>NC_058131.1:642768778-642922873 GCF_016433145.1 Gracilinanus agilis | reverse complement strand
AAATATACAAGGAGTTAAAGCAATTGTATAAAAAATCAAGCCATTCCCCAATTGATAAATGGGCAAGAGACATGAATAGGCAATTTTCAGGTAAAGAAATCAAAAGTATCAATAAGCACATGAGAAAGTGTTCCAAATCTCTAATAATTAGAGAAATGCAAATCAAAACAACTCTGAGGTATCACCTCACACCTAGCAGATTGGCTAAAATGAAAGAAGGGGAGAGTAATGAATGTTGGAGGGGATGTGGCAAAATTGGGACATTAATGCATTGCTGGTGGAGCTGTGAACTAATCCAGCCATTCTGGCTGGCAATTTGGAATCATGCTCAAAGGGCTATAAAAGAATGCCTGCCCTTTGATCCAGCCATACCATTGCTGGATTTGTACCCCAAAGAGATCATAGATAAACAGACTTGTACGAAAATGTTCATAGCTACGCTTTTTGTGGTGGCAACAAACTGGAAAAGGAGGGTATGTCCTTCAATTGGGGAATGGCTGAACAAACTGTGGTATATGCGGGTGATGGAATACTATTGTGCTAAAAGGAATAACAAACTGGAGGAGTTCCAGGTGAACTGGAGAGACCTCCGGGAACAGATGCAGAGCGAAAGGAGCAGAGCCAGAAGAACACTGTACACAGAGACTGACATTCTGTGGTAAAATTGAATGTAATGGACCTCTGTACCAGCAGCAATGCAATGACCCAGGACAATTCTGAGGGATTTATGGTAAAGATGCTACCCACATTCAGAGGAAGGACTGCAGGAGAGGAAACATATAAGAAAAACAACTGCTTGAACGCATGGGTTGGGGTGGACATGATTTAGGATGTGGACTCGAAACCAATGCAACTACCAACAATTTGGAAATTGGTCTTGATCAAGGACACATGACAAAAATAGTGGAAATGTGCAACAGCCATGGGTGGGGGGAGTGCGGGGGGTGAAGGGGAAAGGAGGAGCATGAATCATGTAACCATGTTAAAAATGAATATTAATAAATGTTTGGGAAAAAAATTTTAAAAAAGTTATATTGACGTAATCTGGAAAAATATTTTTAAGAAATTGGTCCATATAGATTAGAAACAAGTTGGAAAGGGTTTTAAGCACTCCAGATAGGACTACAGATTTTATCTTGGTGAGACTGGGGAGCCAATAAAATTCTATATGTTTATTATATATATATATATATAAGATGATCAGATTTGTGCCTTAGAAATAGCAAATTGGCAGTTAGGTGAAGGCTGGATCTAAAAGACTAGAAGCAAGAACGAATTTTACAAGGTTTTATGATGAGAGTTGATTTGAAGATCAAATAAAATAATGTATTAAAGTACACTGAAAAATATAAAGTATCATGTAAATGTCACTTTTTCAGTACTGATATGGGCCAAAGACCTTCACATACATGACCTCATTTGATCCTTTCAACCCAGTGGGATAGGAGGCATAGGTATCATTATTCTCATTTGACAGATGAAAAAAATGAATATCTGAGAGACGATGTAACTCCCCTGAGCTCATTGAATTAGTAAATAACAATCAATTTAGCTTAACAAACTTTAGATTTGTATTTCCTATATACAAGGTACAGTGCTAGGTCTGGAAATACAAAGCTAAATAATCCATGTCCTGCCCTTGGAAATTTCCAATCTGGTAACATTACTATTATAATTTCAAGCATTAGTCTTCTGTTTCCTTGACTAGCATTTTTGTTTATTTGGTTTTTTTTTACTCAAAGATATTTTATTTTTCTAATTACATGTAATAACAATTTTCAACATATGTTTTCCTAAATTATAAGATCCAAGTTGTTTCTCTCCCTCTCTTCCCTCTGCCCTCTCAGAGATGGTAAGCAATTTGGTCTGGATAATAAATGTATTATCATGCAAAACATACTTTCCTATTGGTCATTGTTGTAGGAGAATACTCATATAAAACCAAAATCCCAAAATAAAATGGTAAATAAACTATTGCCAGAGATAGCACACTCTGATCTGCATCTAACTCCACATCCTTTCTCTAGAGGTGGATAGTATTCTTTGTCCATTCTTCAATCCTTCAGAATTGTCCCAAATCATTTTATTGCTGAAAATAGTTGTCTGTCACAGTCCATCATCATACAATATTGCTGTTACTGTGAACGATGTTCTCCAAGTTGTGCTTATTTCACTCTGCATCAGTTTATGTAGATCTTTCCAGATTTTTCTTAAATCATTCTGCTTATTATTTCTTATATCATAATATTATTCCATCACCAACATATACCATAATTTGTTCAGCCGTTCCCAATTAATGGACATCCCCTTGATTTCTAATTCTTTGCCATCACAAAAAGAACTGTTATAAATATTTTTGTACAAGTAGGTCTTATCCCTTTTTTTATGATCTATTTGGAATACAGACCTAGTAGTGGTGTTACAGGATCAAAGGCTATGTACAGTTTTATAGCCCTTTAGGCATAGTTCCAAATTGCCCTCCAGAATGGTTAGATCAATTCACAACTCCACCAACAATGCATTATTGTCCCAATTTTACCACATCCCCTCCAACATTTATCACTTTCCTTTGCTGTCATCTAGGCCAATCTGATAGGTGTGAAGTGGTACCTCAGAGTTGTTTTAATTTACATTTCTCTAATTGAGAGTGATTTAGATCATTTTTTTTTATTTTGCTATTAATAGTTTTGATTTCTTCATCTGAAAATTGCTTATTCAATTGACCATTTGTCAATTGGTGAAAGACATATTCTTATGAATATAAATAAATATAAATTCTTAGAAATATTCTTAGAAATGAATATATCCTTATAAATATAAACATGACTTAAACCTCTATAAAATTGAAAAATGAGACTTTTATCAGAAAAATTTATTATAAAAATTTTTCCTAGTTTCTTGTTTCCCTTCTAATCTTGGTTATATTGGTTTTGTTGGTACAATAGCTTTTTAATTTAATTTAATCAAAATTATTCATTTTTCATCTTATAATACTCTCTATCTCTTGTTTGATCATAAGTCCTTCCCTTCTCCATATATCTGCCAGGTAAACTATTCTGTGTTCTAATTTACTTATAGTATTGCTCTTCATATCTAACTCAGATATCCATTTTGACTTTATCTTGGAATTGGGTGAGATACTACTTTATGCCTAATTTTGCCATACTGTTTTCTAGTTTTCATTGCAGTTTTTTTGTTAAATAGTTGAGTTCTTTTTTTTTTAAACCCTTACCTTCTGTCTTAGAACCAATACTGTGTATTACTAGGCAATGGGGGTTAAGTGACTTGCCCAGGGTTACATAGCTAGGAAGTGTCTGAGGTCACATTTGAACCCAGGACCTCCCCTCTCTGGGCCTGACTCTCAATCCACTGAACCACCCAGCTGCCCCCCTAAATGGTGAGTTCTTATCCCAAAAGCTGGGGTCTTTGGGTTATCAAAAACTTGGTTGCTGAGGTCATTTACTCTTGTATGTTGTGTATCTAATCTATTTCATTGATCCACCATTCTCTTTCTTAGACAGTACCAGATGGTTGTTTTTTATTTTTTTCTTAAACCCTTACCTTAGAATCAATAATATATATTGGTTCCAAGGCAGAAATGTGGTTAAGGGCTAGGCAATGGGGGGTTATGTGACTTGCCCAGGGTCAGACAGCTAAGAAGTGTCTGAGGTCAGTTTTGAACCCAGGACCTCCCATCTTTGGGCCTGACTCAATCCACTGAACTACCCAGCTACCCCTAGTATCAGACTGTTCCAATGATTACTGCTTTATAATACAATTTGAGATCTAGTACTGCTAGGCCTCCTTTCTTCATGTTTTTTTTTTCATTAATTCCCTTGATATTCTGGACCTTTTGTTCTTCCAGATGAATTCTGTTATTATTTTTTCAAGTTCTATAAAATAATTGTTAGCTAGCTTGGTATGGCACTGAATAAGAAAATTAATTTAGGTAGAATTGTCATTTTTTATTATATTAGCTCAGCCTACTCATAAGCAATTGATATTTTTCCAGTTGTTAAGATTTGACTTTACTTGTATGAAAAGTTGCATTCATATAATTCCTGTGTTTATTGTGGCGATTGGATTCCCAGGTATTTTACATTGTCTATAGAGTTATTTTAAATGGAATTTCTCTTTATAGCTCTTGCTGCTGAACTTAGTTGGTAATATATAGAAATGCTGATGATTCATGTGAGTTTAGTTTTTTTTTTCCCTACAGCTTTGCTAAAATTATTATTTCAATTAGTTTTTTGGTTGATTCTCTAGTATACCGTCATATCATCTGCAAAGAAGGATAGTTTAATTTCCTCAGTGCCAACTCTTATTCCTTCAATTTCTTTTTCTTTTCTTATTGCTAAAGCTAGCATTTCTAGTACAACATTAAATAAAAATGGGGATAATGGGCATCCTTGCTTCACTCCTGATCTTATTGACAAGACTTCTAACTCATCCCCATTGCAGATGATACTTGCCGATGTAAGTAGATACTACTTTTCATTTTAAGGAATGGACCATTTATTTATTCCTATGTTTTCTACTGTTTTTAATATTGCCTAGCGCTCTTGCGCATCATGGCACTTCTCTTCCTGAGCCAAATAACATGAGTTTTAATTTAATGAATAATGTTTTCAGGGGCAGCTGGGTTGCTCAGTGGATTGAAAGCCAGGCCTAGAGAAGGGAGGTCCTGGGTTCAAATCTGTCCTCAGACACTTCCCAGCCATGTGACCTTGGGCAAGTCACTTGACCCCCATTGCCTAACCTTTACCATTTTTCTGCCTTGTAAGCAATTCTTTTCACTGATTCTAAGGTATAAAGTAAGAGTTTTTAAAAAAGGAAAGAAAAGACATTTCTGCAAATTCACCAAAGTACCAGTGGTTGTACCTTTATCATGCCAAAACAAGACAGGAAAGAGGGAATGTTTCAAGGGACCATTTTGAAGTTGTGCCTATATGCATTAAAAATCTAGACGGGGCCAGCAGGGGAAATAATGGATAAAATACCCAGCCTGGGGTCAGGAAGACTTGAATTCAAATCCTATTAGATTGTGTCCTTGGGCAAGTCATTGTCTATGTAAATTTCTTCAGCCATTTAAAATGGAAATTATCATAGCAACTGTATCTCACAGTTTTTTTGAGGATCAAATGAAATGTTTATAAAGTGCCAGACACATAGGAATATATATATGCTACTTATTATTATTACTATTAGACATTTAGGATGGAAATCTCTCTGGACCTCCCTTCAGCAGACAAGGGCAAAAATACACCAAAAATAGTACCAGTTCTCTGCTTTTAGAAGGCTTTTTATTCAGAAACCTCAAAGAGAACTCCCCAACAGATTATGAGGAAGGCAGGAAACCAATTACAGAGTTATTCCTTCTTAACAAGAGGGAAATGGAGCCTGAAGTGGTTAAAACCACTGAGCTAAGTCCATCCAAACAACTGTCTGAGTAGAGAAAGAGAATTCCAGATTCTTACCCTCATCTTCTCCCCAGATCTTAAATTAACTCAACAATTAAATCAAATGATACATTACCATTTTAATGGGGCCACAAACCATATAACCTTAAAACTAGAAGAGACCTTAAGAATCATTTAATCCAAGGGTTTTCAACCTGTTTTGTGTTATGGATCACTTTGGCACCGTCCAGTGAAGTCTATGGATCCCTTTTCCAGTTTATGTTTTTAAATGCATAAAATAAAACACTAAAAGAAAAGAAATAAAAATAATTCTTTGGAAATAGAGTTATTGAAATATTTTAAATAATTTCATGAAACTTTGTAATAAAAGGGGAAACAATTCTTGGGAAATGCAGTTATTGAAATATTTTTTAAACATATTTTCCTGGACCCCAGGTTGACTATCTCCAATCTATTCCAACTCTCCTATTTTGCAGATGAGAAACTTGGGCTCAGAGCCAAGATGTGATTTATCCAAGATCACACAGGGAGCTAGTAACAGGCGTCAAGACCAGAACCCTGGTCTTCTGACTTCCTGTCTAATACTATTTCCACTGCACCATTAACAAAAAGTTGCCTTTCATTAACAAAAAGCCACTCCGCCCACATTTTCATCCCAACTTCAGGGTGGGGAATTCTGGTTCTCCTACATGATCTTGGCTATGTCATGTAATCATTCTGCCTCATTTTGACCAGACATGAAGAGAGGAACAAAAGGATCACTTACATTTTGTCAAGATCTTGATGAAAAAGATTATTTCCAAGCACTTGTCCAATATCGTTTATTGGACTTTGAGGAGTGCTTCGTGATCACTAACAAGTTCTCATCAGACAAAAGGGAAAAAAGAGTTGAGTTTTCAGAGGGAAGGAGACCCATTCAAAAACTGTGAAGAATCCTGCTGATTAAATTCCCCAAGAGCGTTAAGAATTGCTTCTACAGTGGAAACCCAGTGTGGAATGATTAAATAATTTCCTCTAAAGATTATGAAAGGACTGGCTTTTTCCAACTTCCTGGAATTTGAGAGTTTTAAAGAGGTAGCGGAGAAGAAAAAAGGGGAGACAACAAAGAAGAGGAGGAAAAGGAACAGAAGGAGGAAAGGAAAAAGGAAGAAGGGATAGAGAGGAAAAGAGAAAAGCTCTCTTATCCATCTTGCCCCTGAAGATTTCCATACTCCTCTCTCCCTGTATCTCTCTTTGAGATCTTGTGAGAACCTACTCGGTTTAAGTCCTGCTGATTTATCTGCTCCCCAAATACAATTAATTTAAGATAGCCAGCGACTGACTGGAGGTTTGCTCTCCTTGAGGCCACCAGGGACAAACAACCAGAGAGCTCCTGGGCTCAAGGGAGAGGTAAAGGGGTGTCTTCCTTTGGTTTTAAATTAAGTGAATGACCAAAGGAAAACACATCAGGAGCCAATTAAACACTGCATTCGACTCTCTTGACAACTTTCCACCTCATGTTGATTGGATTTTTAGTAACTTTCCAGGGAATTTCATCTTGATAAGATATGCCTAATGGGTTTGCTCAGATCCTAGTCCTTGGAAGGAGGGAAAAAGGAGATTATTCTGACATCTGAATAGCCCTGCCAGATGTTTAGGGGGCTTGCTTTTTCAGGTCCCAGACAGGGATATACCTCAGCAGAGCAAGCACAATGGGTCAGAGAAAGGCTTTGGGGAAAGAGAGTTTGGTATCCACATAGCTCCAGTTCATAGAGACTTAGGCTTTATCTAGAAGAGACTTTTGCAGCCTGAAGAAAAGGAAACTGAGGCCCAAGAAAGGAGCAGAGCAAGATCTGGAACCCAGGCCTGCTGATTGCAAGGCCAGCTTTCCCTCTATTAGAACCCGCAGCTTCCCAAGCAAACAAGTGAAGACATTCTTTGAAAATCCATTCAGAGTGTGTTTGGCAAGTCATGGTGCTGACAGAGGGCAAATCACAACCTTCTTGCACTTCGATTCTGTTCAATTCAATAAACCTTTACTAAGTGCCTAATATGTGCCACAGGCTGGCACACAAAATAGGGGAAGGCAAAGATCAAAAATGTATAGGAAAGAGATTTTCAAACCTTAAAGCACTTTCTGAGTCAGCTACTAGTATCTTATCACTTGAAAGTTTAGTTTTCAGTGTGAACGGGATAGCAGGCTCCTTGTGCAGCTATGGGAGGATCCTTTACTGTGGTTCCTTGTGAGCAGAAATATGCCTCTCATGAGCCAATTTTTACTTCACATCCGAATTAAACTGGGACATCAGGTGGGTCATTTTAATGAGAAGCATTTCCTTCCTTGGTCATTTAGAAAGTGCTTTTGAGAGCATGCCTCTTCCTTCCCTTAGCTGGCCAAATTTCACAACTTAAAAATGAGAGGAAAGTAAATGGGATAAACAGTTCCTTTAAATGGCTTGGTGAGGGCAAACTTGATCTGTGTAATTTAAATGCTAATCCTATTAGAGATTTCTGGAGAGTGGCTAGGAGCCAGTATAGGGGTTAGAGGAAAAAGCACTGGGTTTGAAATAAAAAGAAATCCCATCTCTTCTACTTTTTTCCTTGTGTGACCTTGGCCAAGTCACTTTAACTGTCTGAGCTTTAGTTTCCTCCTCTGTGGGCAAGTCACTTAACTCTGTCCGCCTCAGTTTCCTCATCTGTAAAATGACCTGGAGAAGGGAATGGCCAGAAAATAATGACAAGAAAACCCCAAATTGGGTCAGGAAGAGTTGGGCATGACTGAAATGACTCAACAACCACAAAAATATAAAATGAGGAGGCTAAATTAGCCATTCTCTAAGGTCTCTTCCAAATCTAGCTTTCTAAGTGCAAGAACTAAAAGAAAAACTGGGATTTTATGAATCTAAATACAGCAATTTTGAGAGAATCCTGGGATTAGGACATTTTTGTTGACTATGATGAAGCATTGACTTAGCCATGGTCACCTAACAAATTCACAGCAAAGTCTGGGTCACCTAGAATTCAGGTTGAAAGAAGAAAACTGGGTGCCTGTTAGTAGATGTCAGACCCAGAAGCTTTCTGAAGTCGTATGTCGGGCACAGTTGGGCAGATCTGGTTATTTTTGAAGATTTTCCTTTTCAGCTGAAGTGTTATTGATCATCTTTGTCTGACTCACAAAAGGTATCTGTTCTCACATATTTTGTAAGGCTTCAGAGGAAAAGGGGAAAAAAATTTCTATTGTACTGTGAAAAAATTTTGGCCAGACTTAGAGCAAACACAATCTTGAAACGTCCTTTATTAGAAAAAAACAAAACCAAAAAACTGATTGTTTTGCCATGAATGACTAACAAAGTGATTCATATACGAAAACAAATTGTTTCAACCAAATCATATCTGCTAGAAAAGTAGAAATAACATTTTAAATCATTTTGATTTTTGAGACCATGGAACATGCCCAAGGTACAAAGCAGAACAGATTCTAGTCTCAGCTCTGCCACTCACTAGCTGTATGACCTTAGATGAATTACTCAGCCTCAGTTAGCTTCAATTTTCTCATCTGTATAATAATAATTGTTGTTGTTGCTGCTGCTGATGATGATGATTTTCAGTCATTTCAGTAGTGTCTGACTATTCATGACTATTTGATTTTGTTTTGTTTTGCTTTTGTCAGAGATATTGGAATGGTTTGCCATTTTCTATTTCAGGTCATTTTATAGATGAGAAACCTGAAGCCAACAAGGTTAAGTGACTTGCCCAAGGTCACATAGGTAGTAAGTGTCTAAGGCCAGATTTGAACTGAGGAAGATGAATTTTCCTGACTTCAGGCCTTGTGCTCTAATCACTGTATTACCTAACTAATAGTAATTAATAGTAAATCAATAATAGTAATAATAGCCAGGCACTATATGGAGCACTTTACAAATATTAGCTCATTTGATCCCCATCACAGCCCTGAGAGGTAAGTGCTATTATTGTCCCCATTTTATAGTTAAGGCAATTGAGGAAGGCAGTGGTTAAGTGACTTGTCCAAGGTCACATAGCTAGTGCCTAAAGTTGAAAGTGAACTCAAGTCCTCCTAACTCAGGGCCCCATGCTTTTATCCTCTGCACTCCCTAGATGCCTTTTCATGAAAACTGATCTCTAAAGTCCTTTTCAGTTGCAACATTCTTTGAGATGTTTGACTGCAGCTTATCTAGCAAATTGCCTTGTAAGGAAAGGATATTATCACTGCTTAAGAGCTTCCTGGTTACTAATCCAAAGGAGATTTTTTTCCATGCTTTCACCATCTAAGAGTCTGAGGATATAGATATAGAGCTGGAAAAGACCTCAGAGGTTAAGTTCAGTTCTCTCATTTTCCAGAGAAGGAAGTTGAGACCCAGGAAAGTGGAGTGTTTCATCTGAGATCATATAGGTGGTAAGTGACAAAAGCAGAATTAAAATGCAGGTCTTCTGACTCCAAATATAGTATTCTCCCCATTCTATTTATACTTTGCCCTCTTTTCCCAAGACTTTTTGGAATCCTCTTGAACGGATTCTGAAGCACAGAATTCATGGTCTGTAATCAAGAAGAGTATTGAACAGAAGTACCTGGATTCCAATCCAGCTTCAGATTATTCCTAACCCTGTGACCCTGAACAAGTCACTTAAGCTCTCTAAACTTCCATTTCCTTTTCTATACTTTCCATCCTAGTGACAACTAGGACAGAAGGGCAAGGGCTAGGCAAACAGGGTTCAGTTACTTGCTCAGGATCACACAGCTAGAAGTGTCTGAAGCCAAATTTGAATCCAAGCCCTCCCAATTCCTGGCCTCTATCCACTGTGCCTCTCTGGTAACATATTTCATCATGAATTCTCTGGACTCATGATACATGCTAATTTGAACTGAACTTATTCTAGATCTCAAGCTCAAGAGGACATGGATTGTGTCATTGTTTTTTGTCTTTGTAAAATATGATCCAGCATATGGTCTTAAAAATAACAGAATCACAAAACTCAGAAATGGACGAGATCTCAGAAGCCATCTAGCCCAAAACATATCTAAACAAGAAACCCAGTATATCCGAGAACTTATCCAGTTCCATTCTTTTGTTGAACATCTCCAGTGAGGAGGAATCTACTGCTTCCCAATGGAGCTTGCTCCTTTAATATTTCTAATAGGAATTTTTTGCCTACATCAAACCTAAATCTGCCTCTTTGCAACTTTCATCCAGTTTCCTACTTCTGTCCTTTGGAGGACAGGATTTTTCTTTGATACAATATTCCTCAAATACTTAAAAGACATTTATCATATAAAAGACATAGTATCACACCACTACTAAGTCTTCTCTTTACCTCAGTTCCTTCAGCTGACTGATCCTCATATGGCATGATCTTTCATCCCACCCAGTCATCCTCCCAAAACATTTTGTTGTTATTTTGGAGTCATTTCAGTTGTGCCCAACTCTTCATGACTCCACTTTTGTGTGTGTGTGTTTTCTTGGTAAAGATACTGGAATAGTTTGCCATTCATTTCCTTTCAAAGATCATTTTACAGATGAGGAAACTAAGGTAAACAGCATTTAGTGACTTGCCTGGGATCACACAGCTGGTAAGTTATCTGAGGCCAGATTTGAACTCAGGATTTCCAGATTCCACAGCCAACACTTTTCATTATACCGCCTAGCTTATTACACTTCCTAGAACATCACCCTCTGGACTAGGCTTCCCTAAACCATGTGCCTCTTCTATGGAGAAGCTGATCTGTTCAGCTTTGGAATGCCACCTTAGGTTAACTTATCCTGATTGGTGAGTGAGGACAAAGTTGGCATGCTATATCCAGGGTCCAAAACCATCCATCTTGCCATCTATTCTGATACTGTACCTGTAACACCACCTGCCTTCACTCTCCATATCTACCTCTTGCTATAGGAACAATCAGGAATTCAAAATGATCATTGCTTCTGGAAAAGACAGGATAGGAATGGTGGGCAAGTCATTCAACAGAAGCAAGTCACTTAACCCTGATTGCCTAGTCTGTGCCACTCTTCTCTCTTGCAACTGCTACTAAGACAAAAGGTAATGGTTTAAAAAAAAAAAAGGTGTAACAATTGACTGACATAATGGCTCTACTCATCACTCCTATGACTTGCCCCCCATTCTCTTGTTTACATCCAGCCTTATCTTTTGAATAAAAGCTCCTTGTGGCAGAGACTGTCTCACTTTTGTATTCGTACCCTGAGTACCTACCATGGTCCTTGGTACATGGCTGGCATTTAATAAATGTCTTTTCATTCATTCATTCCTCATTCATTTCACCCTCCTCTGAATGGTCTCTAGCTTAACAATATCTTTCCTAAAATGTGGTGTCCACAAATAAGCACAATTCTACCAATATGGCCTGGCAAAAGCTATCAGATTATCACCACCCACATCCTGGATTCTGGACCTATTTTTATTCAGGCTAAGATGTAGATAACTTTCTTGGCTTCCAATTCAAGCTGTTGATTCATACTAAATTTATACTCTCCTAAAACCTCCAGATCTTTCTCAGATGAACTTCTGTCTAGTCATGCCCTCTCTAGTCTGTGTAGCTGTGCCTTCTCTAGCTTATACTTGTGAAATTGTATTTTAGAATCCAAGTGTAAAACTTTATATTTATCTGAATTATATTTCATCTTATTAGATTCAACTCAATGCCCTAGACTGCCAACATCTTTTAGGATCCTGACTCTGCTCTCCTGTATATTAGCTATTCTTCCTAGATTTGGGTGAAGGGTGGCTAAAAAAAAAAAGGAGGAAGAATTGGGCAAAGATCTTTATTGTGAGAGCTCAGGTCATAAAAGCCAGGGTCTACAGGCACATCCAGAATGGTCTGAGACCCCAAATCTTGGATCGTACAGATTTTATGAACAGAGGCAGTGATTTTGACTAGGAGTTCTGAACCGGGGTGATAACAGGAATGATGAACAGGGGTGATGACTAGGACACCCCACTTTTTCCTGCCTCTCTTTCTTAAGTGTCTTGTTCATGAAACTGTAGGGCTAGGAGCCTGGTTTCCTTTTATCAACCTCCAGAGAGTGTGGCAAGGTAAGGGGAAGTATACAGACACTTTCAGCACTGCAGAGGCTTTTAATATTATTCCTATTCCTATTGTATCTTATTTTAATTATTTATTTCTTTAATTATCTATCTCTATCTACGCATGATGAATATATCCTATACACAGTTATTTACACAACCAGGACTAGCCCTTGCTATACATCACACAGTTCCAAATTATCAAATTATTATAGAGGAATCTTTATAAGTGACTAAAAGCTACTTAATTAAATTTCTTCTTACAAGTCTTTGTTATTCACCCTTTGTTTTTTCAGAGGACCAAAGACATCCCAGAATGATATCCTTCCAACTTGACATCAAAACACTAATAACTATTTTTTTCAGCTCAGTGATTTAAGCAGTTACAAATTAACCTACATGTACTATCCTCTAGCCTAGATTTCTCTACCATATCTACATAGCAAAAAGACTTTGCCAAATGCTTTGCTGAAATCTATCTGAACCATAGCTCTGCCATTACCTTGGTCTATAACATCTAGAATTTTGTAGGAAAAAAGGAAATGAAGTGAATGTCTGGCATGACCTACTCTTGATGAAGATATGTTGGCTATTGGTGATCACCACTTCCTTCTCTAGACAGTCATTTACTATCCCTTTATTTATTTGTTTGTTTGTTTATTTAGCTAGGAAAAGGCTTCTTTTTTATATTTTATTTCTTATTTATTTATTTTTTTAGGATATTTTCCCATGGTTACATGATTCTCGTTCTTTCCCTCTCCCCCAACCCCCCTACCCGCCTGTAGCCAATGTGCAATTCCACTGGGTTTTACATGTATCATTGATTAAGACCCATTTCCATATTATTGATAATTGCACAAGGGTGCTCGTTTAGCTTCTTCATCCCCAAAAATATCCCCATCAGCCCATGTGTTCAAGTAGCTGTTTTTCTTCTGAGAGGGTTTTATTAATATTCTTTTAACAGATTAAAGAACAAATGTAGCAAGCCTCTTTCCAATGCTTTCTATACAGAATTGGTTACCACCACTTGGTATCACTTTTAGGTACAATCAGAATTAATTGCCATCCAATCCTGAGCTTAAGTACTACAGCGCACATTGAACCTAACTCTTCCACAATATAAGGCATGAACACATGATCACAAGTAGTAAATTCAACAGAAATGAAGAATCAAAAAGTCAGATATCCCAGCTGTGTGACCCTGGGCAAGTCACTTGACTCCCATTGCCTACCCTTACCATTCTTTTGCCTTGGAGCCAATACACAAGTATTGACTCCAAGACGGAAGGTAAGGGTTTAAAAAAAAAGTCAGATAAAAAAATCATGCAAACTCATCTATAGATATTGAATATGATCCAGTTTCCAAAAGTACATGTCCTGTATACATAGCTATCTCATGTTAATAGTCTATACATAGAAAGAACTTATTTTAAATTCTGTTTTATGTAAATTCCATAGATAAATGCACAATTCACTATCACTTTAAAAGTGCCTTCTGAGGGGGCAGCTGGGTAGCTCAGTGGAGTGAGAGCCAGGCCTAGAGACGGGAGGTCCTAGGTTCCAAATCCAGCCTCAGACACTTCCCAGCTGTGTGACCCTGGGCAAGTCACTTGACCCCCATTGCCTACCCTTACCAATCTTCCACCTATGAGACAATACACCGAAGTACAAGGGTTTAAAAAAAAATTTAAAAAAAAAAAAAAAGTGCCTTCTGAAAGACCTAAAGTCACACTTACTGGCCTATAATTCACATATGTCCCTCTCTTCTCTTTTTTTTGGAAAACCATGGCAGTATTTCCCCTTTTTCATGCCTTTTGGTCCTTTCCCATTCATTCTCCATGAGCTTTCCCAAGTTTACTGTCAGTGGCTAGAAGTCCCATCCTATACTTCATTTATTATCCCAAGATGGTTCATAAGGCCTGATGACTTGAACTCATCAAAGGCAGTCAGCTCAGGCTTCTCTTGCTATCTCTGTACTTACCTCTGGGATTGAATTTTCTATTCGTTATTTTTGTTCTAATCCTTTCCATTCAAGGGTAAAGAGAATAAAAGCAATAGAAGATTTAAGCAGCTCTGGTTTTTTTTTTTTTTTTTTGTAAGTTCATGATTCCTTTCACCTCAAGCAATTATTCCAACCCTTTCTTCAATCCTCTTCTTTTCCACAATATAGAAAAAAAAATCACTGTTGTTAGTAACTTTCCTTGCCAGCCTCAATTGATTCTGATCGTTAGCTGTCCTAAAACTCTTCTTATAGGAGATTGCCTTATGCTTGTGTTCATCCCATTCTCTGCCCTTGATTTCCTCCTCTATAAATGTCTTTTTAAAAAATCTAAACAGTGAGCGGCTAGGTGGCTCAATAGATTTGAGACCCAGGCCCAGAGATGAGGAGTCTTGCATTTAAATCTGACCTCTGACACTTCCTATGTGATGCTGGGCAAGTCACTTAACCTCTATCGCCTAGCCCTTACCACTCTTCTGACTTGGAACCAATATACAATATTTATTCCAAGATGGAAGGTAAGGGTTTTTTTTATTTAATAAATAAAATCTAAACAGGCTGACGAATTTCTTGTACAGTCACATTGCTCTCCTGAGGCAACTATCTCTTTTCCTCCTCTTTAGAATTGTTTCTCTTTGTCTTAATTTTCTCTTTTTCTATTATATTTTTATATACATATCTATTAGGATATTCTAATATCTAGTAGATATTATTCTACTATACATTTTATTTCTATTATTTTTCTGTTACAAGATGGAGAGGTTACTTTCACCCAAGGCTCTTATTATTTCTACCCCAGGCATAAGTTCCTCCTTGATGGTGAGGATGAGGAACAAAATGAAAGTTTCTCTTATTTATTCTGTGTTTTGAAGAATAGAATTATCACTGAGGCAAGATAAAAAATTATCTACTCTGGTTTTGGTAGACAAAGAATGTTAGTTGATATCTGGATAATTGAATTGCACTTCATTACGATAGTATGTCTTTGTGCTGTTTTTATAAACTGTTTCATGCCTTCCTTATTCATGTTTTCTTTGTGTCTTGGTCCCATGACACTATTTCATCATCTCTGCCTGATCTTCACCAGAATGCTTTCCCTAGTGCTTCCCTCATTTCCTAGATTTCTTCAAATAAGCAATCATATATCTAGAACTGGTAGGAACCTCAGAAACCGTCTAGTTCAAACTTCTCATTATATAGATAAAGAAACCGAGGCAAGGGAGGCTAAGACTTGAACACACATTGGGAGCCTCATCTAACTCAAGCGCATATCTGACCATATCATCTCCCCCAGCCCAACTACCCAGTGAATAAACTCCATGGTTCACTATAATCTCAAGGATCAAAAATCATTCAAAGGCCTGTATAACCTGGCTCCCTTCTCCTGTTCCAGTCTTTAAACACTTTTGTACCACTCCCAGTCATATACTCTATTTTCCAATGGTCCTGGCCTCCTTGCTGCCCCTCAAACAAGATATTCTACCTCCCAACTCTGTGCATCTTTGCTGCTTCTCCCCCCATGCCTGGAATTCTCTCCCACCTCATTTTCTACCTCCTGACTGCTCTGGCTTCCTTCAAGTCCCACCTAAAATCCCACCTTCTATAAGAAGCCTTTCTGGATGCCCCTTTAATGCTACTTAGTGCCTTCCTCCTGTTGATTATTTCCAATTTGTTTTGTCTAAATCTCGTTTGTACAAAGTTGTTTGCATATTGTCTTTGCCAGTAGTCTGAATAGTCCTTAAGACAGAAGAATTGATTATATTTTGCCATGTTTTGAGTCTCCAGTGCTTAAAGTGGTTGCTGGCACAGAACAGGTATTTAATAAATACTTGTTGACTTTTTTTTTTAACCCTTACCTTCCAAGGTAGAAAAGTGATTAATTGGGTTTAAGTGACTTGCCCAGGGTTACACAACTAGGAAGTCTCTGAGCCCAGATTTGAACCTAGGATCTCTTGTCTCCAGACCTGGCTCTCTATCCACTAAGCCACTTAACTACCCCCATTGACCTGACTTTAGAAAAAGCTGACCTTTCATGATTCTCAGAAACACAATCCTCAACATTTCTGCTTTTTTTATCTGTTTTATGTTGCCATAAAAAGGAATCCTTACCAATTCAGACTTTGATTTTCTCTAATGAGCAATAAACTTCCCCAAAGTAACACCATTATTTCTTAGAAGTATGACATAGCTTAATAATCTGGTAGTGTAGAATGTGGCCAGTGAAGATCATACAGTATACTAGGGTTGGCTCTCTCAGGGGAGAACTGATGCTTCTGGGCTCAGAACCCAAAATGCAGTAGAGATCTAGCTTGTTATGGCCCAGACTTAAATGAGTCATCTTTACATCATTCTCAGAATCACAGAATTTGAGAGCTGAAAGGACACTCAGAAGTCATGTGGTCCAACTCATACAATAAAAGACTCCTCATTATAACCTACCTAACAAGTGCCTATCCAGCCTCAATTTCCACAATAGCATCCTTTTTTGTGTCACAGACATCATTTAGCATTTCTTGGGAAACTTAAGACACTTCCTCAGGAAAATATAATAAATATATAAAATAAAATACATAGGATTACAAAGGAAAATAATTATGTTAAAATACAATTATCAAAATAAAAAAAAATCAAGCTCAAAGTTAAGGAATTCTACTATCTGAAGCTCACTTCTTAGGCAGTTCATTCCACTTTGAGGTAGATTTGGTTATTAAGAAATTTTTCTGGACATCAAACTTAAATTTTCCTCTTTGCAATTTCCACCCATTGCTCCTGGTTTGGTCCTCCAGAGCCAAACAGAACAAATCTAGTTACTCCTCCAGACAACAGCCCTTCAAATCCTTGAAGAGAACTTTCCTAACCCCAAATCTTCTTTTCTGCAGACTAACTTCACAGTTTCTTCAACTAACTCTACTAAAAAAACCCCAACAGAATCAAGGCCCTTCACCATCCTGGTTGCTCTCCTTTGGCCACTCTCCAGTTTTTCAATATCCTTCTTAAAGGTAAGCAGAATTGAACAAAATCCTAGAAGCAAATAAGTGGCACAGTGGATAAAGCTCTGGGCCTGGAGTCAAGAAAACCTGAGTTCAAATCATGAAGTCTCAGACTCTTACTAGCTGTGTAACCTTGGGAAAGCCAAATAAATTGTCTGCTTTGGTTTCTTCAACTATAAAATGGGGATAATAACTGCACCTTCCTCCAGGATAGTTGTGATGATCAACTGAGATAATATTTGTAAAGCACATAGCAGAATGCCTAGCATATTGTAGGAACAATATATTTGTTTATTTCCTTCCCTCCAGATGAGGTCTGATAAGGGCAGGATACTATCAGACCTTCACCTCCTTGTTCCTTAAAGCTGTGTGTTGGGGCAGCTAAGTGACTCAGTGAATAAAGAACC
This sequence comes from Gracilinanus agilis, assembly GCF_016433145.1. Lineage (NCBI taxonomy): Eukaryota > Metazoa > Chordata > Mammalia > Didelphimorphia > Didelphidae > Gracilinanus > Gracilinanus agilis. The sequence goes on along the minus strand of NC_058131.1, from coordinate 642,905,022 downwards.
AGGCCTGGAGACAAGAAGTAATGGGTTAAAATCTGGCCTATTTGCGTGACATTAGGCAAGTCACTTAAACCCCAATTGCCTAGCTTTTATCATTTTTCTGCCTTGGGACCAATATTTAGTATCAATTCTAAGACAGAAGGTAAAAGTTAAAAAATAATAATAAAAAAATAAAAAAGCTATATCTTTCTTAATGTAACCCAAGATCACATTAACTTCTTTTGTCTGCCACATGATACAGCCAACTCATATTGGACTTAAGGTCCACTTAAAACTCCAGATTTTTTCAGAACAACTGCTCTATCGAATCATGCCCAAGTGCAGGACTTTATATTTATCCCTACTGAATTCATCTTATTTATTGAAATCATCTCATTAAGTTCATCCTAATGCTCCAAACTGTCAAGATCCTTTGGATCTGCCATTGTGTTATCCATCCCTCCCAACTTGGGTCATCAGCAAATTGATGACCCCATTTATTAGAAGTCTAAAGACAACACTCTCTTAGGTCAGGTTCAAAATGAAGCCCTCATATATCATTGAACAATTAAACGAAAAGATTTACTTTATCCTACTACAGCAAGGATAAGTGACAAGGGTGGCACTTAGCCTTCAGGGACACTTAATTTTCAGTATTGGTAGAACCATTGCTCTGTAACCACATTCTGGAAAAGCTTTTGGTCAGAAGGTCTTCAGGGTAGGGCATGGCAACTCTGCTGATCTTGGGCACCCACCAAGTTTGAGTGGTTCAAACTCCCTTTGACTGAGACATTTTTGTGACTTTAGGTAGCCTATGTCAGGGAAGTCTAGGCCAATCAATTCCTAGAATCAGATTGTCTCTCTTTAGGGAAAACTAATCTCTGTCACAGTGGGGAGGACCTAACCCGTGTTGCAGGGAAACACTGGTAGATATTGGTTCTCTTATACCATCTGAGTCTTTATCCAAGTGTAAAGTGTGTGTTTATGTGTGTCTGTGTGTATGTATCATGTAAATTATGTGTATGAGACTAGGTCTTTCTAGGTATGGCTTGAAGGAATGGATGGACATAAATGGATAACTCTAGTGTACTCCATATACCTTTCTCTAAGGGAGACTGATTCCTACCAAGAGGGGAAGCAAGAGAAAGGAGCCGCGGGTTAGTCACTCTACTCTCCTCAGAGAGGGGGTACTAAGCTAGAATTCTATTTATCTACCACCCTAAATATTATTATTCTTGAAGAAAGAAGCTTAGGTTCAAACTTTGCTCTTGAGTGCTATCTCTGAACAGGGAACAAATACCCCAAGCTATATATCCAAGGCTCAATTCCCTTTCTATCAAATACCAGTTACACAAAGACCACATTTAGCCAAAAGTAAATAAACCCACTTATCCAAGCTGATGGCAAGCAGAAATCTGAGAGGTAATACAGCTAAGACTATACGAGATAATACACAAAGTTAATGGGCTCTTCTACTGAAAGGAAGATATCTCAGCTCAACCAAAGAGAATCCTAGATTTTACCCAAAAGGAAGATCCTTGACATCTCTTATAGTAAGATGGGGATTGGAACATCACTGAAGTGATGACTCTTCTACATGTTGGCTTCTTCACAGAGTCTTTCTCTCTCTTCATGGAGCTCTCTTTTAATAGAATCTGGAACCACATATCTTATCTCTTGAAACTGGAAGTCAGAAGACCAGAATCTTTCCAGGAGCCCTTGCCAACTTTGCCCCTCATGCTAGCACTGAGCACTTAGCAATTAATCTCCACTAATGAGAAGAATCTTATACAACTAAGCTTAAACCTCTGTTTATACAAGTCATTGATAAAAGTATTTTACAGTACAGGACCAGGATCCCTTGGATATTTCATTAGAGCTCTCCTGAAGCATCGACATTAAACTATTAACAAATATTCTTTAAGTTCAGCTATCCAATCAGTTCTGAATTCATCTGATTGTACTATTGCCTATTGCAAATGTCTCCATCTTTTCCGTAAGAATGGCACAAGATGCTTGACCAAAAACTGTCTTAAAATCTAAGAAACAATCTGCACAACATTCCCTTTTATCTACTAGTGTAGCAATACTGTCAGAAAAGGAAATGGCATTAATTTGGCAAAGCCTCTTCTCAATGATACTGGATCTTTGTAATCACCGCTTCCTTTTCCAGATGTTTGCCAACTATTTCTTTTAACAAGCCATTCACAGAGGTAAATGGACGTGATAAATATCACTTTGCCATTTTAGTCAGTAGCAAAACAGGAACCAGAAACTAGGAGTAGAAAGAACCCTGAATTTGGAGAGGCAGAAGCAAGGGTTCAATCCTAGCTCTGCTACTTACTGCCTTATGTGACCTTGGCCAAATCCTTAGTCTCTCTTGTCTTGTTTCCCCCACAATGAAATGGTAGGTGAGGAGAAAGTAAAGCAAGTTCTTCCTGCTCCAAATCCTATGATTCTTTGAGTCTTTATTAAATATGCCACACTCCTTTGTTGTGGTGAGAATGCTTATAATGGTGGGTGTTTGTCCTTTTGCCCAGCTTCATCCAGCATCTGAAATGGTGCCATATTCCTAGATCAAGGAAACTTCCAAGAAACAATACCAGGAAACTCTGGCTGCCTGTATACATGGTCACAAAGGAGAACCTGGGTCAGAGTATGAATGAATCTCTGGACTGATCATTATTCCTGGGGAGACAACTGAAACCCTATTCACAGTGAGTGCTTCATCACCTGCAGAGACAAAGCGGTATCCAGTCATGCAAAATTCAGTACTTTTCTGTGTGTTTGTGGGGACGACTGAGCATTTTTAGCAACCTCTTCAGAAAGTTTTACCTCTTTTCAGCACCCCAGATGGTGTGACCTTCTACAATTTGGGGGTAGCCTCCATTCTCTAGGGACCCAGATTTTCACATTAGATATATGGGAAATGTTCCCACAGGCCTTCCTCTGAGAACCCTACTAGCAGAAACTAATTAATTAAACTTTTAAAATATCCATTTTTCTTAAAGTCAAAAAAAGCAAAGCCAACTCCCTTAGCAACAAACAAGCTTATGAACCTAGAATAGAGTAGACCAAAGTAATTTTGTTGTTCAACAGGAAGAAATGTATGAGGACTAGAGTGTCAAAAGAACTGAATTCAAGTCCTACCTAACACATACCAGTTTGTGACCTTTCAATACCTCTTATGCAACGCCCACCCGAAGGACTCGGAATTAAAGATGAATTACTGATCTGCACTGATGATAGTTATTCACACCAATAAATTCACAGCTTAAGAAAACAGTTTTAAATTGCATCTCACCTCTATAATACTCATATGTCAGTGACCTCACTGATTTGAATGTTCCTTTCAATTGAGCAGAACAAAGTTAAATCATGTCTGCTCGTCCTGTGGGACTCTTCTCCAAACTACAGCCATTTTTTTGTAAATTAATATAATAACAGAAAAAAATGGAATAGCTAAATAAGATCAAGAAGAACCACAAACTAAAAATGAACAATGAAAACATACTCCAAATCACTAATAATAAGAGAAATGCAAATTAAAACAACTCTGAGGCTTTACTTCACACCTTGCCAAGATGGCCCAAAAGGAAACAATAGACATGTTGGAAGATGAGGACACAGTTCACATTTGGTGGACAGATAAATTGATGCAACTTTTCTGTATAACAATGTGAAATTACATGAGAAAAGTGACTAAGCTGATATGATTTTTCAGTATGAAATTTGGAATTATACAAAGAAAATAACTAAATTGTTCCTATATCCTTGGAGCACAAGTCATAAAGTCCAAGGAGGTAAAAGGCAAAAGCAGCTATTTTTGTAGTAACAAAGAATTGGAAGTCAAGTGGGTGCCCATTCATTGGTAAATGACTCAACAAACTGGGATATGAGAATGCCACAGAATATTACTCTAAAATAAAATATGACAAATATGAGGGATATCAGAAGAACCAGGGAATGATGTGTATGAACTGAAGCAGAATGAAATAAGCAGAAATAGAACGATGGTCATAATGGCTACTGCAATGTAAATGAAGTGAATCACCAAAAGGAAGTCAATCTCTGAGTAATGGAAAAACCAATAATGGTCCCTAAGGATAGATAATGAAATACACCTTCCTCTTCTAGGCAGAGAGACGTGGAACTACTCAAGTGAAATGTTACATCTGTTGTTCAATTAGATCGTTATTAGTTGTTTTCGCTGAACTTTTTTTTTGTTGTTGTTATCAAAGATGGGGTTCAGTTGGGGAAGGGGTGGGAATTCTTGGAATAACTATAATGTGAAATCAAAGAGCACCAAAAATAAACAAAAACCGTGTTAATACAAAAATAAACACCAAGACAAAAACTATATTCCCATGGCAGCTAGGTGGCTCAATGGATAGAGAGTCAAGCCTGGAGATAAAAGGTCTTGAGTTCAAATGTGACCTCAGACACTTCCTACCTGTGTGTCCCTGGGTAAATCATTTAATTCCTATTGTACAGACCATATCACTCTTCTGCCTAGGAACCAATACATAATATTGATTCTAAGATTTCAGAAGGTAAGGGTTTAAAAAAATTAAAAATAAAAATAAAATGTACTACTTCCCTTCCTTCTCCCAGACATGAACTGACTTTTTCAATCATTCAATAAATATTGAGCAACTATATGTGTATACAACACTTTGAGAGAAACAAAGAAGGATATTTAGTCATCCCTGTCCTCATGGAGATTCCAGTATAATTAAATGCCTACTGTGTGCCAGGCACTATGAAATTTATTCATGAGGAAAAGATAGATTGGCATCAGAACAATCACCGATTTTTCTATAATGCTTAAAAATTTGCAAAGCTTTGTCCATCTCCCTTAATCTTTGAGATAACTTTTTATGGTGGATACTAAAGGTATTATCATTTCCATTTTTCAAGTGAAGGAGTTGAGGTTCAAAGAGGGTTAAGTGGCTTGCCCATAGTCACATCACTAGCAAATAGAGGAGTTAGGATTTATCCCCAAGATTTATCTCCTTATTCCATGTCTATAGCTCTTTCCAGAAGGCCAAGATGTTTTAATAAACCAGTGGTTCATCAGTGTAATTACTACCTATCACCTCCATACTTTCTCTCTCTGTGCCTATTTTCTCATAATTTTCCTTAGACCTACCCAACGCTCTAGGTATATAATAAGCATGCTTGTTGTTGCATTTTTCTTTGTATCTCTAAAAACTTAGGCTAGTACCTGGCACATAGTAAGCAACTGATCAATGCTATTTGATTGACTGGCAAAGCACTTCTTATATGTTAGTTCTACAAGTAATAAAATACATTATTCCAAATCATACTCCATGTTTTCATTGAGCTGGAACTCATTAAAATTTCAAATAGTGTGAATTCAAAAGCAAGGGACCACTTTACAGAATTCATTATTTGTACTAATTGAGAACTAACTGTCCAAATTTTGCTTAGACATTGGAAAAATGTGTCTTTATATCACCTATATATACATAGGCACTTAATAACTGTTTGATGAACTGCTGAATTTGTAACAGTCCTGACTGTGTTGTTCTGACTAAAATACCTGGTCCATGAATCTAAAATCCAAAATCCAAATATTACTTGATTGTAAAGATTAAAGACTTCATACCCTCTGTTATATTTGCAAAGCAGTTATATATACTTGCATGGAGAGTATACAAGTTTCTTTGCATTTTCATTCTCTGTTCACTTTTTTTATTAAAATCCTTTCATTTAATTTTTAATTTAATATTTCATTTTCTCACAGTTACATGTAAAAACAATTTTACACCTGTTTTTTTTTTATTTTGAGTTGCAAATTCTCTTCTTCCTCTCATTGAGAAAGCAAACAATTTGATATAGGTTATACATGTGTAGTCATGCAAAACATAGTTCTATATTAGTCATGTTCTGAAAGAAAACACAGACCTCACATACATAAAAATAAACAAGAAAAATAAAGAAAGTTTAAAATGGTTTGCTTCAATTTGTATTCAGATTCTATCAGTTCTTTCTCTGGATGTAGATAGCATTTTCCTATCATTAAGTCCTTCAGAATTGTCTTATATCATTGTATTGTTCAGAATAACCAAGTCATTCATGGTTAATCATCATACAATATTTCTATTATTGTGTACAATATTTTCCTGGTTCTGCTCATGCTACTTTGAATCAGTTCATATAAGTCTTTCCAGGTTTTCTTCTGAAAGCATTCTGCTCACCATTTCTTATAGTAGTACAATAGCATTCCATCATAATTATATATAGCACAACTTGCTTAGTTGTGCACATTTCTTTAGTTTTCAATTCTTTGCCACCACAAAAAGAGCTGCTATAAGTATTTTTATACAATTAGGTCTTTTCTCTTTTTGATTTTTTCTCTTTGGGATACAGAACTTGTAGTAGTATGGCTGAGTCAGAGTATACTGTTCTATAGTCTTTTGGACATAGTTCCAAATTGCTCTCCTAAGTGGTTGAAGTGATTCACAACTCCACCAACGGTGCATTAGTGTCTCAATTTTGCCACATCCCTCCACCATTTGTCATTTTCCTTTTCTGTCATATTGCCCAAGCTGTGGGATAGTACCTCAGTTGTTTTAATTTGCATTTCTCTAATTAAAAGGGATTCAGAGCATTTTTTCATGTGATTACATATAACATTATTTTTACTTTACCCGAAAATCTCCTGTTCATATCCTTTGACCATTTATCATTGGGGAATGACTTGCAATTCTTATACATTTGACTCAATCCTCTCTACATATTAAGAAATGAGGCCTTTATCAGAGAAACTTGCTAGAAAAATATTTTCAGGGGGCAGCTGGGTAGCTCAGTGGATTGAGAACCAGGCCTAGAGATAGGAGGTCCTAGGTTCAAATCCGGCCTCAGACACTTCCCAGCTGTGTGACGCTGGGCAAGTCACTTGACCTCCATTGCCTACCCTTACCACTCTTCTGCTTGGAGCCAATACACAGTATTGACTCCAAGATGGAAGGTAAGGGTTTTAAATATATATATATATATATTTTCATAATTATGTTTACGGTATATTTTTCTCTGTTCTATTTTTCCCCTGTATAATCTACTCTTTCTCTCCTCTTACCCTGACTATTCTCAAAAGTGTTTTGCTTCTGACTATTGCCTCCCCAAATTGCTTTTATAGACATAGTTCTGTCTCATGTCAGGCCCTTATTATTGCAATCTTATATTATTACAGCAGCCTCTTAACTATTGTATATTACTATTCTCTCTCCACTCTAATTCATCCAACAATCTTCCCAAAGTATAGCTTTGAAAATATTGCTCCCCTGCTCTTACCTTAAATAGTTCTCCATTATCTATTTATGCACAAAGTCTAAACTCCTTTGCCTGGTATTCAGTCCTCCACAATCTGGGCTAAGTCTATCTTTCTAGCCTATATTTCATTTTTTAAAATTAATTTATTTGTTTTGGGAAGTTTTATTTAATTAATTAATTTAGAGTATTTTTCCATGGTTACAAGATTCATGCTCTTTCCCTTCCCTCCCCCCTTCTACCTTCCATAGCTGGCGTGCAGTTCCACTTAGTTTTACATGTGTCATTGATCAAGACCTATTTCTATATAATTGATACTTGCACTAGGGTGATCGCTTAGAGTCTACATCCTCAATCATATCCCCATTGATCCATGTGATCAAGCAGTTGTTTTTCTTCTGTGTTTCTACTCCCACAGTTCTTTCTCTGGATGGGGATAGTGTTCTTTCTAATAAGTCCCTCAGAATTGTCCTGGATCATTACATTGCTGCTAGTAGAGAAGTCCATTACATTCTATTGTACCACACTGTATCAGTCTCTGTATACAATGTTCTCCTGGTTCTGCTCCTTTCACTCAGCATCAATTCCTGGAAGTCTTTCCAGTTCACATGGAATTCCTCCAGTTCATTATTCCTTTGAGCACAATAGTATTCCATCACCAGCATATACCACAATTTGTTCAGCCATCCCCCAATCGAAGGGCATCCCTTCATTTTCCAATTTTTTGCCACCACAAAGAGCACAGCTATAAATATTTTTATACAAATCTTTTTCCCTATGATCTCTTTAGGGTATAAACCCAGCAGTGGTATGGCTGGATCAAAGGGCAGACAGTCTTTAAAAGCCCTTTGGGCATAGTTCCTAATTGCCATCCAGAATGGTTGGATCAATTCACAACTCCACCAGCAATACATTAATGTCCCAATTTTGCTACATCCCTTCCAACATTTATCACTTTCCTTTGCTGTCATGTTAACCAATCTGTCTAGCCTATATTTCTTTGTTCCACTGCCCCTCTACATGAACTTTATGCCCTGAGCATTCTGGGCTACTCACTATTTCTCATATATGCTTCTTTCCTACCTCCACACTTTTGATTCAATCATTCCTTCTGTCTTCCTTCCTTCGAATTTCTACTAGTTGAAATCCTTTTTTTCCTTTAAGGGCCAGCCCAAATGCAACTTCTTCCATGAAACTCTTTCTGATCATCCAGTTAGAATGATGCTTCCCTCCTCTAAACTCCTATATTCTGTCTTTCCTATTCATGTAAATGTTGTTATACTGAACCATTTACTAATGTAAATGTGTTTATATTTTTTATATATCATATATATCATATAAAACAACATTTACTAATGTTGCATTGTAGCAGACTGGATATGTAACAATCTTGGGAAATTTTCCATTTCTATCATTGTTGTTTGTGTGTTTATTTTCTCTCTTCTACTAGACTACAGAGCTTTGATGATAGGAATCAAGTCATATATGCCTTTGGATTTCCTACATCATCCAGCACAATACCACACAAATTATAAAAACATAACTACTGTTTATTTACCAAATAAGTGAAGGAACAAAGGATAAACCAAATCTTATTATCAACACGTACAAACAAATCAGTTGAGCTTTAACTTCATGGCTATTTCCCCTCTTCTAAATCACTTGCCTGTAAACAGGAAGTGTTTATTGCTCATACTAAATTTGATGTTGCATAAATGTAATTATTAATAGAACAAACTGCTTCTGGGGAAGTCTCGCCTGATTTCTCCTATAATCTACCACAAACAATAGCTAGGTTTTCATCAGAATATGAAAACATGGAAAGACTCAAGTGATATTACATTAACAGTAATAGATCACATTTATATAATACTTTCACATAAATTGTATAGCCTGATTCTTATGAAAATCTTGTTGAGGCAATGCAAAAGTTATTATCCCCATTTTACAGATGAGAAAATTAATGACTGGCAAGGCCAAATGCCAATGAGGTCAGCACAACAACTTTGTAGAAAATCTGGACAGTCTACCAGTACTATTCCAGGAAACTGAATCACTTACATTTGAATTATTATAGGAAGATTCCGAAGATCGATAAGATAACAGACACTAAGGTCCTTTTTTGAGCTGAACTGCCAAACCATTCAAACTCTACTACAGGGAGTACAACTGGGATGAGCTGACCACATTGTTCGAATACCAAAAAGACATTTGCCTAAAAGATTATTTTACAGATAATTCACACAAGGCAAGTACTCACATGGATGTCAGTAGAAGCAATACAAAGACACTCTAAAAGTTTCTATGAGGAACTTTGGCATGGATTATAAGACATGAAAGACATTGGCATATGACCATTAGCATGGCCTGACTTCATTGAAGAAGGTGCTGTGCTCTATGAGCAAAACAGAATTGTAGCAACTCAAAAGAAACATGAGATGCACAAATTTAAGGACATCTCTATCTCAAATGTCCATATGGGTATATGCCTGACTTGTGTTAAAGCCTTCCTACCCTGTATTGGTCTAATCCAGTGATGGCAAAACTTTTAGAGAATGAGTGCCCAAACTTTAATCCTCATGCCACATGTGAACCCCAGATAGGACAAGGAGATAGTGCTCCCATTGGGCTGCTGGTAGAGGGTCAAATAATGAGAGAGTTGTCCTCAGGCACCTGTGGAGAGGGGAAAGGGAGCAGCCCCCTCCAGCAGGCTCCTATAAGGATTAAAATTTAGGGGTTTAACTAAATATGAAAATTCTAAATTAATATTGTGGTCACTGATTAAAAAATATTATAGCTCAAGTCAAAATGACTTTTAATAGATTTTATTTACAAAGAGGTAGAAAAAGTGAAAGTAGAGAAATATAAGAAGAGAGTAGAGAAAATGTCTAGCTTATCACACTAAATGTTGCTCTGGTGTCTGGCTCATCCCCAGCAAGGCTCGTTAACCCCAGCCAGAGGACCCAGTGATGTCTTATTCAAAGGTTCCACCAACGCAGCCTCCTTCAGGAGAAGGAGGCCTCTCTGGAACTAATCTCTCCAGAAGCCAGGAAGGGAAGGCCAGCTACTCACTCAACCAAGGCAAAGTCCAAAGGGGAAGATCTAAGAGCAGTCCAAGAAGCCAAGGTCCCAAGTCGAAGCCAAGGTCCAAGTCCAAAGCCACCTCCAAGAGGCAAGTCACCAGCCAAAGCTCCAAGCTGAAGATTCAAGCTGAAGACCTCTTGGACAGGAAGTTCAGGACTTTTTATAGCCCTTTTTCTACATCATTTCCTGTCCCTTCCTCCATTTCACAGGGGCCTATCACAGCTTCCAAATTGCCTAGCATTGCCCAGGGAGGCAGTGTCTGTGGGATCCACCTCTCATCCTCTGAGGGTGTAAACTCTTATCAAAGTATTCACAATTTTTCTGACTGATTGAGTTAAAAGGGTGGAGCTCTCCAAGTAAGTGACTTGTGAACCCTTTACTTAGTGTTAAGTAAGGGTGTTTAAGTTTTTGGTTGATTAATTCAAAATAGACAAAGAGAATAAAGACTTCCTTTTCACTCCAGCACATGTGCCTTTGCCAACACAGGTCTAAGTCAAAGTCAGAACATACTATGCCTTGACCCTGATGTAGTGATATAATTTTTGTACTCCCTCTTCGAGCACAAAGGACAACAACCAACCATCACATACACATATAACATATATAGCACAAATATGAAGTTAATAAATATTAATATATTTAAAGTAGTTAAATACAAAGTAGTCTGAGAAGCAGAAGGCACAATCAATTTGGGAGGAAGTTGAGGAAAGGCTTCATGCAGAAGATGGCACCCAAGTTGCAACTTAAATGTAGAGAGGAACTCTGAAGCAGTGGGTAGGAAGGAGTACATTTCATGAAGGTGGAGTAGTCAGAGATAGGAAGTTATGTGTTCTATATGAGAAAGAGAAAGTCAAACAGTTTGGTTGGATCAAAAAGTGAAGGAGGGAGAATAATGTCCAGTGAAGCTGAAAAGATAGGTTGGAGTCAGGTTGTATAGAAGTTTAAAATCTATGCAGAGGAATGTTTTTTTATCCTAGAGGAAATATGAAGCTTTGGAATTGGATGAGTGTTAAAAGATATTTATAGACTGGCACATTATTTTTATGGTGAACCAGTATGAACCAGTAATACCAGTATGGGAACTAGGTGGCACAATGGATAGAGTACTGGATCTGGAGTCAGGAAGGCTCATCTTGTGAGTTCAAATCTGGCCTCAGATATTTACTAGCTGTGTGACCCTGAGCAAGTCAATAGTTCCTCATTGCAAAATTAACTGGAGAAGAAAATGGCAAACTGCTCCAGTATCTTTTCCAATAAAACTTCAAATAGAGTCATGAAGAGTTGGATATGACTGGACAACCACAAAGTATACCAGTATATTAATCAGCAGATATGAAGCTCTGACCAATTTTTCCCAAAGTCTAATAATTATCATGTTTTCCTCTGGTAGAAAATATAAAGATTTTGCTGCTGGCAAGAATATATAATAAATCTAAGAAACTAACTCCATCACCTCCATTTAACTCTTTTAGTCTTTCTTCAAAGCTGATTCATATGGCAACCAGAGTCATTTTGGGAGTAAAGAGGAATCTAGGCATCCCAATTCCACATGGTTCCTTTACAGTTTTACTAAGTAGAATTGACAGGTTGTTTTGTAGAAAAGCAAATTAATGACCAAGGATAGAATAGGTATTTACAGGAATTGTCCAATTTGAATCAAATAAAAGCCTGAAGGAGGGAACCTGGATCCAACGAGGTAAAAAGCAATTCAAAAGACATGTTTTAAAATACCTAAAGACTTTTTCTAGTTAGCTGATTTGGCAAGGCTGGCTGGGGATTATATGAGAAACTAAAGATGATCCTTGGAGTATCAAGCTAAAAAACATAAAGATCATGTCCCCTATGGGAGGGTGAGGGAAGGCCAGATAATAGCCAAATGTCACTGTATAGTAGCAGGGAGGAATTCTGCAAAGGCACACGGAAACAATAGAGATATCTAGAAGAAAGCAGTATAGCAAAACAACAACAACAACACAAAAAAAAAACACCAGCAACAGAGGAATGCTGCTGAGCAGAGAAAATGATTCATTGAATAACATCAACAAGGGACATCAATGGCACTGTAATGTCAGAGGTACAAGTTATCTGATATAAATATGTTCCCTATACATGTGTCTTACCATAGATTTTCTTTTTTTCCCCTTTCAAATAGATTTTATTTTATGCAGTTACATGTGAAAACAATTTTTAACATTTGTTTTTGAAAAATTTGAGTTCCAAATTCTCTACTTCCCTCTTCCCCCACCCCTCAACTTGGGGAAGCAAGGAATTTGATATATATTATATGTGTGTAGACATGTAAGACAGATTTCCATATTAGCTGTGTTGGAAAAGAAAATACAAGTAAAAAAATGCAAAGAAAGAAAGTAAAAAGAAAAAAGCATTCAGACTCCATCACTTCTTTCTCTGAAGGTGGACAGCAATTTTCAGCATAAGTCCTTCAGTATTGTCTTAGATAATAGCTCAGAATTGCTGTCATTCACAATTCCTCATGATACAGTATAACTGTTCTGGTTCTGCTCACTTCACTTTGCACCAGTTCCTTTCCAGGTTTTTCTGAAACTATCCTGCTCATAATTTCTTATAGCAAAATAGTATTCAATCCCAATCATATACTACAACTTGCTCACTCATTCTCTAATTGATGAACATCCTCAATTTGCAATTTTTTGCCACCACTATAAGAGCTGCTATAAATATTTTTGTACATCTCCTTTCCTTTTCTTTTCTTTTCGTTTTTTTTGTTGTTGTTGTTCTTTTTAGGACATAGACCTAGTTTTGGTATTGCTGGGTCAACAGGTATATACAGATCTATAAGCTTTTGGAACTATTCCCAAATTACTTTCCAGAATAGTTCTGTCAGAGATTTCCTCTGGTCAAAACTATTCTTTGTGTATATCCCTTCCCCACCCCCAGTGGAGTGGGAATTTTCCCATGGAAAATTGTGCCCTGTCCTTAGAAGAGGAATCCTTCCTTTCACCTATTTTGCTATATTGTATAATTAAATATCTTTTACTTTAAACTTGTGTTCTCTCATCTGGCAAGTAAAAAAAAAAAATACAGTGATGGAAGAACATGTACCATAGTGCTAAATGGACTTGTCTCCACCCCTTATGTTCTTTGAACCTCTAATACTGCAAAACCATTACTGAAATGTCTTCTAGTGACATTATTGGTGAGTTGCTTTCTCCACTCAGTTTCTGGTTTTTTTCTGCCATGCTACTCTCTACTGGGCATCTCCACTGTTGCTGAGTATCTGGGTGGTATAACATGCAAAAGGGTCTATGGATGAATAAGGCTCCAGATGCTATATTTTCCTCCTAACACTACTTTATTTTGCACAAGTGCATTCAACTGAATCCAATAGTCTAGCAAATTGGTCTGGAACTTCATGATCTAAACCATAACATGGAATAAGGAAACCCAAACTGTGATGTTAAAGTATATTGATGAAAGTTCATATATATGTATGTGTGTGTATGGGGGGGGCAGGTTTCATAAGTTATATGAATACTTTCTAGATAGGTAACTATATCATCCAAATATTGGACAATAGACCAGAATTTTCATTTTAAATGTTATTGTATCTCTTTATATGTTTAGCTTGACAAATAGTTCATGTAAGATCTGGGGCTCCACTTCTCAACTCCCACTGACAAGTTGGATCCCCAGAACTTGACTACATCTTTCTTTGAAGGTTCTATGGAGTATCCTTGAGGGTTATTTTTCTTAATGCCATTAGATCATACCCAAACCTATATGCTCCTCATCCCCATTCCCATGATTATCAATAGAGAATAATCTTAGTCTTAAATTGTTTTTATAAAAGAGTCTTTACTGGTATGGTAAGAACAATTAGCACAAAACACTCCCTCAAATATCTGTGATATACTCTATCACAAATACATTCAGTATGTAGGGTAAAGTGGACTCAAATTTAGAAAGCTCAAAGCTGCTGCTTGCTTAAAGTCTTTTTCTCCCATTCCAGAGATCTTTTAGAAGTTCCTGGTAGGCAGGGAGGTAGTGGACTAGATAGAAAGCCAGATTTGGAGTTGAGAGGACCTCTATTCAAATTTGGTCTCAGACATTTCCTAGCTGTATGACGAAGGAAGGAAGGAAGGAAGGAAGGAAGGAAGGAAGGAAGGAAGGAAGGAAGGAAGGAAGGAAGAAAAGAAGGAATTTCCCCTTAGATGATTTAGTTTCTTAGTTGGACTTCTTATTGAACTGAACTTCTAGTCTCTCTTTGGTTCATGGTATGAGCCTAGCCTCTGACATCCTTGGTATGCCAATAGAGCACTGAAGGGAAAATCAGATATTCAATATATGCTGGGAGATTTGGAATCCCCTCCCCCTCCAATGAAAGGCAAAGGAGAAGGCCTGGCCAAAGCCAAACTGCAGGCATTTCCTTTCTCCCCTTCTTTGATTCCTCTTTAGGGATGTTCTAGAAAGCCACAATTGCTGCAATTTGGGGAATTCAATCCCATTTCAATTCAATTTATTATTTATAGATAATAGCTGAGGTATTTCCTCCTCCTATCTGAACATGATTCTTGTGCAACTGATCCAAGTTCAAAGGTCTTTTATCATTTAGTCAAAGGCCTATGAGTGATTGATTGAAACATGTTCACACCTTGTTAGAATATTAATGTTTAAATGGGATTAAAGTCCTTTCCATCCTTACATATACATTCAGCTGTTGAAATTCAATAAATTAAATCAACCCTTAAATTTGGTCCTATATTTAGGATATATAACCACCAGGTGGCATTGATCCATCAATCTGACTAGTAAGATTTATGGCACAGATATCATTTGCTTAAAATTAGAATAATATTCTTACTTAAACAAACAAAAAACCTTTCATTAAAACAATTGAATCTACATAATATTACCAAACACTAATTTTAAAGTTTAAGTATACAGAGTGAATTCTTTAAGGAAATAAATAATTTTAGAATAATTTAGCATTTTTAATCCTTAAATTATTTATCATAATTTAAACTAACCATGTCTTTGTACCCATATTTAAATGCTTCCTCCTAGCTAATATCTAGAGAAATTGTTCATAGAATTAATATTAATTATGATAATAGGGAATGGGACTAGGCCTATGATTTCATAGGTTTATGAAACTCTCAGGTGAAGAAATTCCTTCTACCAATGATTAACAATTTCTCTACAATTACAATATTAGAGAGTTACCAAGAGGACTAAAAAGTTAAGTGACTTACCTATCCAGGGTACCACAGTCAGTATGTATCAGAAGTAAGACTTCCTGGTCTTTCTAGTTCAGGACCAACTCTATCTAATACACTATAAATAAAATGGATAAAGCTTTTATATACATAATCTCATCTAAGGTTAAGTAACTTGCCTTTACTAATCCATAAAAAGAAAATATGAAGAATGACTAATCAAAATGTTTTTATTGGAATGTAATAGGATATTATCATATTGTAAAAAACATCAAATATTAAAGAATTCAAAAAAGCATGGGAAGACGAATGGATGCAGAATGAAATAAACAGAACCAAGGAAAAACATATATTCAACAATTAAAATAACTTAAAGATTAAAGAACAATAAAATTAAATTGAGACCTGGAAAATCACATTGCCCAAGTTTGGTCCCAGAGAAGAGGGAAGAAAATGCACCTTCCTTCTTTAATTTCAGAGAAGGGATCATGGGTCTGGAATATTGAATACATTGTCAGACAAAGGTAAGTATTCTGATTAGCTTTACTGAATTACTTTTCTTTTTCTATATTATTCTTTGTTACAAGAGGCATCTCTCTAGAAAGGAAGAATATATATATATTTTAATTTTTATTTTATTTTCAATATTTTCCCATAGTTACATATTTCATGTTCTTTCCCTCTCCCCCAAGTCCCCACTCCCCTGTAGCTGACGCACAATTCCACTGGGTTTTACATGTATCATTGATTAAGACCTAATTCCATATTACTGATAGTTGGACTAGAGTTATTGTTTAGCATCTACCTTCCCAATCATATCCCCATCAGCCCATGTGTTTGAGCAGTTGTTTTTCTTCTATGTTTTTACTCCCACAGTTCAGGAAGAACTTATTTAGAAAACAGTGTGATGTAGACCAATAAAAAGATTTTTAGGAGTTCATTATTTAGTCCCTCCCTTGACCATACCAAGACATCTTTAATTGGTGATAGTTAATGAAGAGGTAGTCCATTAGATCCTTGGCCCTTCCCTAAAATGGCAGCTGATGTTTTTCAAATAGCTTAGAAAAACCCTTCTTCAAAGAAAATGTGAAAAGTAGAAGATTAAATGATATCTCTGATCCAGATCCCAGACAGAAAAACATACAGTAATTCTCCCTAATACATAGGAATTATAATATAAGTATATGAAAAATAAATTCTCATATGATTCATTTAGCCTGATATTTCCCATGGTGTACTCTGCATGTAAATAATAAATATTTATAATTATAATAAAATAAGTAGGGACTTATCAGAAGTACAAGAGATTAAAAAGGGACAGCAAGAATATACAGAACTATACAAGAAATTATCTTAACATTACAGATAACCATGATAGTGTGATTACTGATCCAGAGCCATACATCCTGGAGAATAAGGTCCAGTAGGCTTTAGGAAGCATTACTTGCAATAAGGCTAGTGGAAGTGATGGAATTCCAGATGAGCCATTTAAAATGCTAAAAATGATGTTAAAGTGTTGCACGCAGTATGTCAGTAAATTTGGAAAATTCGAACAATGGCCACTGGATTGGAAAAGCTCAGTTTATGTCTCAATCCTAAAGAAGAGCAATGCCAAAGAATGTAATGTTCAAATTACTGAACTATTACATTCATTTCACATGCCAGCAATACTTAAAAGTTCTATAAGGTAAGCTTCAGACTGGTTTTCAAAGAGGCAGAGGAACTAGAGACCAAATTGCCAACATTCCCTGGATTTTGGAGAAAGTAAGGAATTTCAAAAAAAAAATCTACTATTATAAAATCCTCCCCAGTCTGGGTCCAATTTATCTATCCAACCTCATTTCATATTTCTCTCCTTAAAGCACTTTACTTTCTTGGCAAATTGGACTAGTTGTGTTCATAAGGACTCTGTTCCACAAATCCCTACCCTTATTTCTACCTCTAGTTGACTGCCACCCCATTTCTTTTTTTTTTTTTCTTATTCAGTTTTTTCTCCACCTCATATCTACTTTTCAGAATCATTTAACACTTTTTTATCACTCCAGTTTTCCTGTTCTTTACCTGTAGCTCCCTGGTCATGAAAGACAGCCATGGAAACCTTTGAATCAGTTATGATGCTGGTCTAATCAATAAACCTGATATAATAAAAAACTTATATTCTTACCAAAAATCAGTCTCTCAAGATAATTTTAATCATATCAAAAAGTGAAAATTAAGGTTACATGGAGAAATATCAACAATCTCAGATATACAGTGTTATCAAAAAAGTGTGTGATCTTGGGATCTTTAGATTATAGGAAGGAATGGAGGTGATTGAGGTAGTAGGAGAGAAATGGAAGGGATGACTGAGTTTAGGGATGAATGGACAAGGTGGCATTTGGATGGTAAGGGTACAGGTGAGGTATTCAGGAGAGGCAGCTAACACAGACTAGACACTCAGGCTAGAGACAGAGGACACTAGGGGGAAATAGGCTGAACCCTTCCAGTCAAGAAAGGTACTTCTACAGACACAAGGAATAGGGCCAGTCAGAAATGGTTTAAATCTGACTTGGGGGCTTTCTTGTCAGTTTCTCAAGTCCTCAAAGGAGGAGTCACAAGACTCCTCCCTGTCAGTGAAACTGAAGAGATTCAGGAGGAAGTGTTGGGCAACTACTTCCTCCCAAGATGGATGCCTCCAGTTCCCTCAAAAAATAAAGAGATTAATTCCTTCCCCTTCAACCCTTGCCTAATTCTTCAACACAATGATTCACTAGAGGCTTTGATTAGGTAACAAGGGGATTTATTGAAATTCAGGGTTGGTCTGAAGGAGAGAGGGGTTAGGGTTTCTGACAGCCCCTAGGGAGAAACTCAAGATGGGGGAGGGTCACAGGAATGGGTTAGACTGAGAGAGAACCTGCTCTCTCAGCCAGGGAAGATTTGGCTGCTTTTAAAATAGAGGGCATACTAAATCAATAAAGTAAGGGATAGTTTGATTCAAGGATGTCCTACTTGCCTATAGAGAAACTAAACCCACAAAGACTATTCACTAAAAACCCAAAAGCCACCCTTCCTCCCAGAACCCACAGGAAAAACAGGAAAAGGTAATAGGGGGATAGTCTGGAGAAGGTCAGGGAGAGGTCCAGAGAAATTAGCTAAGTTCAAATTGTCCAGAGACAAGGCACAGGCCAAAAGCAAAGCCAAAACCAAAGGCAGAGCTCCAGTTGGTCCTTCCTCTCTCCTCAAGCCTCAGAACCAACTGACTGTCAGGATTCTAAGGTTTAACTGCCAGAAGTTTTCAGTTAACTTTTGCAAGGGCAAAAGCCTTTATTGCATCTTTGCATTACAACAGATAATATTCTGATGGCAAAAAGAGAAGAATTAAGAAGTTTCTTGATGAGGGTGAAAGACAGTGTAAAAGTTGTCTTGAAGCTTAACATGAAAAAAATCTTAGATCTTGACAACTGATCTCTTCATTTCTTGGCAAATAGAGGGAGAAAAAATAGAAGCACTGTCAGATTTTCTATTCTTGGGATCAAAGATCACTGCAGATAGTGACTGCAACCATGAAATTAAAAGATGTTTGCTCCTTAGAAGGAAAGCTGTGGCAAATCTGGACAGTAAAAAAGCAAAGACATCCCTTTGGCAACAAATGTTTATATAGTAAAAGATATGGTTTTTCCAGTAGTAATATGCATCTGTGAGAGTTGGACTATAAGGAAAGCAGAGTGTTGCAGAATTAATGCTTTCAAATTGTGGTTCTGGAGAAGACTTTTGACAGCAAGGAGATCAAATCAATCAATATTTAGAGAAATTATTCCTGACTATTCATTGACAGGACAAATACTAAAATTGAAGCTTAAATATTTGGGCCATATAATAAGAAGTCAGGACTCCTTGGAAAGGATCCTGATGTTGGGAAAGATTGAAGGCAAAAGAAGGGAACAGTAGAGGGTAAGATGGCTAGAGAGTGTCATGGGAACAACAAACATGAGCTTGGACAGACTTCAGGAGATAGAGGAGAGGGCTTAATATACTATGGTCCATGCAGTTACAAACAGTCAGACATGACTAAACAAATGAATAGTGCAAAACAATACTGCAAACAAACAAGTGATGGTGATAGAATTTGGATGGTAGCTATATAAAGGAAGAGAAGGGGACATATGTAAAAGTTATTCTTAGTTTAGATTAGATTAGATATGAGGGACATAAGGGAGATGGATGAATCAAAGATGATTTTAAAGTTTACAACCTGTCTTGAAGGAGGATAGTGGTGCCTCAACAGAAATTGGCAAGTTGAAGGAAAAATAGAGAAAAGAAGGTAATAAATTCAGCTTTAGACATATTGACTTTGAGATACTGGCCTGATATTCAGGTAGAGACATCAAGGAGGCAGTTGCAAGTATATGAAAGGAGTTCGGAAGAAAGAGTAGGTCATGACATATAGATTTGGAAGTTGCTTGTATAAAAATGATTAAACCTTTACATGTAGATGAAGTTTAGAGAGAAGTCAGTCTCTGACAGAGCCTCAAGGGACCATTCATGTTTAAAGAATAGGAGGGAAGATGAAGAATCAATGAAAGAAAGGCAGCTAAGTGGCTCGCTGTAGATAGAATTGGAGGTCCTGGGTTCAAATGTGACCTCAGACACTTCCTAGCTGTGTGATCCTGGGCAAGACACTTAACTCCAACTGCTTAGCCCTTACTACTCTTCTTGCTTTGGAACTGATACTTACTACTGATTTTAAGACAGAAGGTAAGTGTTTTTAAAAAAAAGAATCAATGAAAGAGACTGAGAAGGAATGGCCAGAGAGGTAGGAAGAGAATGAGAGAGCAGTGTCATGGAAGACAAAGGAGGAAAATGTGGGCAGGGGTGAGTCTATAGCATTGAAGGCTGCAGAGAAGTCAAGGAGGGACCAGAACAAGAGAACATAGGGATTGGCAGTTGAGGTCATTGTGACTTTTGAGAGAATTGTTCCCATAGAATGGTGGAGTCAGAAGCCAAGCAGCAAAGGCTTTAGAGTCAGTGTGTAGGAGGTGAGGAAGCAGAGGTAGTGAATGAAGATAACTCTTTCTAGGAATTCAGCAGCCTATGGTAGGAAGGAAATAGGATGATAGTTTCTGGGTCTGATAGCACCAAAGGAAGGGGTTTTATAAACATGGGACTGATCTGAGCCTTTTTGGAGACAATAAGGAAAGAGCATAGAGGCCAGAAAAAAAAAAAGATCAAAGAAAAGAAATGGGGCAACCTTCTCAAAAAGGGAGAGTTTAGGATCAAGGCACAAGTCAAGTTAGCCTTGGCTAGGAGAAAGCTTACTCCTTCCTCTGAGTAAAGAAGATGGATGAATATTTAGAAAGGTTTTGCTGTATGGCCGAGGGGAAGCTCAGGACAGATGTATTCTTAAAGTAGGAATTTGTCATAATAACATGTTTATATGTCACTTTAGTATCTGCAAAGTTATGACCTCATGACTCTTAAAGATGGGTAGGATGAGCACTGCTACCTTTACTTTACAGATGAAGAAAGAGGATCGGTCTTGTCCATATGTACAAAGCTATTGTGTTAGATGTGGAGATGGTACCCAAGTCTCCTGACTCTAAGTGCAGTTCTCTTTCCTTTATGCCTCCCAACATGAAAGGATGGCCAAGAAGCAAAGAGGACCCAGTTGAAATTGAATTCTTAGAGGATGTATTTTTAAATATTAACTGAGAAGGCAGAATGTGGATGCTAATAGTGGCCTAGGGATCAAGTCACTGATTAAATTAGAGAATAAATCTAATGCTACTAGCTGACAAAAGTTTGAGGTAAAAATCAAGGACCAACAGCAACAGGCACAACCCAAAGTTCTCATTAATTTAACATGGAGTCATAGAATGTCAGATTCAGGAGTGATCTTAGAGGTTACACTTAAGAGATGAATTCACAATTACTGGAAAGGCAAACAAAAAAAGTTTATCATGGTGGGTAGAGAATTGACCTTAGAGGCAGGAAAAGCTCCACTCAGATTCTACCCTTGATACATACCGAGTGCTTGATCCTGGACAAATCATTTGACTTTTTGGTGTGCCTGGCAACATTCTAAGCTCTCAGTTACAATGATGACCTTCTGTGCCAGTAGACAAAGCTTCCAAACAGAGAGTTCCCTACACAAATTAAATCACAAATTTAGTCTGAAAAAAGGACTGCCTTATCTTAAATTTATGAGATAGGTGGTATAAGGATTACTGATAAATTGAATATGGAGTATAGATGTGTGTGTATATGCATACACATACATGCTGTTGTTAAGTCATTTAATAGTGTTGAACTCTTTATGACTCTATGGGGTTTTCTTGGCAAAACTAGAGTGGCTTGTCATTTCCTTCTCCAGGGTCCCCAATTTGCAGTTGAAGAAATTGGGGCAAACAGAGGTTTGCTCAGAGTCACACAGCTAGTAAATATCTAAGGCTGGATATGAACTCAGGTTCTATATAACTCAGGATATGAACTCTCTAGACCCAAAGTTCTATCTATTGAGCCAGGTAACTGCCCACATGCATATGTGCATGAGTATGCATTGTTTAAATTCCAATGTTTCATTTAGATTCTAATTTTATTTTTTTCTAAAATCTAACTGAATGGTATATAATTTTGGTAACTAATCTTGGCCCCAGAAAAGAGATGAGGAAATATAGCTCCTTCTTTTCCTTGGAGAGGTAGGAGACCCTGGGTATGGAACATTGCTCATCTGGTCACATTGGGTCGTAGAGTTTGTTGGTTTTGCTTAACTGATTTTCTTTGTTACGAGGGCAGTTTCTCAAGTTAAGAGAGAGAAGGGGTACATATTCAGAAAGGCTCTGGTGAGAAAACAAAAGATTTCAGTAAAAAAAAATGGTAATTAATGAGTTCATCACTAATTTGTCAACTGAGAGGTCAAGTTTTAGAATAAAAAAAAATATGACCAAAACTTTCCAGTTGTGTTGATTCCTCTTTCTTAAATGGCCCCTGAACAGAATGAGGATGAAGAAAGGTGAGGTAGAAGGGGAGAGGGAGGAGGGAGATGGGTTACAGTAGGGGGAGTTCCAAAAGGAGACTAGAGTTTTAAATGTACTGGAAGGAGAAGGTTCTCCATTGTGGCTACCAACAGAACTTTCAGAAAGCATTTTGAAAGCATGCATGCATGGATGAAGTGGGGCCTCAGCAGCCACTGTTGAGGGTTTCTCAGCTGGATTGAAGGATCAATTAAAAGCACTTGTGAGACTGTGTTCTGGACTTCAAGGCTGGGGACAAAGAAAGCCTTTGAAGGAATGACGCATTCAGGATGGAGAGAGCTTTTCTGAGTGTACCATTGGTCTAATTTGGCCTTATCTTTTCATAACTATGATGCTCTAGGGGGAAAAGGAGAAGGATTATTTACCAAGTTAAATAGCAATGAATATGAGTGTTTATTTTACTTACTCTGACATTTATTATCTTGTCTATCACTGAAACAGAATTTTAGAGCTTGAGGGACCTCAGGGATCACCTAGTCATAGAGTTCATAACCTAGAGTTCAAAATTTTATTTTCTCTTTAAATAATCAGTGACCTCTATAATCCTACAGATTTTGTTATGCACTTAAAAGCATTATTCTAAAAAGGGGTTCATAGACTTCATCAAGCTAACAAAGGAATCTATGACACAAAGTAAAAAGGCCTGATTGAGTTCAATTCCTTCATTTTACCAATAAGGAAAATAAGGTACAAGAAAGCAAATGACTTTCCCAAGATCATCAGTCTCTTGACTCACAACCTTGCCCTTGGGCTACCTACTATTTTTTCCTTTCCTTTCCTTTCCTTTCTTTCCTTTCTTTCCTTTCCTTTCCTTACCTTTCCTTTTCTTTCCTTCCTTTTCTTTTCTATTTTCTTTTCCTATAACCTTACCTTCTGCCTTAGCATTAATTCTAAGACAGAAGAACAGCAAGGACTAGATAATCTATGTTAAATAACTTGCCCAAAGTTACACAGATAAGAAGTGTCAGAGATCACATTTGAACTCCTGACTTCAGGCCTGGTGCTCTATCTACTGTGCTACCTAGCTGCTCCTCTGCTACCTATTTCTAGTCTTTTTTGAGAGACTGAGATCCAGCATGATTTAGCAGGAGAAAACTGGTTTTAAAGTAAGAGACCTACCTGGGTGAGCCAGGCGTAAATCAGCTTCCTCATCCATAGAATGCAAGGATTTACATTAGATGATTTCCAAGCTCCCTTTTAGCTCTAAGCCTATGTCTTGCTATGTCTTGCTATATGTCTTGCTAAAACATTTTACAAATATCACTATGTATTCATCAATGATAAGAAAGACAATTTGTTTTCTACAACACAAATATTCACCAGTAGACAGAAAAACATAGTTTTCACGTACTTCTATATACCTTCAGGCAGCTAGGTGGCACAAAGCACCAGACCTGAAGTTAGGAGTTCAAATCCAGCCTCATACACTTACCAGCTGTGTGACTGATTAAGTCACTTAACTCCATTCCTCATCTGTAAAATGAGCTGGAGGAAGACATGGCAAAACATTTCAGGATCTTCGCCAAGAAAACCCCAAATGAGGTCACAAAGAGTTAATCATTACTGAAACAACTGAATAATAAACAAATGACAACTACACATGTGGGGAATAAAAAGACACAATTAATTTCTTCCTTCCCATCTTCCCCAACCACAACAGCTTGAGCAATCTCCTAAAACATCATCATTTACTCATTTATTTTCTGAACAATTTTCTCAATTGGGGGATGAGGAGAAAAGCGGAGCTTCATATCAGAAAGAACAGTGAGTTGCAGGACAAGTGCAGTAAAAATAAAAGAAAGCGCACAGGCCCTGTGTGCTAAATTTGGAGTCTAAGTTTAAACCCCACCTTAAGTACTTTCTAGCTCTCTCTGAATTCCAGTAGAAAATAGGGATAATCAAGCAACCCACCAGTATTTATAAAGCATCTACTCTGTGTTAGGAAGTATGCTAATACTACCTTCCCCAAAGGACTACTGTGAGACTCAAATGAAAGAATTATGTAAATAATCTTGTGGACCATAAAGTACTATATGATTTTCAGCTGTTTTTATCCACAAATACCATGAAGATTTTCATAAGCCCCAGTCACTGAACCTTGGGACAGCTTAGAATTCAGTTCATAAAAGCAAAGGCTGGGTAGGAGTCAGTACTGATGTCTTACCCTTCTTCCTTTCTCTCCACTTTTGACCAAGGAAAGTTTTTGGAATTGAGTCCTAACTCCCATCATTTATTTAAGTTCTTAACTTCCCTCCCACATATAGTCCCCTCTTTATGTGGCAGGCAGGGGAGAAATGAAGGAGTATCAGATCAAGGGGAGAAGAAATCAAGAAAGGCTTCCTTAAAAAAAAAAATACTTTTTGATCTACGCCTCAAAGAATTTTATAGACAGAGATTGGCAGAGAGGAAGAGAAGGGCATTCCACATTGCTCTAATCGTATAGTATTGATTCAGTTCAATAAACATTTATTAAGTGCCTGCTCTGTGACTTAGTAGGTAGAAAGCTAGACCCTGAGCCAGGAAGACCCAGGTTCATGTCCAACTCTGATGAATATTGTTTGTCACAGAACCTCACGGTGCCATGGGCTACTCTCTGAAACTGGAGGTTCTTAACCCTTGGTACGTGAACTTTTTTTTAATATATTTTGATAATTATATTTCAAAATAATTTATTTCTTTATAGTTGTGCTTGTTATATGCATTTAAGTACATTATTCTGAGGACTTCCTAGACTTTACTAGACCATCAAAGGGATATTGTTGTTGTTCAATGGTGTCCAACTCTTCATGATCCCATTTGGGATTTTCCTTTGGGATTTTCCTTTGGGAGTAGTTTGTCATTTCCTTCTCCAGCTCATTTTACAGATGAGAAACTGAAGCAAACGTGGTAAAGTGATTTGGCCAGGGTCACACAACTAGGAAGTGTCTGAGGCCAGATTTGAACTCATAAAGATAAGTCTTCCTGACTCCAGATCCTGGTGCTCTACCCACTGCACCAAAGAGCTGCCAAAGGAATATATGACCCCCAAAATGGTTAAGAGATTTGTGGTCAAAGGCTATAAATTGAGGAAATGATAACATGAGAGAGAGAATTTTCCTTCTGTGAGAGTTGCCTATAAAAATCACAGGTCCATTCTCTGCCCCTGCTCTACTACATTTGAGGTGCTTGAGATACACAGACAAAAATCAAAACTGCTAGGTGGCACCACAGTGCAGAGTGTGTTGGTCCCGGCAGCCAGCCCTGAATCAAATTCTGACTCAGACCCTTACCAGATGTGTGATCCTAAGCAAGTCATTTAATTGCTACCTGCCTCAGTTTTTTCATCTGTAAAATGGGGATAATAATAGCACCTGTTAACAGGCTTCTTGTGAGGAATAAATGAAATAATATTTGCAAAATGCTTTATAAACCTTAAAATGCTACATAAATGATAACTATTTTTATCATTATTGTTACTGTTATTATTCACTCATGAGACAATGCAACATGCATATATGCAGGTAAGAAAATTCAAAGTAATTTGGGGAAATCCTAACAACCTTGGAAGGGTCAGGAAAGACCTTCAAGAAGAGGTGACATCTGAGTTATACCTTGGGGAAGACAGATTCTAAAAAATAAGTGAGAAGGGAAAGAATTCCAGGCATCCCACTAACCAGAGAGCAGTTTGTGCAAGTGCACAGACCTAGGAAACAGGATATTGGGGCCAGGGTAAATCTAGTGTGGCCATGGAGATTTCAGACTGCATATACCCCAAAACATCTTAATTTATATCCTTTCTCTAGTAAAAGGACAGGCTGCAATTGGTGTAAGGAGCTCCCCTAGAGGCATTTCTTCCACCAGTCCAGATCAGGGCAACAGTCTAGCTCTCCGGAGTGGATAACTTTGCTCAAGTCTATTATCTGTCCTTGTCCAGATGTTTTGGGTTTTTTTGGTTCAAACTTGATATTTTATTGGTAAGGAGAGATCACCAGAAGAAATTCCCTTTGACCTATGAGAAAGAACGCTACCACATTCAGAGGAAGAACTGTGGGAGTAGAAACACAGAAGAAAAACAACTGCCTGGTCACATGGGAGGCTGGGGATATAATTAAGGATATTGACTCAAAATGAGCACCCTAGCGCAAATATCAACAATATGGAAATAGATCTTGATCAATGACACATGTAAAACTGGGGGAGAGAAAAGGGGAGGGATAGAACATGAACCCTATAACCATGTGGGAGAAATAAATAAATAAATAAAAGGTTTTTGTGGGGAGAAAAAAAAAGAAAGAAATTTCCTTTACCAACATAGAAAACTCTCTCTACCAACACAGATAGGCAAATATTCTGCAATTTACAGCCTGGTGCAAAGAGAAGATCAATGACTTGCTCAGAATCACACAATTAATAAGAGTTGGAGATAGGATCTGAAGCTAAGTCTTCCTGATTCTACTGCCAACTCTATCCACTCAACTGAGTTACTTCTCTTTGCTGCTTAAAAGAGGACTTAAAAGAGGACTTGTAGCCCACTGGATCTTCTAGGGAAAGGGAGGGGATCTGTGGAAGAATGTAGACAAAAATCACATGAGAAGATGAGTGATAGATGGACAACAAGCTACACTAATAATGGAAAATAGCCAAGTGGATGGGATTGAATGAAGTTCATAATTAGTACTTACAAACATTTTTATTCTGAATAATAAGAATTACCCCCTCCCTAGCACCCTGTCTTCCTACACTTCCTCACCTCCATTACCAGCCAGTCTAAAAGTATATATTAATTGCCTACTATGTGCTAGGGCACCGTGTTAACCATTGGAGATACCAAGAAAGCAAAACAGTCCTTGCCCTCAAGGAACCCACAATCTAATATATCCACTTCATACTCACTCCCTCCATTTATTTTTCATGATTTTTTTTTAACCCTTAACTTCTGTGTATTGGCTCCTAGGTGGAAGAGTAGTAAGGGTGGGCAATGGGGGTCAAGTGACTTGCCCAGGGTCACACAGCTGGGAAGTGTCTGAGGCCGGATTTGAACCTAGGACCTCCTGTTTCTAGGACTGACTTTCAATCCACTGAGCTACCCAGCTGCCCCTCCCTCCATTTATTAGGCCAGAAATTTCTCAGGAAAACAAATATCCCAATGAAGGCAAGAAGTAGCAACATCTATCAGAATTTAAAGAGCTTCACCCCTAAAACTCCCTCCCTTTTTAGTCCTCTCCTTGGTACCTAGGTTCAGTGCCCTGTATGGAGGGACAGCCAAAGTCCCACAATCTCTGACCCAAAGACACCCAAGGGAAGAGAGAAAGGCTTAGAAGGTAATATGAAGGACACAAACACCACTAATCTGTAACTCAGAGTCCTTCCTCCCTGAATGAACCTATCAGTGAATATGTATGCTGTACCAAAGTCCTCAGGTGAATTATTCAACTCTTATATACATTCTCCTGCTCTTGTGCTTATTGTTACCACAAATGCTTTGGGTCAGAAAGGCTAGGGGGGTCAAGTGCTGCCTCTGACAAGTCAATCAAGCAATCAACAAACATTTACTAAACTCCTACCATGAGCCATGCCCTGGGCTAAGCACTGAAGCTCCAAAACCAGGAATGAAATAGTCTTTAACCTATCATGGAGAGGGAATATTTTGATAAGTATATCCAAAATAAATACAAGGTACAGTCAGTTCTGCTCTAAGGGGACATCTGCACTTTTCAGAATTATTGTACTCTACAAGATCACAATGAAAATCACCCAGTTTAGGGGGAAATGGGGTTACATGAGGCACAAAATTCAAGAACTTTATCAGAAACGCATTAGAAAAAAGATAATGAACATAAAAAACCAATAGCATAATTTTATATGTGTTAAATGGTCAAGAAAAGCATAAATGCCATCTTAAATAATGGCAGAGTCCACAACCTTCCCCAGGCAGTAGATGGAATGTAGAGTCTGGAGTCAAGAACTGAATTCAAATCCAGTCTCAGATGCTAACTAGCTGTGTGATCCTTAGGTCACTTAACCCCGTTTGCCTCAGTTCCTTCATCTGTAAAATGATCTAGAGAAGGAAATGGCAAACCACTCCAGTATTTTTGCCAAGAAAACTCCAAATTGCATCGAAGAAGAATTGGATATAACTGAACAACAATAACTACAGCCTCCTGGTTTCCACATGAGAACCACCCTGGATTGAGATGAGGATGGGGGCTGTGACCTTGGCAGGAGAGTCATAGAAGGAGAAAGGCATGGTGCTAACTAGCCCTTCTGGAGTTCTTCATTAAAAGCACTCTTTACCATGAAAAAGACCTAGTTTATTTGGGTATACGTTTTAGAGTTTTGGTTTTATAAGATTATTCACTTACAAAAATGAATAATATGAAAACGTTTTGCTTGATAATACATGTATAACCCAGAATGAATTGTTTGCCTACTCCAGAACAGGAGAGGGAAGAAGGGAGGGAAACAATTTGGGTCATATAACTTGGGAAAACTTATGTGAAAATTTGCTATTTAAAAAAATTAAATTAAATTAATTTTTTAAAAGACCTGAAGTTTGCTAATAGAAGTAGTGTTGGAAAGGTTGCACCTTGTGAGCCAGTAAAGGAAGGTTATCTGAAATCATATGGAAAATAGGGCCAGGATGGGTGTGGCTCATTGTCCTCTTGTTGTTTGGGGGTGGAGGGGATGAAGCCATGCAATAGCAAATGTTTATGCATTATTCATTGTTCCTTAACATAACAATAGCATCAGAACAAATCTGTGTATGTCAAAACAAACATGGTAGTTGAACTGAAGATCCTTGATTAGGTATCTTGGAGAAGAAGTCAATTAACTCACTCTCATTGCCCCAGGCAACTCTCTAAGGATATAAATCACACCCCAGTTGTTGATATGCAGTGGGAAAAGTTTCTACAGGTTCAGACTCTCCCAATCTAGCTATCCTTTTGATTTACTAATGAATAATTTAGAAATGAAAAGCCCAATCCACTCATGACTTTCTAAATCTAAAGCCTAAATTGAAATAAACAAACCAAGACACAAGTAATCATTTATTCCAATATGGTCATTCCACTACCACATAAAGAGGGTCACTGTATTAATAATCCTAGAAGTCTTGGGATAAGTACTATAATAACAACGGACACTAATATAGCACTTTGAGATTTACACGGTAGTTCATGGTCACATAACTCCCTAGTAGACCCTGCTGTCCAGGGTACCAGTCCAGTGTTCTTGCCCCCAAGTACTACCTTGTACCCTTGAGCATTTTTCAGGAAAAGTAGGTCAGGGGAAGGAGGGGAAGCCAGAGAGTATTGTAAAGAATGGTCCTTCCATTCCTACAACCTATTTTATCTATCACCTTCTGCAAGAACCATAACTAAATTATTTTGAAGTGAGAATGGAGACCTTTCTTATTTAATAACAAAATATATATTTCTTGAGGGCAGAGAATGTTTCTTTTTTGTATTGTCTTTTGTATCCTCAGTGTCTAACATAATGATTGGCAATAGAAACTTAATAAATGTTTGTTGAATTCAATTTAATTGATTATCACAGTCAAAGTCGAGACAATCAAGAGTGGGGACAAAAGTCTCCTAGGCTCTGAAGAATAAAGATTCCCTTTTCATTAGGGATAGGGAGAAGGGGGGAAATGATCTACCATGACATCTTTCCTGGGTCCTTAAATCTGGAAATGATTAAAAAACAATTCTTTTATGGTTCAATTTTCAATTATGAAGTCAGAAAAAGACATGGGCAGGGTATCAGTAGACCTGAGTTCAAGTCCTATTTGCCATTTACAAGCTTGGAGACTGCTGGACAAATCACACAACCTCTCAGAGATTCCGTTTTCCCCGTCAATAAAATAGGTACAGGAACACTTATATAACCTACCTATCAGAGGTATTGAGAGAAAATGTAGAGAGTAGACAGCAATTAGTAAGTAGATTTGTTGTTTAGTCTTTTCAGTCATGTCCAACTCTTCACAACCCCATTTGGGGTTTTCTTTTTTTTTTTTTTTCTTTTTTTCTTTTAAATTTTCTTTTTAATATTTTCCCGTAGTTACATGTTTCATGTTCTTTCTCTCTCCCCAAACCCCCCTACCCCCCCTTAGACAACGCACAATTCCACTGGTTATTTGGGGGTTTCTTGGCAAAGACATTGGAGGGGGTCTGCCATTTTCTTCTCCAGGTAATTTTATAGATGAGAAAACTGAGTCAAACAAGGTTAAGTGATTTGCCCAGTGTCAAACGGCCTGTGTCTGAGGCCGGATTTGAACAAGGTCTTCCTGACTCCAGGCCTGGAATTCTATCCACTGTGCTGCCCCTCAGTAGGTAATAAATTGTTGTTTTTTTTTGTTTGTTTTTTTTAAACCCTTAACTTCTGTGTATTGGCTCATAGGTGGAAGAGTGGTAAGGGTGGGCAATGGGGGTCAAGTGACTTGCCCAGGGTCACACAGCCGAGAAGTGTCTGAGGCCGAATTTGAACCTAGGGCCTCCTATCTCTAGGCCAGGTTCTCAATCCACTGAGCTACCCAGCTGCCCCCAGTAGGTAATAAATTGTAATGCAGACGAGTAGAAGCTGTTGATAACAAAATAATATAGGCAAAGTGCTATATAAGTGATAAAGTACTATATATATATATATATATATATATATATATATGTATAATCTATTATTATCTCAAAAATAATTGACACCAGAACAGAATCAAAATAAAAATATTTTAACTTTAAAAAATAAATATAGGCAAGACATTTGAGGGAAGCTGGGAACAAGGACAAAGAAACAAAGATGAGCTAATATGGGCTGAGGGATCAGTGACAACATGAAAACATTTTCCACTTCACTAATAAGAGAAATTCAAATGAAAACAACACTGAGTTTTTACCTGGCTTCACGCAAATTGGCAAAGATGAAAAAAAAAAAAAAAGATGAGAACAGTCAATATTGAAGTGACTGCCAAAGAAAGGCATACTGGTAATGAAGCTTTAAAGAAGACAAAACCAAAAGTTCTGAATTTCAATTTGGAATAATGCAAGAAAAGTGAGTAATCTATCCATATCATATGGCCATCTATCAGTTTTGTACCCCTAAGGAGTTAAGAACAAACCAAAATCCAATATGAACATCAAAATATTAATACTAGCACTTTTTGTGTTGGTAAAGAACTGAAAACAAAATGATTGCCCATCAACTAGGGAACTTAAAGTATGAGAATGTAAGGGTGTGTTATTATACAGTAAGAAATTATGAAAATGAGGAACTCAGAGAAACATGGGAAGATTTATATGAACTGATGCAAAACAAAATACATAGAACTAAGAAAACAATATAAACAATAACTTCAATAATGTATGGGGGAAAACAATAAAGAGAAGATAAAGTCTAAGTAATGAGAAAAAATAATAAAGGTCTCAACGAAGAGATTACATTCTTCTTCCTTCATAGCAGAGACACATCCTACTAGGGCAAAATATTTATAAACATTGTCAAAAACAATTAAAATTGGATGTTTTTGTTTGTTTTCTTTGTCACAAGGGAAGATTCAATCTAGAAGGAGGTGGGAAATGATTGTAATATAAAGACAAAGTTGTTGTTCAGTTGTTTTTCAGTCATGTCCAACTCTTCACAACTCTATTTGGGGTTTTCTTGGCAAAGATACTGGAGGGGTTGGCCATTTCCTTCTCAAACTCATTTTACAGATGACAAACTGAGGCAAAGAGGGTTAAGAGACTTGCCCATAGTCACATAGCTAGTAAGTGTTTGAGGCCAAATTTGAACTAAAATGAATGTTCCTTAAAAAAAATCCTCTGAAAAACAGAAATAAGAAGATTAATGACAAGTCTAGACTTTTATCACCTTTTGTCTGGTCTTCTGCTATGGTTTCCTCACTGCTCTCCCTGTCTCTAGTCACACTCTGCCCTCCCTTTCCACAATCAGTCATCCACTACAGATTCCTAAAACACCACTGTCTTCTTGTCATAAGGTCATATTGATGAAAGAGATTTCTGAGGGCATCTAGTTCCATGCCCTGTTTTTATAAATGAAGAAACTGAGGCCCCAGGAAGTTGAGTGACTTGCCCAAGGTCACACAAGTAAAACTGTCAGAGGTGGAATTTTAAATGACTCCTCTTTTAGTTTGCTATGTAAAGTATTCCAAGTTGTTCCCGTGTCTCCCTTCCCAAACTTACCTCCCCACATAAATATTCCATTCCAAATTGATATCTTGTGATTTTCTGCCTTTTTTGCCTTTGCTTATATCACTTGGCTGGAACATTCTCCCTATAATCCCCATATCTTTATATCTCCTACCCATCCTTCAAGGAACCTTCCCCATCCACCCCTGGCCACAATTATTTCTACCTCTTTTAAATTCCCAGTATACTACCTGTCTGAATCACTCACTAAGAAATTAACATATGCTACTTTGAACTGCTAAAATGTGGGTTTTCTTTATACATGTTGTCATTTTTTT
The DNA here is from genome assembly GCF_016433145.1 of Gracilinanus agilis. Lineage (NCBI taxonomy): Eukaryota > Metazoa > Chordata > Mammalia > Didelphimorphia > Didelphidae > Gracilinanus > Gracilinanus agilis. The sequence goes on along the minus strand of NC_058131.1, from coordinate 642,872,005 downwards.
CCTGTCTGTTCTATAAGATTATAAACTCTTTGAAGGCAGGGACCAAGCCTTTACCAGAAGAGATGTCCAATGAATGTTTGTTCTTTGAATGATTGAGAGGAATTCTTTCCTCATTTAAACCCTTCACTGAATTTCACCATTGTTTCTCTCCAGCCAAGATCAGGCATGAAGATAAAGAATGAATCACCAAAAGAAACCAAGAGAGAGGGGGAAAAAATACATCTTGTCATCTAAACCTATGTACACCACCTCCTTTTCTGACAATCAGCTGGGATGGCATCCCCAAATGGGAGCAACACCCCTGTTCTGCTTCCAACTAGGAGAAACAATTCTGTCTATAATCCTAAATTCCTAGGCTATGCGTGCTCTGAAAGTTCACTTGTGATAAATCAGTGTTACTGATTTCACTTCATAGCATCTGGAGGATGGAGGGAAAAGCACAAGTTTTCTGATCTCCATTTTATTGACAGGAAAATTGAGGCACCTGACAGTTAAGCTACTTACTGTCATCAGATCAATTAACTGTGGAGTCAAGTTAAGGAAGATCTTCTCACTGGGAACTTGAATATTTACCTTCTCCTGAATAATGATAAGGATCATAGAATCACAGATTTAGAGCTGGAAAGATGCTGGTAGCTTCAGAACCAACCTCCAAAGAGCTTTGTTAATGTCATTATAGTTCAACTCTTTTTATTTATAACATCTCATGATCATGTCCAGTCCTGAAGCTGAGGCACTGGCCAGTCAAGTATCTTTTTAAGAACAATACATTGTGGGCAGCCAGGTGGCTTAGGGACCTGGGTTCAAGTGTGGCCTTAGATCCCTCCTAGCCATATGACCCTGGGAAAATCACTTAACACTAATTGCCTAGCCCTTGCTCTTTTGACTTAGAATTATTACGAAAATAGAAAGTAGTAAAAAGATTAATTATTAAAAAGACTAAGACTAAGACTGGATAAAAAAATAAAAATTGGAGGGGAGAAGGGTGGATGGAGAGTGTGCCAGTACTTGATTCAGACATTTCACTCCATCCTTAACAAGCACTCCATCCATGATCTTGCCTATGAAGTTAGTACTTAAAAAAAAGTGATTTTCTAGTTTACGTAGGAGCAGGAACAGTCAAAATCCTATTCTTAAATCAGAAAAAAATCAAGTTCCCCTTGATTTTCATCCTAAATCAAAACTTCTTTAATCTTTTCTGGGAATTATTATTGTTATTTGTTCAGATTTGCGATTTTAATCAGTGTTGGGAACTTCCAATGTGGAAACTCCCTTCTTGCCCTTTAAGGTTTAAAAAGCATTTTACATGCATTATTTTATTGGAGCTTCACCATAACTCTCTTAATAATGATCCCGTTTGTTTTGGGGTTTTTAAAAAAAAATTTTATTTACTCACTGGCTGGGGTGGGGAGGAGTGGAGGGAAAGAACATGAATCATGTAACCATGGAAAAATATTCTAAATCAATTAATTAAATAATCCTGTTAATAATAATAACGATCCCTTAAAATAATTGCCTACACAATATATAGATATACCTATAATAAAAATAACTAGAATTTATATATTATAGATTTTCAAAGCACTTCACAAATATTGTCTCATTTAATCCTCAGAATAATCCTGGGGGCTAGGTGCTGTTATTATCACTATTTTACAGATGAGGAACATAAAGCAGACAGATTAAGTGACTTGCTAAGGCTCACAGAGCTAGTAAGTGTCTGAGACTAGATTTGAATTCAGAGCTACCTGACTCCAGATTCAGCACCTTATCCACTCTGCCACTTAAATATAATTACCCTACAATAATCCTAATAGTATGCATTTGACAGAAGAGGAAACTGAGTCTCAGATTAACAGACTTGGAAATTTACTAGTATAAACTATTATGTATATGGTCAGGCTTTGACCTTGCCACTGGACTTCAATGACTCTGAAAGAGGGAGGGAGGCTGACAGCTTTGTGCAACTCTGGTTTAAATCCAATTCATGCACAAGTCAAGACCTCATCTCCTGGAACATTCTCCCTAATCCTCTTATCTTTATCTCCCCTACCCTTCCTTCAAGGAACCTTCCCCATCTACCCCAGGCCACAATTATTTCTACTTCTTTTGAATTCCCAGAGTACTCCCTGTCTGAATCACTCACTGAGAAATTAACGTAGGCTACTTTGAATTGTTAAGATTTGGGGTTTCTTATGCATATTGTCATTTTTTTCCTGTCTGTCCTATAAGATTATAAACTCTTTAAGGCAGGGACCATGCCTTTACCAGAAGAGATGCCATTGTCTTCTCTGAAAACAAGAAGAAGATAGCTAGTAAACATTGGAGGTAAGATTTGAACAAGGGTCTTTTGGAAGCACTCAAATCTCTTTCTTTTCCTCTGAGGACTTTCACCACCTGAGTTTATAGATGCAAAAATCCTGTCTGTTCTGCCCTAAGCTACTGACTCCATTAGAACCGTAGGGTACCTCTTCCTCAAGAGGGAATTCTTGTTAACAGTTAAAAGTTTATACACAAACTGCAGCCTCAATCAAATGTCCAAAACTCACCACAAGGTTTATAAAGGAAACAGCTACTGATCCTTAACTCTGGGAGTGTGTGACTGGCCACCTCGATAATAGAGCAAATGGATTGTTTATCAGCTTTCTATCTGTCTGACAAAACCATGTGAAATGAGCCATGAAGCCACTAGTTGATTTTTTCCCCCAAAATGACAAACACTGGCTCATTTACTGGAGGTGATCACATCGAGCCAAATGTTTAGTTTTACATTAAATCTGTATCCGACATCTTCATTAAAAGGAACAGAATGTAGCTTTTATTGATGGTCCAGTGCTCAGCTCAAATTAATGCCTAAAACGACATGATGTTGCAAATGTATCAGCAAACAGACGAGAAAATCCATGGTTGGAGGAGTGTGCTTATTGGCAAGCCAGCATTTAGAGGAGCTGTCAATATAGGATTGCAAAGCCTATTTGCCCACACTTGGCTTGCCAGTGAATGGCTAATATCCATGATTGTTTAGATAAATATTCTTTCAGGCAGGAAGGGTGTCGACTAGTAAGGAAAGGGTACCATATAATTTTTGTGTATTTAACAATAAAGTAGCCCTATACTTCTGCATTCACAGTTCATATTTCCAGGGTCATTAAATGTGCATCCTTTCAATACATAAAAGAATGCTCCAAATCTCTAATGATAAGAAAAATGAAAATTAAAATAACCCTGAGGTTTCAGCTATGCCTCTCAGCTTAGCCAAGATAGCAAATGAAATGACAAAAGGTGAAAATAGTCAATGCTGGAAGGGCTGTGAAAAGACAGGCACATTGATGTACTGTTGGTGGAGGTATGGATTGGTCTGCTCATTCTCGAAAACGTCTGGAATTATACTAAAAAAAGTCACTAAATTGTATGTATTCTTTGACCCAACAAAACCACTACTAGGCATATATAAACAGAGGGAAAAAGTGTAGTATAGTATAGTATAAGATAGTAGGGTATGTATAGTAGAATATTTAAAGTTTATATATATATATATATATTATAGTATATATGTCACACACACACACACACACACACTACTTCTAAAATCCCATCATTCTGTATTTGACAAAACTATGCAAAATAAGTCCCTAACCACTAACCTTCCCCAGTTCCTTTCTTCTGTTTATTATTTTCTTATTTATCCTTTGTATAGTTTGTATATGTTTGTTTGCATGTTATTTCCCCCATTAGATTGGAAGTCCTTGAGGGCAAGGACTGACTGTCTTTTTGCCTCTTTTTGTATTTTTGTATTACCAGCTCCTAGCACAGTGCCTGGCACATAGGAGGTACTTCATAAATATTTGAGCTCTCTATCCTAAAGAGGGCAAAGAAAAAGGAAAATGACTTAGATGTACAAAACTATTTATAGCAGTTCTTTTTCAAAGAATTGGAAATTGAAGAGATGTCTGTCAGTTGGGGAATAGCTAAACAAGTGATATATGATCATAATGGAATATTATTGTGCTCTAGTAAATGACAGCCAAAATGGTTTCAGAAAAATCTGGGAAGAATTGATGTAGAATAAAGTGAGCAGAACCAGGAGATCATTGTACATAGTAACAATAATATTACAAGAATGATCAACTGTGAAAAATTTAGCTACTTTGATCACTACAGTGATCCAAGACAATTACAAAGGGTCCGTGATGAAAGATGCTATCAATCTGCAGAAAGAAAGAACTAATGAATTCTGAGTGTGAAATGGAGTATAATTTTTTCTTGCCTTTTTTTGTGACAGAGCTAATATGGAAATATTTTGCCATAATTTTACATGTAAAATTGATTCCTATTGCTTGCCTTCTCCATTGGTGAGAGAAGGATTGGAGGAAGAGGCACAATTTGTAATTCAAAATATTTTTAAATATTAGAAAAAATAAAATTTTTAAATGTTTGATAAGTATAGATGTAATGTGTGTATTTGGTAGCAAAGAACTGGAAGCAAAGTGGGTGCCCATTGATCGAACAAACCAAGTATATGAATATAACAGTATAGAATTGTTCCATAAGAAAAAACAAATTTGAATTATTCAGAAAAATTTGAGAAGACTTGCATGAACTGATATAAAGTGAAGTCAGCAGAAACACATTGACCACACAATAAAGCAAAAGAAAATAAAACTGAAAAACACTAAAATTCTAATCACTGAATTGATTGTTTTGAATTCAAAAGTGAAACATTCCTGTCTTCTCTCACCAGAGAGAGTGGTGGACTACAGGTAGAGAATGAGGAATACATTTTCATACCTGGCCAGATGTTTACTTGCTTTTGGTTCTATGAGAAGGAAAAAAAGAATCACTGAGAAGTTACCAAAATGCATTAAAAGACCGCTGTTGTTTGTTTGTTTTTTTAAGGCTCTGAACTTCGTTTAAACTTGTGAGTGGTCAGAGAAGGATTATGAATTGGGCTACAGTCAATGAAGAAGCAAAGACTCCAGTGTCCTATGATGCCAGAAAACTTTATCATTTGACTCATTAGTTAGTGATTAAATCAAATGTGAGGTGATTTGATCTCTGATTTATTATTTAAAATTAAAACTCTCTTGACATAGGATATCATCCTTATTCTCATTTTTTTTTTTAAATTTAGCTTCAAAGATTAGGGTCATGTCTTCTTGAGCCTTCCAGGTCTGTTCCTTTGACTGAACTGATGGGTCATTTCAACAAGCCAATTTAACTAAATCTCTCATAGACTTTATCAACACCAGCCTCATGAGAACCAGGGCACAGGCTGAGCAGTAGCCTGGAGGACATGGACACTGTTCCTATTTATTATAGTGTTTATTATAGTATTTATATATTTCTTAATCATTAAACATTTTTGAAACTATGCTACCATTTTTATTAGGTACTGATCTTTGTTCTTTTTAACTGATGAAGTTTATGGATATTGTGCCCCTAATTACATTTTCCTAATTTCCTTATGTGATTTTTCCAAGTTCCCTTAGACAATTCTCTTAACTATAAATTATAAATGAGTTATCAGTCTAATATTAGTGGAGAAAATTTCCCCACTGGCAGTGCCCTAGCCCAAGAAGTCATAAAGACTTCTCCAACCAAAATTAATCTATGTGTATGTCTTATTTCCCTGATTAGATTGTAAATTCTTTGAGGATGGGGACCATGTCTCATTGCTATTATCTTCCTCAGCTTTCACAGAACTTTCATTACTCAGAAAAGGTGATTAATAGACATATGTTGAATGAATGAATTAACTGGTTTGATTGGATTGAGTAGACAAAATAGCTAGACAAACTTTCAATGGAAAAAAAATTCAATCAAGTCATTTGTTTGGCATCAAATAGATAAAATAACTCTAGTCAATTAGCTGACTTTCTGGTTGTTGTTGTTGTTGTTATGTGTCTGTGTCAGTGTCTATGTGTGCCCTTGTACTGGCACATATTCAACAATGGGATCTCCAAGGAAAATAATGTCGGTAGGACCCCTTTTTAGGTTTAATTTGTATTATTAACATTTCCTCCACTGTTTTCTTCAGCCTAGACAACTAAAAATAAATAAATAAATCATGCCTTGCTTTATGACATTTGCTGACTTCTGAGATATAAGTTGTCACACTGAAAATTTAACAATTAGATTTCTGGAGCTGGTCCAAGCTGGCTCCAGCACACTCCAGTTTTGGTGTTAAGCATACAGAACTTGAACATCAAAGATTTGGTCTCCTAGCCAGATCTAGGCAAAGCTTTAAGTAAACAAAAGTATTTCTCAGTCTTCTTAGCCTTCCTCTCTAACTCAAAGCATACCAAACCTCTGACTGTCCCATCCCCTCCCTAGGTCATTCTTCCTAGAGCAGTTGCTCATGAATCTAAAGGTATTCATTCTTCCTCCACAGCCCCTGCTAATCAAAAATTCCCTATTCTTTATCCCCTCCCCTTTGGGTTATACTCTCTATTTTCCAAAGCGACAATTGATTGGTTAGCCAACTTGTTAGCAAATGTTCATGGTTTAAGGTGTTACTCCTCCTCCACTAACATATTAGCATTTTTACAAGATCTTCTAGTGACTCTGCCTTTTAGGTCCAGAGATAGAAAGATAAGGGAAATAATTAGGGAGCAAGCAAGCTTTTTGACATCTCTCAAATGATACTATTACACAGGTAAATCCTTAATCCACATACACATTCCTTGGACTATAATACTGATTTTGACACTAATTAACTGTGTGGGCTTGGATCAAACTCTTTAATCATTCTGTGGCTCTGACTTCCTATTCATAAAATTTTCCCATGAAGAAGTACTTCCTTAAGAAAAAAAGAGAAAACTCAAGATATTTTTTATTATGATGAAAATTCAAGATATAATAACAAGAATAAAAGGCAAAATATGACAGAGTAGAGAATGAGCCTTTTAAGATGTCTAGAACACCTCAGATACATACTGACTACCTAAAAACTGTGGATAAATCACCTTTCAGCGCTTCAGGAAACTCCCTAAGGCAGGCGTTCTTAAGGTGGTACCCATGAACTTCAAAAAATTATTTTCATAACTATTTCAATATAATTGTTTTGCTTTGTAATCCTATTTTATTTTATGCATTTAAAAATATTATTCTAAGAAGGGGTCCATGGGCATCACCAGAACACCAAAGGGATTCATGTTGCAAAAAAATTTAAGAACCCTTGCTCTGAAGATTATAAATCCGAAGACCATTTGCTGACCCACATGAGAGGTGGGACTTTTCACAATGGAAGTTTCCCCAAATTAATGAAGTTACAAGTCTGGGCCAAACAGTAAATTAAAGTAAATAGGATTCCAAGAATAGTAAAGTCAAGAATGATCTTGGTAGCTAGTAGCCTCTAGTATGCTCTATACCCTTCTCATGGGTCAACCCAATCTCAACATCCCAGGATTGCTTTTCAGAGTAAAACTAACCTGAAAAGTTGGGAGCTGGAAAATCAGAAGCTACAATAATTCCAGGCCAGAAGGAGAGACTTGTGCCTCACTTTTAGCCCCAGTTCTCAGGAAATTTTGCTTGCAGGGTGAGTGAGGCACAACTTCAAAATGGAGGTGGACTGTTCATTGGGCAAACAACAGTCTCAAAGCCTTGCCTGGAAGAGATTTATCACAGATGTCTCTAAAAATAAATGGCCAATGGCTAGCGGCCTTTGGAAACACATTCTTCTTCTCTGTAGTCTTCATTTAACAAACATTTAAAAATTTTTAACTAAAAAATTAGTACCTACTATATGCCCAGCCAGAGGAGACAAAACCAGAAATGAAACCACACTATCCAGGCAATACAATATGAATGCAAATGGGTAAATATAAAGCACATGGAAATTAGTACTAAATTATTTCAGGAAGCCTAGAGTGTTAATAATCTGGGAGACTGGAAAAAGAGGTTTTAGAGAAGGCATCCTGTAGGAGGTGATACATGAGTTGAGCAAGAAAGGAAGCCAGAAATTTTAAGAGACTAGTGAGGAGAGTGAATTTCATAGGAAACAGTGGAGTATCACAGAAATGCTCTGGATTTGCATTCAAAAGACTTATCCTTGTGGCCATGGGCAAGTCAGTCATCATCTCTGAGTCACAGTTTTCTCATCCATAAAATGGAGATAATACTTGCCCTACTTACATCATGAGGAAAGCGCTTTGTAAATTGATATAATTGAGTGCTTGCTCAATCATTTCTATGAAGTCCAACTCCATTTGGGGTTTTCTTGGCAAAGATTTTGGAGTGATTTGCCATTTCTTTTCCCCAGCTCATTTTTTAACAGATAAAGAACTGGAACATACGATTGAGTGATTTGTTGAGGCTGGATATGAACTTAGGAAGAGCAGTCCTAACTCCAGGCTGGGCACACTCTCCACTATATCACCTAACTGCTCCAAAACTGACATGTATGTATGAGCTATTTACCTATTCATCGTCTATTCACCTTTTTAATATTTATTTCTGATCATATTACTCAACACTTCAGAAAACTTTCAGTGATTCCCTTATTTTTTTTTTAAACCCTTACCTTCCATCTTAGAGTTAATACTGTGTATTGGCTCCAAGACAGAAGAGTGGTAAGGGTAGGCAATGAGGATCAAGTGACTTGCCCAGGGTCACACAGCTGGGAAGTGTCTGAGGCAAGATTTGAACTCAGGACCTCCCGTCTCTAGGCCTGGCTCTCAGTCCACTGAGCTACCCAGCTGCCCCTTAGGGATTCCCTTATTTTTGTGGTTCAGTCCTGTCCAACTCTTCATGACCCCATGGACCCATAGAATACCAATGCCATCCAGGGGGTTTTCTTGGCAAAAATGTTGGAGTGGTTGGCCACTTCCTTCACCAATGGATCAAAGAAAATAGAATAAATGATTTACCCAAGGTCACACAACTAGTAAGTATATGACATTGGATTTGAATTTAAGTCTTCCTAACCACTGAGACTACCTACCTGCCTCCAATTAGGGATTCCTTACTGTTTTACAAATAAAGTTAGAACCTCTCAATTTGACATTCAAGACCTTCTGCAAACTGGCTCCCACCTGACTTTCTAAGTATTCTCTCACTTTGTACCCTGTCATATACTCTACTCTGCAGATAAACTAGACTAGTTGCCATATTTCCAACACATTCTGTGCTTTAAGACTTGAGTCTGAGGGGCAGCTAGGTGGTTCAGGGGATAGAGTGGGCCTGAGTTCAGATTTGGACTCAGATATTTCCTAGATACATAACCCTGTGCAAAAATCACTTACTCTCATTTGCCTAGCTTTTGCCCTTCTGTCTTAGAGTTTTTACTAAGATAGAAATAAGGGTTAAAAATAAAAAGACAAATTTGAATCTTGCATCAGACAAAACACGCTATAACCCTGAAAAAGTCATTTGCTCTCTTTGTCCCTCAGTTTCTACATTTGTAACATGAAAATAAAAATAGCATCCATCTCACAGAGCTGTTGTAACCATCAAATGAAATAACAGAAATTTGTCCCCAAAAGTTTTAACCTATTGTTAATAATACCTTACTAGGTATTGGTAATAGTAATACCAATAGCTTAAAACAGTACCAAGACTTTCGGGACAAATTGTATATGTAAAGCCTTTTGCAAATCTATTATTTTCTCCCACCTCCAGAACTTGGCCATCCCTCTCCTTACAATGTCCTCACTTTCCTTGAAGATTCAGCTCAAATGCTCCTCCTTCATTATTTATTGTCTAGATACCTCTCTTTGGAAGTGTAATCACTTCCTCCCATGAACACTCAGAGTAGAATGCAGAGTCAGAAAAAGAGTGGTCATTCCCTTTCCCAAAGTAGCACCTTATATGTTGTGGTTGCTTGGTCAATGTTTGTGGAATAAATGAATGAAGAAGAAAGAATGTAATTTCTTCCCTCAAAAGGTATAGGATAAGAAGGATAAGAACTGACTACCAGATCTCTCATCAACCTTAATTTTGTTTTAGACGTCAGACCCATTCCTCAGAATTTAGCTGCTCTTAGGGATGATCCCTACATTAAATTTGTCCTAGGATTTCCAGGATATATAGGGCCTTGCCTAAGAATGGATATAGACCTCAGAAGTGTTTTTTTAAGTAACCTGATATATTCAGCATCCTTTGGATCAGAGGGGACACAGTGTTGCTTTGGAAATGACATAACTACTTGCCAAAAGGGGACCAACTTGCAAAAATGAGCACTGCCTCCAAACAGACCAACCATTGAATCAGAGGTCCATGTGCTAGTTCTTTTTTGTGTTGTTATTGTAATAAGAGGGAGGAAAGAAGGGAAGAAGAGAGAAAAGGAAGGAAGGAAGAAGGGAGAATGGAAAGAGGAGAAAGAGGGAAGGGAGAAGAGAGGAAAAAGAGAGAAAAAGAAGAAAGGAAGGAAGAAGAGAGGAAGAGAAGAAAGGAAGGAAGAAGAGAGGAAGGAAAGAAAGAAAGAAAGAAAGAAGAAAAAGAAAGAAAGAAAGAAAGAAAGAAGTTAATTGTGGCTTTTAGGGGAAAATAGTAATTAATCACCCTGTGCTTGCCACTTCAGTAGTATAAAATAAACAGAGGCCACCATTCAATGATGCTGCCTCCTCAAGTGAGGGGCCTTAACAGGCTAAAAGGAAGAAATTCATCTTGGGCCTCCAGAAAGAAAGCAATTGAATGGTTCACTTATCACAAGATTTATACCTGTAGAAGGTAAGGGACATTTGAAACTTCTAAGCAGACAAATGTTCAGAAAAGGAAATGTTTCCTCTAAGAATGAGTTTGGGCTTTTTTTTTTCTTTTTTAATATTATATCAAATTAGTCAAGTTAAAGGAATGACATTTCTCTTGGTAGAATAAGCTTTGAATTTGGTAACGGAGGAGCTGGGTTCCAAAACTGGCTCTACTGGCTGGTTGTCTGCTAAGAGAGAAGTTAGCAAAAACCTTTTTGAACCTCAATTCCCTTGTCTACAAAATGGGAATAATAGTTAGGCACATTTGAAATGGTGGAGTTGTAGGAAGGGATACAGCATGGCTCACTTACCAAACACCTTACAAAGGTCTATAAAATGTACCAGATCAAATTCTGATTGGAAAACCCCTCAAAAAGTCATGAGTCATTTTTTCCACCCAGGGAGGATTAGAAAGACAAATCAATAGATTCTGGGAATGTGGTCTGGCGAAGAGTACACTGTGACAAGAGCTTTCATTGTCCAGGAACTAAAAGAACACTGAAGCTGAGCACCAGGGCAGGACACACTGGGACAGAAAGGGATCTCAGGGCATCCCTGAACTAGCCCAGGTGCCCTCTGGCAGCTCTGTCCTCACTCCCCAGTTCCAGGTCACAGTTCCAGGGCAGACAGGAGGAATCCCAGAAGAGCAGTCATGGTGAGGGTGCTGGCAGTTTCAGAAGCATGCCACAGCTGTTAGGCTCTGATTCCAGGGACAGATTGAGGATTCAAATTACATTTTACAAATTCCATTGAACTCTGGTCTTCCTGATTCCAGGACCAACAGTCTATCTAAATCTATCTGTTGCAAAACCAGCTTCCTTACAATCTGAAGTTCTCCCCAACAAAGGAATGGACCCAAACTAAGGTCTTCTGACTGCACATCTACTCCACCATGTAATAAGAAGGCTTTACTCTTATTTTCTCATTTCAGATATCAGACTATATTGGAAACCGATTTTAGGATCATGGGAGCAACAAGATGGATGTTTAGATTTTCTTTTTCTGATTCTTATAACTTCTCAAGCCTCTCCAAAACAAAAATTTTGCATTAAAGATAAAGCAACTTCAGGTATCTTCATGGTCTAGAGCAGTGATTCCCAAAGTGGGCGCTACCGCCCCTTGGTGGGTGCTGCAGCGATCCAGGAAAGCGGTGATGGCCACAGGTGTATTTATCTTTCCTATTAATTGCTATTAAAATTTTTTAAAAATTAATTTCCAGGGGGCTAAGTAATATTTTTTCTGGAAAGGGGGCGGTAGGCCAAAAGAGTTTGGGAACCAATGGTCTAGAGTCTAACTAACCAGAATCCAAAAGATTTTTTTTAAAAACCACCAAAAACCTTTGAATTGATATTCACTGACTGTATGCTTACCCAGCACTCTTCTCCTATTCCCCATGCTACCTGCTTCACTAGCAGAACCAAGGACATGGCAAAAGTCTACAACAAAGCTTCCTCCTATACCCTGATCCCCCTTCTCTTTTTCCAGTGCCTCAGAGACTCTGGCTCCAATCTGGGGAAATTTGTCCTGGCTATACCACAGCCCCTTAGGAGCAAGTTTTGTCTTAAGATATAACCCTGTAACAGTGGTGCTATATTAAGCTCGTAATTGGTGCTGCACCAAAGAACTAAGAAACAGTGGGAGCAAAATAAGGACATTAGGATAGGACAGTGTGTATTCAGAGTCTGTGTAGCACTCCACCATGCCTGAGAGAAGGAGCATAGCATCTAACTGGGTCCAGTTATGATGATCCAAAGTCACTTGGGGCAGACACCTAAGCTGGTGAACCAAGAATTGTTCACTGTAGAAGGAGGCTAAGAAGCTTTGAAATCTAGAACCCAAAGAAACTACAAACTAAGGTGAGAAAGTCAGAAAATGATGGGGAAAATAACGAGGAGGAGAGACCAAAATTACCAAAGATTCCAGGAAGAAGAAAACTCAGAGACCTAGAACATAAGCAGATAAATCAACAGGAAAATTTGTAGCCTCTAGATCTAGTCAATAAATTTAGGCATCTATAAGTAAATACTACAAAACAAAGGAAAACGATCTACCATTTGATGAAATAGAGGACTCTATGGTATAGGGTTACCTAGAGAACAAGGAGCCACAACATGCTGTTCCTGAATGGTTCAAAAGAGAACTGAGAATAATGAAAGCAAACTTTATGTCATGCAAGTAAAAATAAAAACCATAAAAACTAGAATCTACAATAAAAGCCTTACCAAAGAAAAAGAAAGAAAAATAGCTTGAGAATGCAAATACACAAAAGTGAAGAACAATACAGAAGAAAAGAAGCCCTCAAAAAATAACATTAAAAGAAAAGATGCTCCCTATGCAAGTAAAATATATTGATCTTAAATAAAGGATCTAAGGAACATAAAGCCTCCAGAAAAACAAGGCAGGACAAAAAAAGTCAATACCATCATAAAGGAAATAATAGAAAAGAACTACCCAGAACTTGTGAACATAGAGTGAAATTCTAATAGAAAGAATTCACAGATTTCTAGAAAGAAAAAAAAAATAAGCCAACTCCAAAACACATAGTGGCTATATTGAGCAATTTAGTTCAGAAACAAGTTCTTTAAGCAGTCAGGAGAAAGATCTTCAAATACAAAAGAAAGGATATTTGTATAACTCGACTATTCTGCACTGTCTAGAAAACATAGGACTTAATATATACAAATATCTGCTTATTTCAGCATTTCAAGAATCTTTAATACTGTCATGGCAATAATCATCTCCTCCCCAAGCACCTTTCCCCTTAGTAGATAGCAGCACAATTCAGTAGATAGGAGACTGAACTTAGCATCAGGAAGACCTGAGTTCACGTCCCACTTCAAACACTTAGTCTCTTTAAGACCCTGGACAAGCCACTCACCTTCACTGTCCCTCAGTTCCTGCAAAATAAGAGAGACTTTCCAGCTCTAAACCTATCACTCTACTCTGACAGTCTTTTTGAATTGTCAACAGCTTAGGGGAAAAAATCATCTCTTAGTGGCCAGTATTGTAATGAGTGTCTTCATATTTAGCTAGGCTGGTCCTCAGATGACAGAAAGTTTTCCATCTTGGGAGAACCTGTTTGTCCTCCACTATCATAGCTGTCAAAGATCTTGGGTCACCTCCTCACCAAAATGAGACGTGGCAATAATATGTATTTGTGTAATAAAATTTCAGCTAAAATTGACTAAAACTTTGAAAAGTATCTTTTTTATATATTCTATAAACACAATTTGGACTTGATAAACCCAATAAAGAAAAGTTCTGAATCACAAAGATAATATAAATCTGAATAGCATATTATAAAAAAAGTGGAACATATAGTTTAAAAAATTAACCCAGGTTGACAATGGCTAATCACCATTAGCAAGATGTTTTTCCTGCTAGCTGAAATAATATTGAAAACACAGGGCAGCTGCTTCAGTAGAAATCGTACATGGGTGATTCTGAAGAACATAATGAGATCAGGTAATTGACTAGTGAAGCTAAAAATTTTACCTTCAATTTAATAATCACCATAATCCTCCTGTTCCCTCTACCTACCTACTATCAAATCAATATGTGGCTGGCAGTTGTCTAAGAAACCATTTCCTCTGTCCCTTTAAACTAGCACTCAGCATCCATTTTTTAAACATTTATTCAATTAGTCCAGTATAATTTGCAAATAATGGCAAGTCTGTAGTAATGCAGATTCCGTAGGCAGCTAAGGAAAAATAAGACCTTCAGTCACTGTACTAAATAAACACAATTTAGCCTCCTGTTGGGAAAATCCTCCCTCCCATCAGTTTGATTCTGCCATCTTGGTGAAAAACTTCCACAAATGTTTTAAAGCATTTCATTTTCAGTCTCTGTTTGCAAAAGTACATGATGATGAGGGCAATGATAATAATACCAATCTTAAAGTTATTAAATGTTTCGAGGAAGTGTGGTAAATGGGCAGATGCTGGACTTAACTGTCAGATGGATGTTCAGATTTGACCTCTGGCACTTAATAGCTGTGTGACCTAGACAAGTCTCTTAGCACCTTTGAGCCCAAGTTTCTTCATCTGTAAAATAAGGTTAATAGCTGTAGCATCTACCTTACAAGCAACTGTGACCATTCGTGTGAGATAAGATGTCTGTAAAGTAACTTAAAATATTCTACCTCCATATAAAGGTCAGATGTTAGAATTATTTCCTTAACTTTCCCTATTGATGAAGTATACCAAGGTGGCTGGAGTGGACACTGCGGATTGTTTAGAGTTTGGTCAGACATGGAGGATGCCAAGGTCATCCACTGCATCCCAGGCCATCACCGGTCATCCTGACTTTTGTTTGTTTGCCACTGTGTGTTTTATTTGTTTGCCACTGAACTTTGAAGACTCTGGAAGAGAAAGTGAGACTGATGGCTTTGTGCAACTCTGCTTCACTTAAATCTAATTCACTTAAAAGACTTGTACAAAAATATTTATAGCGGCGCTCTTTGTAGTGACAAAAAATTGGAAAACGAGGGGATGCCCTTCAATTGGGGAATGGCTGAACAAATTGTGGTATCTGTTGGTGATGGAATACTGTTGTGCTCAAAGGAATAATGAACTGGAGGGATTCCATGGGAACTGGAAAGACCTCCAGGAATTGATGCTGAGTGAAAGGAGCAGAACCAGAAGAACACTGTACACAGAGACTGATACACTGTGGTACAATCGAACATAACGGACTTCTATACTAGCAGCAATGCAATGATCCAGGACAATTCTGAGGGACGTCCACATCCAGAGAAAGAACTGCGGGAGCAGAAACACAGAAGAAAAACAACTGCTTGATCACATAGGTGGATGGGGATATGATTGGGGATATTAACTCTAAGAGATCACCCTAATGCATTTCAATAATATGGAAATAGGTCTTGATAATGACTTATGTAAAACCCAGTGGAATTGCTAGTTGGCTATGGGAGGGGAGTGAGAAGAGGGGAGGGAAAGAACATGAATCATGTAACCATGGAAAAATTTTCTTAATCAATAAAAAATAATTAAAATAAATCCAATTCACTTGAAACTCAAAACATCAACTTGTGATGTCATCGGTCCTCCTCAAAAATGAAAGACAAACCACAACAACAATAACTAATGCATTTAAGTCATAGAGTCCATATAAGAACTCAAGAGACTTGGGTCAGCTCACAGATTTTGCAAATAAGCAACCTGAAACTCAGATAGATAAAACATTGTTTAAAAGCTCAGACAGCTAGTTAGAGACAACTAGAATTAGACCTCTGGTTTTCTGACTCTTGATGCCATTCATTGTCCACCATGGGATGTTGCCTTCTGAGTGTTTGTTTACAGGTGATCCTAATGCCTGAAAAGTCCTCCCCATCTTGATCAGTTGACCGCATGCCCATCCTTCAAGGGAAAAGAAACAATTTATATTATTAAACATCTAATATGTGCCAGTCACTTGACAAATATTTCCTCATTTGATCTTTGCAATGAGCCTGGGATGGAGGGTACTATTGTTATGTACATTTTTACAGTTGAAGAAGTTGAGGCAGACAAAGATTAAGAGATTGCCCAGGAT
Source organism: Gracilinanus agilis (assembly GCF_016433145.1). NCBI lineage: Eukaryota > Metazoa > Chordata > Mammalia > Didelphimorphia > Didelphidae > Gracilinanus > Gracilinanus agilis. Next base: position 642,855,764 of record NC_058131.1, on the reverse strand, counting down.
TGCACATTGTCTTCCTGAATCCAGGTCCACTCTATCTCCATCCACTATTCCACCTAACTAACTCAAGAATTGGCTCAAATGTCATACTCTCCATGAAGATTTATCTAATTCCTCCAACTAGAAGCGATTTCTTCCTCATCTGATCATTTGGCCCTTTATATGCTTCTTAAAAATTTATTGTACTGCAATGGGTATACCATACATATCTTATTTCCCTTACTAGATTAAAAGTCCCTTTAGAAAAAGAACCATGTTTATGTGTCATATCTTTTCCAAAGCTTAGCTTAGCCCATTATATCCATGAGGCATTTTATAAATATATATGATATAAATAAATATATATTTCACATATACATATATTAAGCCCTTCCCTTCCCTAATAGAATCAATACTATGTTTTGGTTCTAAGGCAGAAGAGTGGTAAGGCATAGGCAATGAGGACTTGCCCAGGAAAGAAAGCTAGGAAGAGTCTGAGACCAAGTTTGAACCCAGGACATCTCATCTCTAGGCTTATCCACTCAACCAACTATCTGTCCCCATTATTTGATATTTCATGATGTTTCCCAGGGACAGGATTTTTTATGTCAATGTTTTTAAAGTGTAATTAAATTGTAGAAAATCATTGTATTGTACATTTTTAGTGTGCTCAGGCAAAAGACTGCATACCCCATGGTACAGGCCAGATAAGACCCCCAACAAGATCATTCCTATCTGATTATCAGTCAGATTAGTTTCAGGGGAGAAAGTTGGAGGGAATAGACATTGGGAGGATCCTTTGTTTTCTCTGTCCTCAGTCTTAGTTTCCATTCCCATCAGGGCTGCTTTTAAGTTCAAGGAAGAGAACCTCATTCAGGTTCTCCTTATTCATGAACTAAGCAAGTTCATCGTTTAAAGGCAAAATGGCTTCTATCACAGTGATGAGGAGAATCCTGAACTCTTCTCAATGGATCCAGCTTTTGATCCTGTGTCCTTGCTGCCTAGGTACCTACTGAACCTTGAAATGGTTAATTTCTCTTTCAATTTTCTTCCCTGCCAAATAAGGGGGTTGGACTAGATCAGTAGTTCTTAAAGTTTAGTCCAGGGACTCCTGGTGGTCCCTGAGACCCTTTCAGGGGATTTGTGAGATCAAAACTTTTTTCATGATAATATTAAGATATTTTGATTTCTGATATAGAAAACATTGGTAGATATTATCGTTGTTCAGCCATTTTCAGTTGTATCCAATTCTTCATGATCCCATTTGGTGTTTTCTTGGCAAAGATATTGGATTGATTTGCCATCTCCTTCTCCAATTTTACAGGTAAGGAAAATGAGGCAAACAGGGATTAAATGATTTGCCCAGGATCACACAGATAGAAGGTATCTGAGTCCAGATCTGAACTCAGGAAGATGAGCCTTCCTGACTCCAGGTCTGGCATTTTATCCATCATCCCACCTAGCCTGCCCCTATTGATAAATACAGACATAGATAAATATCAATAGATGTAACTAACAGATATAATGACTAGGTATGATGTAAACAAAAGTTCTTGAAAGGAGACCTTGATGATTTTTAAGAGTGTACAGAGCTGTAAAGGGCCAATCTGAATACAGGTGGTACTGGGTTCAAATCACCTGAGACACTTTCTAGTTGTCTTCCAGGACAAATCACTTACCCCCCAACTGCCCTAACATCAACTTTTCTGCCTTGGAACCAACACTTAGTATTGATTCTAAGGTGAAAGCTAAGGTTGTTTTTTTTTTTTTTTAAGTGTCCAAGGTTCCTAAGGACAAAAATTTTGAGAATCATTGGGCTAAATCATTTTAAACTCATTTAATTATAAATCTATGGTACCTCATAATGCTTCTCCAGGCAAGTTGTTGGGTCTTGTTTTTATTTTAAAATATACTCCACGGACAAACCTGATCTTCAGAACAACAAAGTTTTCCAATATTCATTTCCTCACTATTTTGTGCCCAGCCAGTTCATCAGTCCTGTACTCTAACAGAATGAAATGATGCATGTTGACTTGGCGAAAAGGAGAGGAAGATAATTCAGACAGGGAATTTTATAGGTGGAGGGAATTCCTAATGTGGGAACCAAGCAGTGCCATCTTTAAGCATTAACTGGGACAAGGAGAAGTTTAGTAATGTTTTTCCTGAGGTAAGACTTGAACTCAAGCCTTCTTGGTTGAAGCCTATCTCCCACCCACCACTCCAAGATGGTTCTTATTGATATTGCATTCCATTTTTAAAACAATTTTTTCTCTAAAGTTGATTTTTGTATGTGGTATTTAATATTCTCTGTGTCTTAGTGATAGAAAAATTATTAGAGTTCTCAGGTCTAAGGTCCCTTTATGCCTGTATTCCATTCCATTATTACAAGACTCTATGGCTAGATTAGGATATATAATCCCTTCATTGGTGCCAATTACAGTCTCTCAATGACCTAATAGACTTCAAGAGTTGCTGAGGCCAACACAAATTCATTACACTTCATCCAACTCAGAAATGACCCTTTCTGCAGTTCCTTGACTGACAGACATGCATTCTATTGCCAGTCCCATACTTAAAGAATTTCCAGCTTGGTAGGACCTTCTAGACTGAGCTTTCAATTCAGCTCAAATAATCTTCACAAACTCAGGGTCAAGTCTTAGCTCCAGGGAAGAGATAAGGAAACATACCTTTAACTAGAAAGGTGGAGGATTATGGGTTTGGAATGTTGTAGACCCTATTAGATGTGATCAAATACAGTTGCTTTGTTGGCTTTACCAAAATTTTTTTCTTTGTTTCTGCTTTAAACATGTTCTGTCTTAGCATAGATATAAAGTATTGGCTCTAAAGCAGAAAAGAAGTAAGGGCTAGGCAACTGGAGTTAAGTGACTTACCCAGGGTCACCCAGCAAAGACGTTTTTATTTATTTATTTTTTAACTGGGCAGCTGGGTAGCTCAGTGGATTGAGAGCCAGGCCTAGAGACAAGAGGTCCTAGGTTCAAATCTGGCCTCAGACACTTCCCAGCTGTGTGACCCTGGGCAAGTCACTTGACCCCCATTGCCCACCCTTACCACTCTTCCACCTATAAGTCAATACACAGAAGTTAAGGGTTTAAAATTAAAAAAAAAAAAAACAACTATTTTTTAACCCTTAACTTCTGTATATTGGCTCCTAGGTGGAAGAGTGGTAAGGGTGGACAATGGGGGTCAAGTGACTTGCCCAGGGTCACACAGCTGGGAAGTGTCTGAGGCCAGATTTGTACCTAGGACCTCCTGACTCTAGGCCTGACTCTCAATCCACTGAGCTACCCAGCTGCCCCCTAAAGAAGTATTTAAAGCCAGATTTGAACCCTCAACTCCAAGCCTGGCATTCTTCCACTGGGCTACCCTAGCTGCCCCTTTTCTTTGTTATAAGAAGGTTCACCCTGTACATTGAGATGGGAAGGGAAAAAAAGGAGAATATCTGGAAATGACTGATATAGAAACAAAAAAGAAATAAATGACTTAAAAATAATTTTAAAACAACAACAACAAAGCCCTCTTTTCCACAAACCCAACAAATAAGTGGTCTTCCAACTCCTACTTAAAGACCATTAATGAGGGTAGGTCTTCCAACTCCTACTTAAAGACCATTAATGAGGGTAGTGAACTATTTCCTGAGGCCACCCATTCCACTTTTAGAGCTCTAATCTTTACAAAAGGTTTCTAGACATTAGATTAAATCTGACTCACTGCAAGTCCCACCTTTACTTCTAATTCTGCCCTCTAGAGCCAACTCCAACAGATATAGTTCATTTTTTAAAAAACTCTTTTAATCACACAGTTGGAAAGTGTCTCAGGCCAGACTTGAACCTGGGTCCTCTCAGCTCCAAGCCTGGCACTCTATCCACGCTGCTACCTAGCCGTCCCCAAATAGAATTCTTCTTGAACATGACAGTCTTTTAAACACCGAAGATAGCTATCATACCCTTATGGCTACTCCTAGTGTTCTCTTCTTTAGGCTAAACATCCTCAGTTCTTTCCACTGATGGTCTCAAGGCTCTTCTTCACCCTATTCATGATGCTTTCCAGCTTATCAAATTCCATCCCAATACGTGGTACCCAGAAAGGAACATTTCCGGTGGTTTCTGACCAAAGAAGAATTCAAGGGTCTTATTACCTATGCAGTCCTGAGCCCTGCACCTCTATTAATGCAAATATCCTTAGATTAGGGGTTTGGGGATGCCAAAAGACCGTGATGATCAGAAAAAAAGTGAATGAAATATTTATCATGGTAAGAAGTAAAATATTAGTGCTCACCTCCAAGAGGAAAAAAGTCTTCTAGGAGAGACATTCTTCATTCCATATTAAAAAATATATTATTCAACATATTTCAGAAAGCTATGGAAATGAAAATGGAATTATATCCCATTACAAAAATATGGACATCCTTTAATTTGGCCTACCTACCACTTCCAATATTACCCCCAAGATGAAAAGCGCCTATTTATAACACAATATTCCTAGCAACACTATTTGTAATAGCAAAATCCTGAAAATAGATTCGATGTCTCTCAGTTGGAAAATGGTAAGGATACATCCTGGCATATGAATGTAATGAATTAGTCTTACATCTCCAAAAAAGGATGACTAAGAAGAATTCAAAGAAATCTAGGAAAACTTCTTCAATGTGATAAAAACAAAACAAAAGGAGACCAAATCAATAATACATACAATAACCACAACAATGCAATAAAGACAATAACTGCAACAAATAGTTAATGTTATATATGTGATCATAAAGGATTAGAAAAACAAAGACATCTTGGGTACTGCTCTATTCATAATCACAGCATTGGAAGTGGAGTTAATGAGTAAATAATGGAAGTTTAAGACCTACAAAATTATTTACAATATTTTTTTCAGTTTGTTTCAGTTTGCATAGTGATTAAAAAAAATTTTTTTTCAACCCACGCTTTCCACCTTAAAATCAATACTACATATTGGTTCCAAAGCAGAAGAGTGGTAAGGGCTAGGCAATGGAGGTTAAGTGACTTGCCCAGGGTCACACAGCTGGGAAGTGTCTGAGGTCATATTTGAACCCAGGACCTCCTGTCTCAAGGCCTGGCTCTCAATTCACTAAGCTACCCAGCTGCCCCACCAAAAAAAAAAAAAAAAATTTTTTTAATATTCTTGTGTTGAGAGGTTGCATCATGTAGTGTATTAACAACTCCTTTTGGAATCAGGAAGGTGAGAGTTCAAGTCACTCACTGCTGACACATTCTGGTTGAGCACGCATCTGTTAGCCCCTCAATACCTCAAAAAACTCTAAAATTCAGAGTAATTGCTAATCTGTATCTGTAGAGAGAATTTCCATACCTCAAGTTCCTTACACTGATGAGATCACAGGTCCAGAACCACTTCCTTGTTCATATATTTGAATACTTATACTTGAATACAAATATGCACTTGAATACTAGTACTTACTGATAGAAATAAAGATAAAATTTATATTAAGAGATTACAAAATTTAAGAAAAAACATGAATGGATTTTGAAAAACTGAAATCTGTGTTGGACGATTCTGTGGCTCCAAGAGATAAAAAATTATCTTAGCTGATGTACAATAACTAAGGTTAGTCATTTCTATCCTTAAAGTAAAAGTACAAAAGTGACCAAAAAAGAAAAAGAATAAGAAAGGAAAAGGAAGACTAAGAGAAGGAAGGAGTGTTGAAAGGAAGAAATGAAAGAAAAGAAAAAGAAACAAGAAATTTCAAGTGCCTGGCACAAATTGACTGATAGAAGGGAGGAGGAACAAAGAGAAGGAAAGAGGTAAAAGAAGAAGAGAAAGAAAGAAAAATAAAGGGAGGAAAAGGATGACATTATTTAACTCAAGCTTTAAAAAATTTAAATGTTAAATAATGGCTAGCATTTGTATAGTGCCTACTACATACCAAGCACTGCGGTAACCACTTTACAAATAAGTCTTGAACCAAATTGTTTGAATATTCATTCCACTTGTGCTATATACAGCTCAGAGGTGGGTTTTAGATATAGCAGAGATCAGGGTTCTTAAAACTTCAGATTTCCAAAACAGATTCAGTCCTCTCCTCCTGCCTCATCATTTTCCAGCTGGTTTTGGGGTAAGGAGATTAGGAGGAGATAGAGAGGGTACTAAGGATATGGGGTGGGGGGTCCTGCCTTGCAGAGCAAGTGCTCCATCAATGTCTGTGAATTGGATTGAATTAAATTGAAAAAGCAGCCCCCAAAGAATCTAACAGCCAAGGAAACATTTCTTTCACCTCCATCACCAGGTTTATTTCCAAACAAAATAACTTTCCCCTAACATTTCCATCCCCCACTCCCACTTTTTCAAAGGCACTAAAACTTGCTCATTCAAATCTGCATCTCTATCAAAGGAACAAATAATAATAATAATGGCCTCACTTAATAGTACTTAGAAATCCATTAACTATTGGCTCCTTTATGAGCTGCTAGTGGTGCAGTGGATCGAGAGAGCACTGAGCCTAAAGTCCAGACAATTCTGAGTTCAAATTTGACTCCAGACACTTACTTGCTGTGTGACACAGATTAAGTCTTTTTAATCCTGTTTGCCTCAGTCTCCCTATCTGTAAAATGAGCTGGAGAAGGAAATGGCAAACCACTGCAGCATCTTTGAGTCTAAGTGGCTGACTAATAAACATTGGTACCTCACTTCCAACCTGTGCTAGAAGCAGAACTGGTATCATGTATCAACCCCATTTGACAGCTCCGGGTCACACATCTGGTCAGTGGCTAATGGATTAGAACCCTTCATTCTCCCAACTCCCAGTCTGGGCCCCTTTCCACCAGGGCTGGATTTTTATAAGAAATAGTAACTTCTTGGTCGCAAGTCTGTTGGATGCTTTGGCTTCCGTTTTCTCTGGCTCAGGATCTGTAGTTTCATTGGCGTAAAGCAACTCCTTCAATTTTGTCCATTATTTGTTAGCCTAAAGAACTGCCTGTCTCACTGAGATGTTAAGTGACTTAGTGACTTGTTCACGGTCACACTGCTAGTGCCCATCAGAGGCAGAATTTAAAGCACAGGTCTTCTGGATTTTAAGTACACGATGCCTGCCATGTTACCTCTCTAAGAGAGAGACATCGAGATGTAGCTATATAAATAGATCATGTGTACTATATAGATGCCATATGTCTTATATCATACTCAGAGGTCATATATAGCATAGGTAGAAATCCTTTATAGTACAAATAGTACGTTCCCATTTTATAGAATAATAACTCGAACTTCTGAGGGATTAAGTTACTTCCCAAGGTCAGAGACAGGATTTGTCCCTAGTTTAGGTTTTGTTTTTGTTTTTGTTTTTTTCCTGACTTCAAGTGGAGTTCTCTAAGAAAAGCAAGTCAAGAATGTCTCTCCCAGAAGGATTCCTATTCAAAGCTATCATCAGTAAACTCGGTTTGTGATTTTCATTCACTCCAGTTTAATATTTAGGAGAGGGCTCCTATATCCAATCATCTGTCCAGTTTTGTGAAGATTCCCTCCATAACTTCTCCACTAAAGTCCTTCACTTAATTATCCTTATTCAGGTCCTCAACACTTCTCCTTTGGATTATGGTAATAGTTTCAGAATCTGGTCCCCCTTACTCTGATTTCTCCCTCTTCCAACCCACCCTCCCCATTCCTGTCCAAAGAGACATTCCTAAAGCATGGGTCTAGCCTTGTCATATCCCTGTTAGAGAAGCTCCAATGACTTCCAGTTCCCCATAGAGTAAGATAATAATTCTTCTGGTATTTAAAACCCTTTTCAATAGGGCTCCAGACTATTTTTCCAGGTTCATTACACATTATTCTCCTTCACATATGCTAGGAAGCAGCCAAATCTGCCTGACACTACCTTTCCTCTTTGCACAGTCAGCCAGGAATTCATTCCCTCCTTGTTTCTAACCCTAATAATTTCTAGCTTCCTTAAAAGGCCGCTTCTTACCAAAGTCCTCTCTTCATTTTTTTCAACTGTAATCTCTCTCCCCAGTTACTTTGTATATATATATTGTATTGACTTTTTGGTATGCTGCAATCCTGTTTTCCTCAGTATTCTCATCTGTGAAATGACCAGGAGAAGGAAATACCAAATAATGCAGCATCTTTGCCAAGAAAACCCCAAATGTAATGATGAAGAGATGAATATGAATAGGAGCAACTGAACAACAGCAATACATGTATAACACACAGATAAAATATCTGTATGTCAGATGAGAATATAAGCTGCTTTTTTTTTCTTTTTGTCTTTGCACAGGGTCTGAGCACTAAATGCTTGTAGGATGAATGAATGAATGAATAAGAGAAAGAACTTCAAAAATGATCATGTTATAAGCAAGGAGGGGTGGGAGGTGGGGAGAGATGCAAAAAGAAAAAATCTTTGAAGAGAAGGAAGCTATGTTGGAGAGAAAGCCTCAAGTTATGGCTCCACAACGACAAACATGAAAGAAAAGCTGATCAAACGTCTTCATATTTTAATTATAAGCTTCCAGGCATCTGGGCAATTTTCTCCATTTTCCCATCCAATGCCACCCCCAGTCAGGTCCAGATCCATTGTGTATGTGCATTATATGTGAAGCCTCACTGATCGATTTTGTGGGAAAGGCATACTCTTGGTATGCTGAAAAATAACAGCCCAACTGGAACCTGCACCTGGTTGAAGGGCTTTATTCCCAGGAGAGACAAGCAGCTTGGAGTAGATCAGTAAAGAAGAGCATTGGTCCTGGAATCAGAAGATCTCCATTCTATTTCTGGTTTTGTGACTGCAAGCAAGTTAGCTCTCCTCCCTGGGCCTCAGTTTCCCTGTCTGTAAAACGAGGAATGTTGGGTCCCTCCCATCCCTAAGGACCTTCTTGCTTTAAAGATTGCTGTGAATCTGAGCTGAGTTTCCTCAAGTTTAAATCCATTTCCTTGAATACACCCTCCCTACCCCACCCTACCCCCACGTCAGGATTAATTGAAATGAATATTCACAGCTGGGAAAGAGCCGAGGGAAGGGTTTGAAAGTGAATAGGTCCTTTTGGACTCCGTCTATCAATAACTTAGTCTATCAGAAATGGTTTCCTCTTTTCCCACCAGAAATGGTACCTTATCACCTTCCCTGAGTTAGAGAGACCATAAAAACTAACCAGAAGAGGTCTTGGGCAATTATTCTTCATCCCCACAGAGCTGGCAGTCCCTGAAAGTGAGGCTGTTTATAGAGTCAAAGTACATGGCGCACTGAAATCAATATCCTATTAAGTGAGCGAGAGCTTTGAATATCAAAGACCAATGGGCTGAATCGTTTGGGCTATAAGAACATGACCCAGAGGATTAATCACACACTGTCATGTAGAAATTGGGGCAATTCTCCCAATCATTAACGTACTGCTTACAGAAATGTGCTGGGCTGTTTGTCTTTCTGCTAAATGATAACCGTTTTCAAGTTGGATCTCCTGATAAAAGAGTTAAAAACAAGACCAGAGCTGTGCTGTAAAGGTCATACATGCTGATTCAACATTAAATAGCCAGGAGGTAAACAAATAAAAAATGCTTGGATTGTGGGCAGGATTCATACATTATTAATAACCCAGGTGAAATGTGGCCACGGAAATAGATGATTATTGGTATCTTCCTCAGCCAAGTTGGGAAGCCCAAAACTAGTTCTGGTCCTTCTCCTTTCTCCAAACAGTCTTTGAAGGAGAAAGTCAACACTCAAAGGCTTATGGACTTGATGGAGAACTAAATGGCATGCTGGAATCTTCTCCATCCCTGGCCCCAAGTTCCACAAGATCTGGGTTCCAGACTCTGGCTCTGTGGTAATCTTGAGTTAGTGGCTATCTCCCAATTAACCTCAGTTTCCTCTCTTCCAAAAATGAAGTCATAAGGCTCATACATTAAAACGGTCAGCTAGTACCCCAGAAGGGACTTGTGACCTGTGACCTGTTGATGAAGGTAGGACTACGGCAGTGCCATATCAGACTGCACACACCACCACCCCATCCCCCCATCAGGAGACTAGGAAATCTTTAAGATTCCATCCAACCCAAAGTTGCAGGCATTTATTGGCTACCATATCCAAAGAACTGGGAATACACTAGCAGATAAACTGAAAAATAGGTTCTGCCCTCAATAAGCTTACATTCTATTGCTCTGTAGGTTTTGTCCAATTTTAGCTATGCCGAAATAAGGAAATGTCCTTCTTCATTTAAACTCAGATTTCACTAGGCTTAGTTTCTATTGACAATGGAGAGTACCCATAGCCTGTCTCTTCCCCTGCTTCCTCCCTCCCCAATTCTCATGCTGAAGCTATTTGGGAGCTATAAACATTAACCAGGGGTTATCTCCAGGAGCAACACACACACATTGATTTCGGAATTGTTTTAATTCAATAATCAGCCCACAAGCTTCTTGTTCCCTAAAATCACATACGGATTTTATTTTCAGTCAAAAACCAATTACGACCTTTGATATCAGTGATGCAACCCCACTCAAAGGGTTAGCCCGGCAGGCTGGGGCTAAGCAAACACCCAAGGGGTCCCAATTGGTTCTGATGGAGGGTCAAGGAAACTCCGGCCTGGGGCACAACCAGAAAAGGAATTTCGGAAGAGGGGGAGGGAATGCTGGTTGGGAGACCTAGTATCTAATCTTGTCAGAACACTTAAGAATAAGAGGGTCCTGGACAAATCATTACATCTCTCTGATCCTTGTTTTTCTCATCTGGCAAGAGGGGCTGATCTCTAAAGTAATTTCTAGCCCAGAAAACTCTGGGCTAACCTTGAACACTACTTTAGATTTCAAGGTCTGACTCTCATTAGGAAATCTAAGAAGATAAAACTGCACAATTCTGAGCCAGCCCATCACCATAATCCAAGGAACTCAATATATACCTCTCCCCTATCAGAGTTTCTGCAGACCCACAGAGATCTTAATGCTCCCTCTCTTCAGTTCCCCGCGGATCAAGCTATCCTAATTCTCTCTTGTAGACCTAGAGGATTCCAATGCTGAAATGCACTATGTAGTTATGAGGAGAGATGAAAGAAGAATTTCTCCCATCCAAAATCTTGTAGGTCCCCCTTCCTGTCAGCACCTGAGCAACTTGAGTCAATCAAACAGAACAATGGCCATCTCTTGCCTAAGAAGACAAAAGGGACTAAATTAAAGAGAATAAAGTGGACCTTTAATAAATCCTGACTTAGACCCAATCAGTTCTCCCAAGGCTGCTCTCAATCAGGGCACTGATTTCAGAGCCTTTCCATTTATTGCCCATTAACACTGGCCTTCTCCTCTAAATCACTTTGGCCCACAACCCTTCAAACTCCTCATCAGTATGCTGAATTCAGCTCATCAATGCTCAAATATATCACCCACATATTCACTCCTCCCTTCAGTTTCTATATACTGGAACCCATTCATTTTCCTGTCCCCATAACTAATCATTCAACTAAAAAGCAAAGCTGTTCATTGTAACTGAAAGTTTCCAGTGCCAAGATCTTCACTTGCACTCCCTGGGCTGCTATCTGGACAAATGACCCTGTCTCCCACCTACAGACTCAGTGGAGGCACAAGTATTTATAAATAATAGTGCCCACTATATGCCAGGAACTGAACCAAACACTTTACCAATATCTCATTTGATTCTCACAATTCTGGAAAGGAGGTTCTATTATTATCTAATTTTGCAATAGAGGAAACTGAGGCAGGCAGCAGTTAAGTGACTTGCCCAGAGTCACACAGCTGGGGCTGGATTTGAATTTAGGTCTTCCTGATTCCATGCTACATCAGCCTTAACAATCCACCAACTAGTTCCCTCTAGATTTGGCCCAATATCCCTGCTGCTGAATTTCTTAGATCATGCCCTGCACTCAGCCTAGGATTGGGGCAGAGGAGAAACTATGCAGTGGTAGAAAAGCTCTAGTGATTGTGGATTCCATTTATGGAAGTACAGCTTCCATGGGTGAGAACTTGACAGTCCCCTCCCAAAACTGGAGGAGTACGTTTAGATCTGGTCACTAAAAGGCATTGGTAAACTAGAGTGTCCAACCATGTAGCCCAACCAGGACAGTGAAGAGCCTCGAGCCCTTGTCATATAAGGACTAGCTGAAGAAACCAGGGATAGTTAGCCCAGAGAAGGGAGGGAGAGGGACATAACTGTCATGAGGAAGAAGAATTCAACTTGTTCTGTTTAGGGTAATGAAGTTGGAAAGAAGCAAATGTATGCTTGACTTCAGGGAAAACTTCCTAACAATTACAAGTATCCAAAAGTGGAATGGGCTACCCCTTAATTGGAGCAGAGGCTGGATGACCCCTTTAAGATGAGGTTCCCTTTCAGGCTAAACTATAGTGGCTAAGCTACCATCTAACTCTCAAATTCTGTGATTCTGTAAACTGAGGCCACTGCCCCTCCTAAAGGTCTCTGCTGGTTTACCCAGTTACCTAGGATGCATACAGGTGGGCTGGCCTGTCTGTTCCTGAATTTCACCCATTTTTCCCCAGCCAGATCCCAGGTAACTCAGTTTACACATATGGAAGTTAGAGATCAACTGTCAGAGAGATCCTGGAATTTAGCATCTAAAAACCATCTCTAGCCCAACCCCCTCAATTTTATTAGGGACAATGCACAATGACTTGACCAGGATTACAGTGCCAGTTCATGGGTAGCCTTTCCAAAAGTCTCTAATTGAAAATCGTGATGGGGGTAGGAGGGGACACTGTTGACTCAAGCAGGTCAAGGGCAACCGGAGACCAGCCAAAGGCTCCTGCTGCAAATCAATCAATACAACCGGGGTAGCTGCTGGGGAAAAAGGTAGGGGGTGGGGGAAGCCCAAGGGCAGGCCCACTCACTTTCAGTTCTGTTCTTCGCCTTTCTCTTTCTAAACATACTGACCACTTACTTATCAGCTGGTTCACAGAGCTGTAGCTCTTCTCTTCCCCAAAGCCCACTTTCTCAATAATTACTGCTGGCCTTGCCTAAATCAAGTCTTCCCCAACACCAATTAACATTATCCCAGAAAGGTGAGAGGCAAAACCCATTCTCATCCATTTGCATAAAGTGACTAAAGGATTAGGATTGGGCAAATACTAACACAAATCCCAGAGGTGGTGAAAATTCATTCCTAAACCAAGTACAGCTCAGGCTGGTCAAACAGAAACAGAGAATTCTATATATTTTGCAATTTCTGACAGAGCAAAAACAGAATGCCATGGAAGCTTCCAGCTGATTCATCAATGAATTTGTTTTATAGACACATTTCTCTCTTAAAAAAAAAAAAGATACCATTTTGTCAATTTGTCCTTTTTTTTTTTGACGGTGAACAAGTATATACACAATATAAACAATGAACAATATAAACCCACAAAGAATTATCTACAATCTACATACATATATATATATATATATAAAATTCAGCCTGCTACTTCGAGTATATTTGAGATTAGTTTTAGTAACTGATATGTCAGTTTCTCTTCAATAGCCTGTCACGCCCTTTATCACAGTTTCTTGTCAAATAGTTACTGGAAGATAATCAGACATTTGCAGAAGGCAGCATCTTATCCAGAATATTTTACAGACAAAAGAGCAAGATTAACAGGCAAATCTCTGAAGTAATTCCAAGTTTAACCAGGTTTAAGTCAGATGTGCTGTGAGTTTTAGATAAAAGTAAAAAAAAATAATAAATTCACTTTTTTAAAAAGTGATATCCAGGTTACCTGGATTTGGGACTGGGTCCACCCCAGGAGACTTCAAGCACAAGGAATCTCCTGTGGTGTTAAATAGATCATAGATCTGGAATAAGAAAAGCATCTTTAAAACTACATATTGTATTTTTATTTTAAATTAAATCAAGAATTTGGTAAGCCGGCTGTGGCAATTTACTTGGGGAAATATGCTTAATCAGTGCAAAATCACTTTTAACATTACAACTTAAAATCAAAACATAGATATTTCTTTAGTAACAAAATCAAGGTTAACGTGTATATTTGTTAACTAGCCAAAACACCAAATTGTTTAGGTTTCTGATAAGAGAGAAAGCAATTCCCTTTGGTTCATTTTTTTCCCTCAGCTCTTCCACAGAGATCTTCCAATTAAAAGAAAATAAATGTTATTGTTCCCAAGTCCAGTTTTGCTCAGGTTCCTGGTGTCCACTCATCATCCTGCCTGGTAATAGCCTTTATCCCCCTCAATGTCCACTTCCTGATCAGAATCCTCTGAAATCTCTGAGTCCAAATCTTCCTGGGAAGCAGGAGAGGGAGAACACTGCGTGCTATCCAAAGAGAGGTCTTTCGTCTGGTCACTGGGCAAACAGTTATCTTGTCTCTGATCACAGTGACGGTCTGGATTTTCCAATTCCTCTTTTTTGTTTTGAGGGTTTTCCTATATAAAAGGAATAAAAATGGCAGTTGGATATGGAGTAGCAGGAAATGGGCTGTCTAACATGTTGGCTTTAGAATTCATTCCTGTTCTTTAATATTAAGCAGGTCTTGTTAAAAGTGCTCAGTTATTGGTAGCTTGCTGAGTTAGATTGTCAAAAGCTTAAAGTCTCAGTTTTGGGGTGAAAGGGTATGTTTAACACATTCAACTCTCCCCGGTAGCTCTAGCCTTCCCCATGGAAATTATTCTGCATCAACTTATCTATGTACATTTTGGTTCCCTCCCTTCCCAATAGAAAATAAACTCCTTGAGGGCAGGGGCCATTTCTCACCACCACCACCCCCCACCACCACCCCTCAATCTCCCGAATAGTTGTTTAATAAGTGCTTTTTAATGAAGAAATGAATTTTAAACAAAGAAATCAAGCTGCCAATATCAAAGTGAAGTTAAAATCTCCCAAAGACTAAAAAAGCCACCAGGAATATTCTTCCATAATGAAATTGTGCTAATTGAACATTTCTCATTTAAGTACAGCCCAATCCAGTGATTTCAAGATTGTCTGAAGAAATTAGTTTTTAAAAATAAAGATCAATGTAAGTTCCCCCCTTTTCGGCATTCACTAGATGCATTAACATGGTTTATCCACTAATAAATTTTTCTCCACATTAAAAAATACCAGCACTGGAAAACGAATTAATGAATACTTTCAAAACGATTTAAGAAAAGCCCAATTTACAATCTCTTCTATGAAGTAAAGTCTAAACAAGACACATTTGAGCAGAGGAGTCATGGACACGGAAAAAAGGACAGCCCAGCTGTAGTGCTGGCAGTTTCAGGGAAAGGACTTCGGCATTATGGGAAGATTCTTTGTAGAAGAGAGGCATGCAATGAGAGCCAGATATTAAAATAAACATAGAACTGGTAGCTTGCTCCTAACTGAGAAGAAAGTAGTTGCGGTTTGTTTAAAATCTAAAGAAGAAAACAAAAAAAAAAAAATTCTGAGGGAAGAATAAAAATCCTGCCCAAAATTACTTGGGCACATCTAAGATAAGTAAAAATAAACCAAACTCAGGGTTAAAATTGGGATCAAGCTCCCCATCTCCGTAGGGAACTAAAAGTGAATTGGTTTTGCGATCATGTATTGTTTTCAAGGAGTTTTAAAATTGTATGCTTTCAAGAATAACTGAAATTTTCCATTTTCTACTAAACTGGAAGCCACACATAGGCAACAAAGTACAATGGAGAACTCGGCCATTAATTAGGTAACTTTGATCAGTGCAGATCGCCACAAATCGGTCCCGGATTCTTAATTAACACCGGGAGAGCTTTGACAAACTTTGTAACCGAATTAGGGGGATGATTGCCTTTTAGCTCAATTCAACAAACATTAATTAAGCCTCAACTATATGTCCAGCGCCGCACCGGCTGGAGATACTAAGAAGAGACGGAGTCCGCTTCTTCCAGCCTCCCAACTTTTGCAGCCCCGAGCTTTATTCTCCCTAGGAAAAGCTTCAATCGCATCTGTAAATCAGATCGAAATTTTTCTCTTATTTCAGAATCTCTTCCCCTTTATTGCCGGAATTAAGCAGGCCGCTGGGGCAGGAGTTAAAAATAGTTGATATTTTCATTGTGTGTGCAGCCGAACAAATAGACTCCAAGGTGTTTGTTTCCTTCTATTTACCCACCAGTCCTGCCCGGTTTTATTATAATTGTGTCAATAGAAGAAACAATATTCTCCCCAAAGATAACTGCTTAAGTCATTTACTGGCAATTACTTTATCTTTCCTGCGTTAATTAGATAAACAACATATGGGTTTATAAAACAATTAGCGTGGTCCTTTAATAGCCAGTGTGTGAAACCCCCACGGTAATGGCCATCGGAACTGACTGCATTAGGCGCTTTTAGCGTTAGTGCCGCCTGGCCGAGTCCTCCGGGATTCCAAAAAGACTATTTGCCTTTTTAATCAAGGTGAAGAGGCTAAATAGCCTCTGGGATGACTTTTGCACACAACTCCGAATAGGTATCCCGTTAGAAGATAAGATCATTAAAAGAGTTATTGCTATAGCAACCGGACCGAGCCACGTACCTGCTTAAGCCTTCTCCACTTGGCTCGTCGATTCTGGAACCAGGTTTTCACCTAGAGAGAGAGAAAAGGATCCGTTGCTACTTGTTCGGGATGCAGACCTTCTAGGGGTTATTTGGAAATGGGATCAGAAGGATCCTGGGGTCCGAGGGCACAGCTAGTAGATGCAAGACGGGCTGTTTTGTCGTTTTTGTTTTTATTTTTTTAAAACAAACTTCTGCAAAGCACCGTGGCTCACAACGGCTAGTGCCAGCATTATTCTCTCCATTTTACAGATAACAAATAAAGCTTAAACTTATAGAGAGAGCTTTAGATAAGTTAAATTAATGGCAGGGTACAAGCTGTACTCAGGTGCTGTTTCCTTACCACCACCACCACCACCACCACCACCCCCAATTGCCAAGTAATGGTTTATATGTAGGAAGTCAAGTTAACTCATTTATATATGTCATCTAAGGAAACAATTGTTTAACAAAGAAAATTAGGCTTAAGTGACTTGTCAATTAAGTTAGCAAGAGGCAAAGCCACAAGCTGTTTGTAAGATCTATCACTGTACCATAATGCCTCGCTATTCATGTAAGGTACTTTGACATTGTCAAAATCATTTAAAAGAGGTGATGTACATCTTTCTCCAGTGTTCACCTATATAGGGCCTAAGAGTCTTAGATCAGATGCTCCCAGCTTAAGCCAGCCTTTTCTGTCCTTTCATTTTCCTCATTCTGATCCACTGTTTTCCCAGAGTTCCAAGGTATCACGTTCTTCAGCTCACCTGCCTCTCACTGAGTTGTAGCATCTTGGCAAGGCGCTTCCTCTCAGGTGGGGAAAGGTATTTCTGGGTCTCAAACTTCTTTTCCAATTCGATGGTTTGGTCATTGGAGAATCTTACTTGTCCTCCCTTTCTTTTGTGTAGGGGCCTCTGCATGAAGGGGCCCCAGAGAAGGGGTTTGCCTATTGAGGAAGAAGGGAAAAGGTAGGGTCAGCGTAACCTTGACTACCCAAACCACTGAGTCTCCAGTCCTTCCTATATTTAAATAAGATGGTGGACTCCTCATTGGCCCATTTCTCTAGTGGTGCTAGGGGGAAATACTACAACACAATCTACACAGCAATTTGTATGGAGTGGTTTCTTCACAAAAATTCCATGAGGCAGATAATTCATTTGAGCAAAAATGCCATTTTATCAAGGTGAAATCTGAATTTCAGAAAACTAAAGCAAACTAGCTTATTGTCACACAATTAAGTGTGGGCAGAGATTTTAACAAAGGGTTCTCCTGGCTCCAAATTAGGGTTCTTTCAGTTGAGAAGCAAGATGCCTTCGCTCTCTCTTCTCTCTCACACACATTTTTTCTCTCTTTACTCAAGGAAATTCTGGAGCTTGTCAATAACAATTTATTCAGACTTTTAGCTGTGTCATTCTTGACTCATAGCAATTTAACATATCTAATTTGAGACTTGGAGTCAAAAAATTGGGTCGTGGTCCTGAGGGCGTCACTGAGCTAGTAACTAACCTGATTTCTTTTTAAGTCCCAATGAAAATTCCATTTTCTATAGGAAGTCTTTTTTTCTTTTAATTCCAGTGATTTCTCTCTTCTAACAACTTCCTATTTATTTTATCTATATCATTTGTATATATTTGTTTGCTTGTTGTTTCCTCCATTAGATTATAAGTTATTTGAGGGTAAGGGCTGTCTTTTGCTTCTTTTTGTAACTGGAGCCATTAGCACAATGCCCACCTAGTAGGTACTTAATCACCTGGCAGTATAATCTTGATTTGGCATGTAACTAGAACTCAATACCAAAAGCAATGCACTTCTCTCCAGTCCTCAGCTGGAGTAAAGAGAGCATCTGTAAAGAGGGAATAAGAATATTTGCAGTAGCTATGTACACCCAAGGATATTTTGAGGAAATCTCTTGGATAAGATGGTATTATTCTTTTTAAAATCCTTACCTTCCACCTTAGAATCAATACTGGATACCGGTTCCAAGGCAGAAGAGCAGTAAGGAATAGGCAACGGGAGTTAAGTGACTTGCCCAGGGTCACACAGCTAGGGAGTGTCTTGAGGCCACATTTGAACCCCAAACTTTCCTTCTGTCTGTGGGACTGTCTCTCTATCCACTGGGCCAGCTAGGTGCCCCAGATACTATTATTATTACTTCTCCCTATGCCCATACCACCATTCATCTGGCAAAGCCCCTGGGGGAGGGGGGGCACGATTCAAATACACCAGTCTGATTGGATCTCATACCAAAAATATATAGTAATGGCCCCTTATACTGTTTCTTTATTAGCCTACATGGAGCCAACAAAAGTTTTCTTAGGGAAAAAATAAAGCTTCTCCCATAAAGGTCCCTCTGAGATTGGGGTTTGGCTCGCCTACGGTCCAGGGTGCACCAAGACTTTTCAATCTTCGTTAAGTGTGATTCTTCTGGCTCCTCTGATTTCACACCAGGCTCTCTGAGCAGGCCAGTTAAAGCCACCCCTAGGGCTATGGCAACATTTCCGTCAATGTGTTTCCTGTTGGTCTATCTCGAAAAGCCCCATGCTTCCTTCTGCTCTTTCACAGTCGTAACCCAAGGAAACTCACTGCATTCTCTGTGCAAACGTCCTCCCCGAGTGCCAGCCTCAGGGGTCCTTGGGAGTCGGTCCCAGGGAGCCTGGAAACACAACAGTAATCTAACTAAGGTAACCTGCTCTAACCCATGTTTTCTCAGTAGCTGCCGAGAAGGGCAGCTATTTATGGATGCGCTCCTTTAATCTTTCATTTACTGGGATGAACTTCGATACCACTCCCCCATTCCACAGGGGAAAAGTTAGCCTATTCCCTCCCTCCCCCCCCCCCCCCCCCGGCTCGTATCTACGTTTTAACAATGCATCCAAGAAAATTTACTTCGACCCGGGCAAAACTGAGGCAAGTTTCTTGGGACCGGTCCCTGGGCTTGGATTCACAAGAGTTGCAATCACTGCCCCACTGGCCAGCAAGAGGGCACGGGCCAATAACCAGACGAAATTAAATGTAACATGCTTGGGAGGGAAGGCTATTGGGTTTTGGCCCCTCCAACACCCAGGGATTTCTGCGCTCTTTGGTCTGTCCGTCCCGTCGGTCTGCGTCTGAAACCTTTGAAAATCTAGCATTGTTTTTCGAGATTTTGCTTGCGTCAGCCTACAGACTGGTGCAAAACAGCCTCAAAAAAAAAAAAAAAATAGGAAGCAACTGGTTATTTTAGCTGCCATAAAGTCACATCCCACACAGAGGAAATGAACAATATCAGAAAAACGGATCCCGGCTATCAGAAGTCGAGTGTTTCCTGAATTTGTCTGTATTGAGGATGTCGATAAAATAATCAGCAGTGTGCACGACTCCCGGGGAAGGGGCTGCTCCATGCAGCCAGGAAAACACTTAACAGCTTCTGAAACCAGATTTACTCCTATCGAGAACTCAAGATTTCCTGTATGAACGGAAAGGGTCAGGCTCTTTTCGCTGCACAAACTTGTTGAACCAAGTCCAGCCTTGTAAGCACCAGGGCTGCCTGAGGCTATCAGTGCCGCAAGGGGATCTGGGTTCCCCCAAACCCGCTTACTTTCGTGCACCATCTCCGTTTTCCCTGATCCCTCATACTTCGGCCCCACCGCCTCCCCACACCGATTCCCCCAATAACTGACTCCCTATAGCGAATGCAATAATAAATTAAGCTCTAGGCATCGAAAGCTGGTTGCTATACCCAAGTCCAGCGGCTACCCCGAGAGGTACCCCGTGAGCCAGTCTGGTTCCGACCACACACTGCCACGCAGCTATTTTTCGTAGGGTAAGTGGGCGAGGGGCAGGAAAACCAATCTGAGTCACTAGTGTGGTCAGTCCCGACTGAGAAATAGCAAGACAAGAGGGAGGGCAGGCGGAACGGGCCAGCCCCAGCTCCTTTCCCTAGGCCGAGCACACCGAAAGAGGCCGAGGCTGGCGTTTTCAATGGCTTTTTCTATAACTTTCAATTGCTTGCGCTTGCCCGCCCACGCCCTCGCCGGGACCAGAACCTACGCCCCAGCGCTGTCGCCATCGGGTGACACACTCCCCCCCACGCTGCCCCCGGCCGCCTTACCCAGGGGGTCGTGCCGGAGCAGGGCGTGCGTATAGTCGTTCACCGTCCGGGGGAAGGGGTAGAGAGGCCCCGCGAAGGTGCCTGCCCCATAGGTGGCGGCCAGCGCGGCCGGGTGGTGGGAGAAGGCGGGGTGGATTGGCGTGGGTTCGTAGATGGGGGTCCGGTAGGTGGACACGAGGCTGGTGAAGGACGAGTTGGGCGAAGGCAGAGTAGGAGTGGGAGTGGGGGTGGGAGCGGCTGGCGGCAGCGGGGCCCCGGGCCCCCTCCCCAGGATGTCCTCGATGTAGAAGGGCGTCGGGTGCACGGGCTGCAGCAGCGGGGTGGGCGCGTACAAGGGTACCCCAACAGCGGCCCCGGGCCCGGGGTGCGGGTACTGCATGGCTGCCGCTTGGCTAGCTGGCAGCCCCTCTGTGAGCAGCCCTCCCACCTCCCGGCGTTACATTTATCCGGGCTTCGAGCTCCAGGCGATAGGCTCGTCCGGCTTCGGGGTGGGGCCGCCTAGTCCCTGTCCCCTTCCTGCCGCAGGGCCCGGTGGCCAATGGGACTGGGCCCCGAGAGTCGTCTCCCGCCCCTGCCCCTGGACCGCCCCCCCTCCCGCTCTCTCTGGCGGCTCTCCGCCCCCCCAGAGATCCGAGGGGTGCTCCGGTGCTTCGACCTCGGCTCCCGGCAGCTCGGAGCCTTAAGATGCGGGACTGCGTACTGCCCTCCCGAAGAGGCGGCTCCAGACTTTCTCAGTCCGCATCCCGAGCCCGTGTAATTCCCCGAGGGGAGAGCCCAGGAGGGCGAGCGGTAAAAGGGAAGGGCTGGGTGGGGAAGCGCCCAGGTGAAACTCCCAGCCTGGCGGCTCGGACTGAGCCAGCTACCTCAGGACCCGGGCAGTCGAACCCCTTTGGGGCGGGAGCGGGAGAGGGAACGGTAGAAGATGCTTCCAGAACCCCGCTACGTCTTGGGCCCAGGGTTTGGGACCTCCTCTTGGAGGGATCCCAGCCACCCACCTCAACGGAAATTTCCGCAGCAGAGTCCTCCTGGTTGGGGGAGAGACCCAATAGGACCCCTGGCAGGGGCAAGGGCGCGGGCCAGGGTCTCGGGCAGGAAACATGCTACTATGACTTTTTTTCCCTCAATTCTTGGCTAAAGGAGTGGGGTGAAGGGGTGAGGTGGGGGGCGAAGTGAGAAGCACTAAAATGGAGTTCCAAACGCCTTGAACGCCATTTAGGTCCAACAGCCTACTATCAACTAATGCCATTAACAGCCTAGATTCCTGGTTCTCAGTCACTCCGTTAAGAATTCAGGGGGAAAGCTGGATTGTTTGAACTAGAGAATTAAAAATTCTCAACGCTCCCAATGGGGATTTTAGGATTCTAAAATTTCCTCTAAAAAGATTTTTCTTCTTCCGCCTCCCCACCTTTAAAAAAAAATAAACTTAGCAATCAATTGTCAGGAAGGAGGTAGTGTAGCCTGATATATGGATAGAGAGCTAGACTGAGAAACTTAGAGACTTTCGTTCAACTCCAGCCTCTGGTTCTGATCTAGCTGTGAGACCCAGGACAAGTTTACTAAACTCTTTCAGTCCCATTTTCCCCATGCATAAAAATGGGGATAATAATAGCACCTGTTGAGGATGTTATATAGATAAATATTATTCATATTTGCAGTAGAGTGATCTTTTAACATAAAAACCCGAATCATATCCCCATGGAGTTATGTGATTGATCACAGGTTTTTCTTCTGTGTTTCTGCTCCCACAGTTCTTCCTCTGGATGTGGATAGCGTTCTTTCTCATAAGTCCTTCAGAATTGTCCTGGATCACTGCATTGATGCTAGTAGAGAAGTCTGTTATGTTTGATTGACCCACAGTGTATCGGTCTCTGTGTAGAAGGTTCTCCTGGTTCTACTCTGTTTGCTTTGCATCAGTTTCTAGAGGTCTTTCAAGTTGACATGGAATTCCTCCAGTTCGTCATTCCTTACAGCACAATAATATTCCATCACCAACATATACCACAATTTATTCAGCCATTCCCCAATCAATGGACACCCCACCATTTTCCAATTTTTTGCCACCACAAAGAGTGAGGCTAGAAATATTTTTGTATGTCTTTTTCCTTATTATTCTTCTGCAAACTCTTACCTTTTAACCAGACGGAAAGGATCATAAGATTTAGAGCTGGAAGAAAGCATGAAGATCAGCTAGTCCAGCAGCACTTAACCCTTTGGCATCTGGTAAAACCCAAGGACCCCTCTGAAGGAAATGCTTAATAGTGGAGGGGGCAGCTAGCTGGCACAGTGGATTGAGAGCCAGGCCTAGAGAAAGGAGGTCCTGGGTTCAGACACTTCCTAGCTATATGACCCTGGGCAAGTCACTTAACTCCTATTGCTTAGCCCTTACTGTTCTTTTACCTTGGAATCAATACACGGAATTGATTCTAAGACAGAAGGTAAGGGTTTTTTAGGTAAGGGTTTTGTTATTGTTATTTTTTTTAAGTCAGTAGGAATAAAGATGTGATTTCCCCCACCCCATCCCTTCCAATGAAGCTTATGGACTCCCTGAAATCTGTTGGCCCATACTGGACCTCAGGACCAACTTCCTCATTTTTCAAATCTTCAGCCAAATGTGAGGCACAAAGAAAGGCTGAGACTCCATTAGAATAGTTGAAAGTATAACTTCAAGTATTTTTAAACATTATCTAGTCTGACTCCCTGACTGTACAAAATTGGAAACTTTGAGAAGAAAGCCCAATGACTTATCCAAGATCATAGTCACCAAGTAGCGGAGCTAAGTCTTTGTACTCCAAATCCAGGGTTCTTTACATTTCATTCAGCTTTCTTTGAGGGATCCCACTTTCTAATCTTTTTTTCTCCTCCCCACAGCTCTCTGGAACTTGGTCCTCTCTCTTTCCAGATGTTTTTTATTGAAATCTCTTCCATCGAAATACTTGGAAGGGGGGCAGTTTAGGAGGGAAAAAACCTCAGGGTCCCCCTTGCCTTTAGAACTAGGAGGCGCTTTCCAAACCAACACCCTTCTGCAGGGAATTGACAGGTTCTTGGCCGCATTCCTAGGAGGGCCCTGGTGGCTATTTGTTGACCTTGGAACAGCATCGAGAGGCTTATCCATCCGGGCTATTTGAATTCAAGACTCCGCATCTGAGCTCATTGAAAGTTTCCCTCACCTGTAACAAGGGAGGAAAATGGGATATGGCATCCTTTTGAAACCCTCCCATTTCACACTCCGGGGACAGAGGTGAGAATTAGAGGAGACAGGAAATATGTGTGTGTGTGTGTGTGTGTGTGTGTGTGTGTGTGTGTGTGTGTGTGCATGGGGAGAGAGAGAGAGAGAGAGAGAGAGAGAGAGAGAGAGAGAGAGAGAAGCCAAGCTGTTTTTAAAATTATGAATCTAAAGCAGAAACACACCTTCAAATGATGAGTGAAGGTTGAATTAAACCAAAAATTCCATCAACTTCTTCCGAAGTTATATTAGATTTTAATTCCAGCCCTTGTGAAAATCCCTTCCTCCCTTCCAACTTTTTTTTTTTATAAATAACTGTTGTGTTTCAACTCTAAGCATAAGATTTGTAAAGATGCTTAAAAAATTTTTTTTATGGTAGTGAAGACAGAGGACTGAATCTAGATTCTGATCTCACCAGTGCTCCACTGTAGTAACTGTTTCAGGAGGAGTGATGGCTATTATAATGTAGGACTTTAAATCAATTTACATACATTTTCTCATTTGTGATTTGTTAGGGGGTTACTACAAATATCATAACCATTTTACAGATGAGGTGTGTGTCTTCAGGTAAGTCACTTCACCTCAGATTCCCCATCTATAAAATGAAGTGGTTGGACCAGATGATCTTTAAGATTGTTGCCAGATCAGATCTCAAGCCTATGTTCCTTATTCTGCCATATACTTCATAGCTGTGGCCTTATCTTTAAAATAGGGTCAATAATTTTATTACCCTCCCCTAAGAGATTTGGAGGGAAAGTGTTTTGAAAACTGTCAAGAGCTAGCAGACAGATTGATATACTGGTAGAGAGGTTCAAATTATGCCTCTGTTGTCTTGCTAGCTACATGGCCTTAGGCAATTCTCCTACTCTTTCCTCATTTGTAAATTTTTTTCTCTTTCTTTCTTCCTTCACTCCTTCCTTCTTTTCTTTCATTATTTCATCCTTCCTTCCTTCCTACCTTTTTCTTTCTTTCTTTCTTTCTTTCTTTCTTTCTTTCTCTTTCTTCCTTCCTTTCTCTCTCTCTCTCTCTCTCCTCCCGTCACACACTACCTTGTATTATATTTATCTCCATATTAAATTATAAGTTCATTTAGGGCAGAGACCACTTATCTCTTTTGCCCAATACAATATTGAATACTGGGGAGGGACCTAAAGTTTGCTAAATTGAATTGTGAACATTCTCCTGAGGATTAAAGGAGAGAAATACTTTGCAAAGTACATCAAAGTATCCAAATTCTTATCAGATATGTTAGCTCTTATTAGCCTGTTTACAGTAATTAAATGGCCACCCTCTTTGCTCTTCTCCATAAGAATTAGGCAAACACTGTAGTCACTCAATAAATTGTCCAATGAATAGAGTTTATGATGCAAACCCACCTCAATCCCTCAACACTTGTACAGACACTTTAAAGGTAACACAGCCCATTGTTGGAAATTACCTGAAATGAAATAAATGCTCAGAATATAGATGGATTGAAATATTGAGGAAAAAGAGACAAACAAAAAGGAGAAAACGACTTTTCGGGCTCACTGAAGTGAGAGGCATAGTTTAGGCATGCCAGCACAACTGCATAATCTTGACAGGGACATTGAAACACTTAATTCTCCTAAGTTATATAACACCACTTCTTTCAAATTCAGTTGTAAGACCTGGGTCCACTTTGCTAGAGCTTGAACGCTATTACACCCACATTCATGAATGTCACATTTATTGAACAACATAATTTTTTAATATCACTAGTGTAGGTTTTATAGTTTATTTTATTGTTTTAAAAGTCATTCGGGGCTTTAAAAAAAACGGGTTTTTTTTCCAACGAGGTCCTTATGATTTTTTTCACACAGTCAGAACTAATAAAAACAGAACTGTTGTAGCTATTTAATACAAAAGGTCTTGGAGTTTCAATATTTCTTCTCTGCTGGATACTAAAACCAATAAAAACTACATGAGATTTTAATTATATTCTGAATTAAACAAGACGCTTTTCCAAAATTTTGGCAGCATTTATTTTCATCACTCCTGTTTCACAAGAGGCTAAGCTCTATAGTAAGGTGGTTTTTACCTATGATTTCTTTCACTGGGGACTAAGATAAATTTGGGAATTTGGTTTATTTTTGATGATGAAAAATACATGCCTGTGGGATTCAGAATTAGCAGTTACCTGAAAATAATAATAGCTTTAAAATAGGAATAATCATAGCACCTACTTCCGAGTGTTATTGTGAGGACCAAATGAGATAATGCTTGTAAAGTTCCTAGAACATAGGAGATGTTTTAAAAACGTCTATTCCTTCCTATTCCCTCTGGCAATGAAATCATGTGTCCACTTCCTATCCACTAATGTCATCATCAACTAGTACCAGTCAACGTCGGTAGGAAAACTAAGAAGGATTAAGACAGAGTTTTCCCTTTGCTACTGTGGTCCAAATCTAGCTTGGGGTCTACAAATTGGGTTGAAATAATAGTCCTTACTAGTCTCTACTCCTTTCTGTCTCATTCCTTTTCTCTGGATCCTTAGATCTGTTAGCATCATAGATTTAGAAATGGAAGGAATCTAAGAAGTTAATCAAACTAGCCTCTCCATTCTGCTGATGAAGAAATTAAAAAATTGAGAATTTGAGTGACTTACCCAAAGCCATACAGGTTATAAGTGAAAGATGCGAGATATGAATCCAGGTCTTCTAACTTCAACTGCAATATTCTTTCCACATTGGTTTTTTTAAATGAATTTATAATTATTTATTATTAAGGCATTTAATGTTCATTCTTAAAGAATTAATAAACTTTTTTATGTTATTCTTACATTTCTAGTGCAATCTGCCCTCTCCAATTCTCAGAAAATCATCTTTTATAATAAAGAAAAAAGTCAACAATTTTGTTAATTTTAACCACATCAAAAGGGCATGACATTATCTACAAAGCCATGATCTCCCCACCTCTGCAAAGAAGAGAGGAAGGGTGCCTTCTTACATCTCTTCTTTTAGGCCAAACTTAGTCATTATAAACTGAAATTTTTGTTTAATTGTTGTACAGTTTTTGTTCTTCTAATTTTCTCTTTTGTAGTCATATTGTTTTTCTCATTTTATTTACTTCCATTTCCATTAGTTTATATACATTTTCCCATGCCTCTCTGAATTCATCTTACTCATCATTTCTCATGGTACAGTAATTAATACATTACATTCATTTACCAAAACTTGTTTAGGCAGTTCACTAGTCAATAGACATTTTTTCCATTTTTGTTTTTTGTTTCCAATTCTTTCTATTAAAAAAAAGGGGGGTGTTGCTATAATGATCTGGGTATCCCATGGATCTTTATTTTTATCATTTACATCAATGGGTCTATCTCCTTAGATCTTTAGTGTCAAACTCAAATAGAAACAGGATCATGAAGCCATACAGAAGTTCTCTGCTAATTGAGTATTGACTAAGAAAACCACATATTAACATTATCTTTGTTCCATTGTATCTTAATCTTGTTAAATGTTTCCCATTTATATTTCTGTCTGGTTTTGGTGGTGTTTGACACTTCTGCCTCAGACAATCAACTTCTGAGGCATCCTGTATTATGTTTCTTTTTTTTTTTAAACCCTTAACTTCTGTGTATTGACTTATAGGTGGAAGAGTGGTAAGGGTGGGCAATGGGGGTCAAGTGACTTGCCCAGGATCACACAGCTGGCCTGTATTATGTTTCAAAAGAGACCTGGGAAAAAAAAACAAAACATATTTTTTGTTATGGATGCCAACAATGCCAAATATCTGGATGAAAACTTTACCAAAAAAAAAATCAATTACCCAGTCTTTTGAAGGAAACAAGCATTAAAAAAAAAAAACAAAACCCACTTACCTTCCATCTTAGAACCAATACTGTATCTTGGTTCCAAGGCAAAGAGTAGTAAGGGCTAAGCAATAGGGGTTAAGTGACTTGCCCAGGGTCATACAGCCAGGAAGTGTCTGGGGTCAAATTTGAACCCAGTTTCTCCTGACTCCAGATCTGGTGCTCAAAACAAGCATTTATTTAGCAATTGCTGTATTCCTTTTAAAACTAATTCTAAGACAAGTCCAAAAGCACTTATTAAGCACCTATATTATGCACATTACAATTATCTTATTTGATCCTTACAACCATGGAAGTAGATGCTATTTCTTAACCCCATTTTATAGTTGAGGAAACTGAGCCAGACAGAAATTAAATGAATGGTTTAGGGTCACCCAGCTAGTAAGTGTCTGAGGCTGAATTTTAATTCAGATCTTCCACTCCAAGTCCAAGGCTCTACCTCTAAGGCACATTATGCTGTTTGACATTTTATAGACAGAGCTGGAGTCCCTGTACCCTCTCAAGTCCACTTGATCAAATAAGAAACTTTCTTTGGAGGAAAAGCAGGAACCGCAGAGATGCCAGGATTTAAAATAGAGAATACAAAGATAACTAGCAGTAAGTCTGGACTATTTGTGTGATAAAGAAGCTGTCTTTTGAGAAGGAACCAGGGAAATCTAGGCTCTAGGAGAAACCTAGGTTGAACCATTTCCAACTTAAAAGGGGGTAAGTTTAGTCACCCATCTGGGAAACAAAAACTTCTCAGAGCCTGGTCATTCCTCAAAGCATGGTTTTTAGCTTGGAGCTGTGTTTGTTTAAAATAACTTTATTTTTATTCTTTTCAGTTATAAGTAGAAACAATTTTTGACAATTTTTTTCTGACATTTTAGGATTCAGATTCTCTTCCTCTTTCGTTCTTGCTTCTCCCCCAAGGCAGTTGATATAGATTATATCAATGCTTTCATGGAATACATATAAAATAACTTTTAAAAATATTTTAAAACCAACTTTCAAACAACTTTTTAAAAATACCATCGCTTGAATGACATATTTTTAGCTCATGTGTAAAGCAAGAATACTAAAGTTCTGAATTCTTAGGAGAAGCCCAGTCTGTAAGGTTTGGGTCTTTTGGGAAGAGAGAGAAGAGTCTTAATCCTGTAATCACACTGGTTAAGAAGGAAAAGACTGGTTGGAAATATTATTGGGATGGAATTGAACACAAGACAATAATCTTATTCTTTTGTTTGATAGAAAAACTCTCCAGTCTTCACTGTTGCCCTAGTTCAGGAGGTCAGCAGTTTGAAAACCTGCATGCTTTGACGGTTTGGATTTGTTGTTGCTCTTCAGGTCAAATCCTTTAAAACTGCTGCTAAGTCAAGTACAAAAGTATTTATTGAGCACCTGCTGGGTTCTGGGAGCCATACTTTTTAGATCAAATCCTTTAAAATTGATTCCAAGTCCAGATGCCTTTATTAAGCACCTACTGGGTTCTGGGAGCCATGCTCTTTAGATTAAATCCTTCTAAATTGATTCTAGGGGCAGCTGGGTAGCTCAGTGGATTGAGAGTCAGACCTAGAGATGGGAGGTCCTAGGTTCAAATCCAGCCTCAGTCACTTCCCAGCTGTGTGACCCTGGGCAAGTCACTTGACCCCCATTGCCCACCCTTACCACTCTTCCACCAAGGAGCCAATACACAGAAGTTAAGGGTTTAAAAAAAAAGTTTAAAAAAATAAAATTGATTCTAAGTTCAGATGCCTTTTTTAAGCAACTACTGGGTTCTTGGAACTGTGCTAAGCACTGATACCACAAAGGAAAATAGTCCCCTGCCCTCAAGGAACTGACAGTCTAAAGGTGGAGACAATATGCAGAGGACGAGAACAAACAAGATTTAGATAGAATTAATTAAAGACAATCTAGGATGGAGGTGGAGTGGGGAGCACAAGGCAATATTGTGAAAGGGGATTAGAGAGAAAAAAATTAGGAGAAAAGAAAGGTGAGATTTAAACTGACGCTTGAAAGAAGCCTGGGAAGCCCAGGAGGAAGAAGTGATGAAGGAGAGCATTCCAAGTAGGTGAGGTTGATGAGGTATCTATCACCTTCAAGGAATAGCAAAGAGGCCAATGTCACTGGCTGAAAGTAGGGGCTGAGTTGTAAGAAGCCTGGAAAGATAGGAAGAGATAAAGTTATAAAGTGCTTCGAAAGTCAACCAGAGGATTTTATGTTAATCTTGGACTTAATAGAGAGTCCCTGGAGTTTACTGAATGGGAGGTGGGGGAAAAAAGGAAGGATTGGCATGATCTAACCTATGCTTTAGGAAGATTGATTGGACAACTGAGAGGAAGATGGACTGGAGTGGGGAGAGACTTGCAAGAAGATCAACAAAGGTGAAGTGATGAGGACCTGTACTGGAGTACAACAACTCCCTCCCACTACATGTAAAAACAAATAGTAAACATTTTTTTAAAGTTTTGAATTCCAAATTCTCCCCCCTTTTTCTGACCCTCCCTCCCTCCTCAGCCTCCTCTAGTAGGTAAGCAATCTGATATAGGTTTTACATGTACAATCATGCAAAATATTTTTCCTTGTTAGTCATCTCATTGAAGAGATCTCAGATTTAAAAAAAAAAAAGAAAAGAAGACAGAAAATGAAATATAGTATGCTTCAGTCTGCATTGAGACTCCATTAGTTCTTTTGGTGGGAAGGGGGGATGGCATTTTTCATCATGAATCTCTGAAATTGTTCTGGATCACTGCATTGCCAAAAGTAACTAGAGCATTCACAGCTGTTCGTCAAGAAATATTGCTATGCCTGTGTATAATGTTCTGGTTCTGATCACTTCACTCTGCATCAGTTCATATAAGTCTTTCCAGGTTGTTGTTTTTTTAATCATTCTGTTTGTCATTTCTTATAGTACAATAGTATTCCATCACTATCATATATCACAACTTTCAATCACTCCCCAATTGATGACCAACTCCTCAAATTCCAATCCTTTGCAAAGAGCTGCAACCGACATTTTTGTACAAATAGGTCCTTTTCTCTTTATTTCTTTGGGATACAGACCGAGTGATGATATTAATTGAACAAAGAGCATGCATCTTTTTAGAATCTTTGGAGTATAATTCCAAATTGCTCTCCAAAATGGTTGTATCAGATTGCATCTCCACCAGTAGCATGCTGGTGTCCCAATTTTCTGCATCCCTTCCAATATTTTTCATGTTGATTTTTTTTTTTGTCATATTAGTCAGTCTAATGGTAAGAGGTGCTACCTCAGAGTTGTGTTAATCTGTATTTCTTTAATCAAGAGTGATTTAAGGCATTTTTTTTTTAATATGACCATAGACGACTGATTTCTTCATCTGAAAACTGTCTGTTTATATCTTTTGACCACTTAATCAGTTAGAGATGATTTCATTTTTATAATTTTTACTTAGTACTTTATATATAAACTTTACTCTTTATGCATTACTTTACTTTACTCTCTATATATTGAGAAAATAGTCCTTTACCAGAGGGCCAGATGGGTGGCTCAGTGGATTGAGAGCCAGACGTAGAGATGGGAAGTCCTAGGTTCAAATCTGGCCTCAGACACTTCCTAGCTGTGTGACCCTGGGCAAGTCACTTAACCCCCATTGCCTAGCCCTTACCACTCTTCTGCCTTGGAACCAATACACAGTATAAGATGTAAGGTAAGGGTTGAAAACAAACAAAAAATAGTCCTTTACCAGATATTTGCTGCTTCCTATTTTCTTTGAATTTTGGTTGCATTTGTTTTGTTTGTACAAAAGTTTTTAAGTTTAATATAATTAATATAATAAAAATTGTTTTAAAATTAAATTTAATATAATAAAATTTTATATTTTATAATACTCTTTATCTCCTGCTTGGTCTTAAATACTTCCCTTACCCATACATATGACAAGCAGACTATTCCGTGCTCCTCTAATTTGTTTATGGTATTATCATCCTTTCTTTATGTTTAGATTCCATTCTTTGCCACACCATTTTCCAGTAGTTTTTGTTAAATAGTAAATTCTTGTCCCCAAAGGTTGACTCTTTTGATTTATCAAACACTGAATTACTATGGTCATTTATTACTAGCTTTTGTGTAGCTAATCTTTTCCACTGATCCACCATTCTATTGCTTAGGCAGTTCCAGACTGTTGTGATGATTATTACTTTGTAATATAGTTTGAGATCCGGTACTCCTGGCCAAATTCTTGGCCTTTTGTTCTTTCATATGAATTTTAAAAATTTTTTCTAGCTCTATAAAATAATTTTGGGACAGTTTGATAGGTATGGCATTGAATAAGTAAATTAGGTAAAATTGTCATTTTTATTATATTTGCTCAGCCTACCCACCCATAAGCAATTACTATTTTTCCAGTTGCTTAGATCTGACTTTATGTGTATGAAAAGTGTCTCACAATTAAGTTCATACAGTTGCTGGGTTTGTTTTGGTAGACACACTCCCATGTTCTTTATGTTAGCTACTGTTAATTTAAATGGATTTTTTTTTTCTGTCTCTTGCTGCTGGGCTTTGCTGGTAATCTATAGAAATGCTGATGGCTGATGTGGGTTTATTTTCTATCATGCGACTGCTAACGTTGTTAATTAGTTCAACCAATTTTTTAGTTGATTCTCTAGGATTCTCTAAGTAGACCATCATATCATCTGGGAAGAGTGACAATTTTGTTTCTTCATTGCCTATTTGAATTCTTTGAATCCCTTTTTCTTTTCCGTAGGTAGCATTTTTAATGCAATATTGAATAATAGTGGTGATAATGGTCATCCTTGCTTCACTCCTGATCTTATTGGGAAGGCTTCTAGCTTGTTCCCACTACAAAAAATGCTTGCTGATGATTTTAGATAGATACCACTTATCATTTTAAGGAAAGCTCCATTTATTCCTACACCCTCTGGCATTTTTAATAGGAATGGGTGTTGTATTTTGTTAAAAGCTTTTTGCATCTATTGAAAAAGTCATATTTTTTATGGTTTTGTTATTAATATAGTGAATTATGCTGATAGTTTTCCTAATATTGAACCAGCCCTGAATTACTGGTATAAAACCCACTTGGTCATAGTGAGTAATCCTTGGGTATTTTATTTTAAAATTTTGCATCAATACTCATTAGGGAGATTATCCTATAGTTTTCTCTGTTTTTGCTCTTCTTGGTTTAGGTATCAGCACCATATTTATGTCATAAAAGGAATTTGATAGGACTCCTTGGGATTTATTGTTCTTTAAATGTTTGGTAGAATTCTCTTGTGAATCCATCTGGCCCTGGGGGTTTTTCTGGGGGATTCATTGATAGCTTGTTCAATTTCTTTTTCTAAGATAGGATTGTTTATGTATTCCATTTTCGCTTTTGTTAATCTGGGCAGTTTATATTTTTGTAAATATTCCTCCATTTCACTTAGATTATAAAATTTATTGCCATATAATTGGGTAAAATAATTGCTTTAATTTCTTCTCCATCGGCAGTGAATTCATCACTCTAGTATCACCACTTTGGGGTAAAATACCCCAAATGGGGCCATGAAAATGGACAAGACTACAAGTGGACTAACAACAACATGTGCCAGGCACTGTGCCAAAACACTTATTTGATCTTTACAACAACCCTGTGAGGTGAGTATTATGACTATTACCATTTTACAGATGAGGAAAGCAAACAGAGGTTAAAAGACTTATCTAGGGTCACACTGTTAGTAAATTTCTGAGAATAGATTTGAATTTAGATCTTCCTGACTCCAGTCCAGTTCTCCAACCACTGGGCCATGTAGAGTTGCAAAGGTAAAATCAATAGGACTCGGCATATAGCGAGAAGTTGAGGATGACACTTTGGGCATAAGCCTGGAGGATATTTAAAACAAACTTTTTTTGTTTTAAACAAAAATTTATTTAATTTTTCAAAATGAAAAAAAATTAAAATAATAATTTAAAAATTATATTTAAAATAAAATAAATTAATTAATTGAATTTAAAATTATTTTTAAATTAAAAACTAAAAAAATAATTAAAACCAGGATGTCTGATGTTTTATAATACAGCTAAATTCCTGGACATTCCCAGGTATCTTACTCCTTGTCTATAGGAGCCAGAGATGAAATGAAACTAATATCCAGCTAATGAATTAGCTTTATGCAAGTCACTTCACTAGGCAGTGAGAATAGAGTCAAAAATGAGGGCTTCCTGCTCTCCGTGAACTTTTGTTCAGTTAAGGATTCCCATACTGTTCAAGATTTGTTAGGACCAGCATCATTAGCCTCATTAGATAGATGAGGATACTGAATCTCAGAAAGGTCAAAGTACTCATTAAAGGTCACAAAACTAAGAAATGGCACAGTTAGGACTTGAACTAGTCTTATGACTCCTAATTTTTTTTAATGACTCCTAATTTTAAAAATTAATCAATATATCATTTGTGGATTGGTGACATTTCCTAACTGTGTGACTTTGGGCAAGTCACCCAACCCTGTTTGTCTAGGTCTTGCCCCCTCTGCGTTATGGAGTTTTGAAAAATATATTGGTTGAGTGTATCTACTTTGTTAGGTACTAGGGCAAGTCTAGAACATGGCCACCATCCTCATGGACCTTGAAGTCTATTAGGGCAGTAAGATGGAAACACAGATAACTAGTGTGCAATATCATATGATAAATTTATTACAGAGTCGCTAATGGGTTAGATGAGGTCTGTAGTGGAATCTGGGGAGAACTTGATACCAGCAAAATGGAAGGTAGAGGGCTTCATGGAGAAAGTGACATTTGAGATTAGACTTTAAAAGATGGTTAGAGGAGAGATTAGGTTTAGATCAACATCTCATACCCTACACCAAGATAAATTCAGAATGGGTGAATGACTTGAATATAAAGAGGGAAACTATAAATAAGTTAAGTGAACACAGAATAGCATACTTGTCAGATCTCTGGGAAAGGAAAGATTTTAAAACCAAGCAAGAGTTAGAGAAAATTACAAAATGTAAATTTAATGGTTTTGATTATTATTAAGCTAAAAAGCTTTTGTACAAACAAAAACAATGTAGTCAAAATCAGAAGGGAAACAACAAATTGGGAAAAAATCTTTATAACGAAAAACTCTGACAGGGGTCTAATTACTCAAATATACAAGGAGTTAAAGCAATTGTATAAAAAATCAAGCCATTCCCCAATTGATAAATGGGCAAGAGACATGAATAGGCAATTTTCAGGTAAAGAAATCAAAAGTATCAATAAGCACATGAGAAAGTGTTCCAAATCTCTAATAATTAGAGAAATGCAAATCAAAACAACTCTGAGGTATCACCTCACACCTAGCAGATTGGCTAAAATGAAAGAAGGGGAGAGTAATGAATGCTGGAGGGGATGTGGCAAAATCGGGACATTGATGCATTGCTGGTGGAGCTGTGAACTGATCCAGCCATTCTGGCTGGCAATTTGGAATCACGCTCAAAGGGCTATAAAAGAATGCCTGCCCTTTGACCCAGCCATACCATTGCTGGGTTTGTACCCCAAAGAGATCATAGATAAACAGACTTGTATGAAAATATTTATAGCTGTGCTTTTTGTAGTGGCAAAAAACTGGAAAATGAGGGTATGTCCTTCAATTGGGGAATGGCTGAACAAATTGTGGTATATGCGGGGGTGATGGAATACTATTGTGCTAAAAGGAATAATAAACTGGAGGAGTTCCAGGCGAATTGGAACAACCTCCAGGAAGTAATGCAGAGCGAAAGGAGCAGAGCCAGAAGAACATTGTACACAGAGACTGATATATTGTGGTAAAATAGAATGTAATGGGCTCCTGTACCAGCAGCAACGCAATGACACAAGACAGCTCTGAGGGGTTTATGGTAAAGATGCTACCCACATTCAGAGGAAGGACTGCAGGAGAGGAAACATATAAGATAAACAATTGCTTGAATGCATGGACTGAGGCAGACATGAATGGGAAATAGACCCTGAACAAGGACACATGTTACAACCAGTGGAAATGTGCGTTGGCCATGGGTGGGGGGAGAGCGGGGGGGGGGGGAGGTGAAGGGGAAAGTAGGGGCATAAAGTATGTAAACAGATTAAAAACGAATATTAATAAATGTCTAATAAAAAAAATTAAAAAAAAAAAAGATGGTTAGAGGGGGCAGCTGGGTAGCTCAGTGGATTGAGAGCCAGGCCTAGAGATGGGAGGTCCTAGGTTCAAATCTGGCCTCAGCCACTTCCAGCTGTGTGACCCTGGGCAAGTCACTTAACCCCCATTGCCTAGCCCTCACCACTCTTCTGCCTTGGAGCCAATACACAGAAGATAAGGGTTTTTGTTTTTTTTTTAAAAAAGATGGTTAGAAATTCAAAAGGTGAAGAGGTAGAGTGAGAACATTCTAGGCAGAAAACAATGTGAGCCAAGGTATATAGTTAGAAAAATAGAGGTCATAGTCAGGAAGTAGAGAGTTTGACTGCACTATAGATTGATAGAAAAGATTAATAATAGGCATAAAACTGGAAAGGAAGGGTGATCCATCAGTCAACGTTTATTAAACACCTACCTGAAGTTGTGTTAATCGTTGGGGATTAAGAGGCAAAAGACAATTTCTGCCTTCAAGGAATTTACAATCTGATGAGGGGGATAATAGGCAAGCTAATATATCCAAAACAAACTCTATACAGGATAAATAGGGAATAATTAACAGTGGGAAGGCAGTAGAATTAAAAGGGATTGGGGAAATCTAACCTGTAGAAAGCAGGATTTTATATTTATAGTCATGCTCTTTGTGGTGGCAAAAAATTGGAAAATGAGGATATGCCCTTCAATTGGGGAATGGCTGAACTAATTGTGGTATATGCTGGTGATGGAATACTTTGTGCTCAAAGGAATAATAAACTGGAGGAATTCCATGTGAACTGGAAAGACCTCCAGGAATTGATGCAGAGTGAAAGGAGCAGAGCCAGAAGAACATTGTACACAGAGACGGATACACTGTGGTAAAATCGAATGTGATGGACTTCTGTACTAGCAACAATGCAATGACCCAGGACAGCTCTGAGGGACTTATGGAAAAGATGCTACCCACATTCAGAGGAAGGACTGCAGGAGTGAACACAGAAGAAAAACAACTGCTTGATCACATAGTGCAATGGGGACAAGACTAGGGTGTAGATTCTAACAATCACCCTAGAGCAAATATGAATAATATGGAAATAGTTCTTGATCAATGACATGTAATTCTCATTGGCTATGGGAGGGGGGAGAACATGAATCATGTAATCATGGAGAAATACTCTTAATTAATTAATTGATCAATTAAACTTTTTTTAAAAAGCAGGATTTTAGTTGGAACTTCAAGGAAGACAAGAAAGTAAATGGATGGAGCAGAAAGAGAGCATTCCAGACATGGGGGAGAGACCAGAGAAAATGCCCGGAGTGGAGAAATGAAGTGTCTTGTTTGTGGAAGAGCCAAGAGGCTGGTGTCACTGGACTGAAAAGTAATGGGTTAGGAAGTTTGGAAAGGTAGGAGGAGGCTTGGTTATGAAGGGCTTTCAGTGCCAACTAGAGTATTTTTTATATGACCCTGAAGGCAACAGGGTGATGCTAGATTGTAGAGTCTTACACTGAGATAAAGGCATCTGAACTTTAAGGGAGCCACTGAGGATTGTAGTCAAGAGAAGTGGCATGATCTGATTATTGCATGAATGAATGAAAAAAAATTTTTTCAGTGCTTATACTGTGCAAATTACTGTGCCAATTGCTAAGGATACAAATAACAAAATAGTCCTTGATTTCATGGACCTTCTGGACAGAATTAGGAGATCCAGATCACAAGGCCCATTGGTTTAGAGTGCAATGGCAAAGTAGATGGTAATTTGATAAAATTAGGTGTTTTGACCATTATGCCATTTGATTGGGCAAAGGGTTTTAGTGATAAGAATTTTCTTTTTAAATACTTCAATAGGGCAGCTGGGTAGCTCAGTGGATTGAGAGTCTGGCCTAGAGACGGGGGGTCCTAGGTTTAAATCTGTCCTCAAATACTTCCCAGCTGTGTGACCCTGGGCAAGTCACTTGACCCCCGTTGCCCATCCTTACCACTCTTCCACCAAGGAGCCAATACACAGAAGTTAAGGGTTAAAAAAAAAATACTTCAGTAGCTCTAGCTTGGAAACCCATAGAATTTCCAAGGGTGAGGGATAAGAGTAGATAACCCCAAGATTTTGAACATGGAATTGAATGAATGGTAGTGTCAAATCTCATGATCTTTTTAATGTACCACACTGCCAAATCAGTTAAGCTTTTAAATGATTTCTATTAATGGTATTGGTGTTACTGAAGAAAATGTGTTATTCTGTACCTTGAAGTGATAATCTCAGTGTCAGGAGTGGGCAACATGTTTTTATCAGTGTTTTTCTGAAATCATGGTTAGTCATTGCATTGATCAGGGCTCTTACATTCTTAGTCAATTTTCTTTACAATGTTATTATATATTCTCTAGTTTCTAATCATTTCACTCTGTATCAGTTCATAGAAATCTTTCCATTTGTCTCAAACTATCCCTTTCCTTTCTTACAGCCCAATAATTAATTGTCTATTACATTTGTCTACCCAACTCATTCAGCTTTTTACCAGTTGATAGATATCCCTCTCATTTCCAGTTCTCAACCTAACAAAAAGGGATTCCATTACCATTTTTGTATGTACGGGTCTTTTTCCTTTAAATTTTTTTTCTTTGGGGTTATAAACCTAATAATGATATCTCTGACTCACAACTTAGTGACTATGGGCCGAATTCCAAATTGCTTTACAGGATGGCTGGGCCAATTCACAATTCCTACTAAACCATTTGAACAAGAAAGTAGCATGAGCATATTTGTACTTAAAAAAAAATGATTTTGGCAGTTGTGTGGAGGAGGGATTGGAAACAAGAAAGACTGGAAGGAGGGAGATCAATTTGAAGGCTACTATTGCAATATTTCAGGAGAAAAGCAATGAGGTGCTTTGGATGGTGGCCATGTGAATGCAAAGATTGCAAAGGCAAAACTGACAAGACTTGGCAAATGATTAGAAATGGCATTGAGGGAGAGTAAAACATCAAAAATAACATTTAAGTTGTGTATTTGAGTGATTGAAAAGATAGTGATGGGGGACAGCTGGGTAGCTCAGTGGATTGAGAGCCAGGCCTAGAGACGGGAGGTCAGGTTCAAATCTGGCCTCAGACACTTCCCAGCTATGTGACCCCTGGGCAAGTCACTTAACCCCCATTGCCTACTCTTACCACTCTTCTGCCTTGGAACCAATATACCCTATTGACTCCAAGACAGAAGGTAAGGATTTAAAACAAAAAAAAAGCAAAGATAGTGATGCTCTTAACAGAAATGGGCAACTTAGAGGAGAAGTAGTTATAGGGAGAAAGATGCAGAGCCTCATTCTGGTGTTATTGAATTTGAGATACCTATCCAGGTGATGTCAGCAAGCATTTGGTGCTCTGAGACTATTGGCGTTCAAGAAAGAGAAGAAAGAATGATTAGGCAGATTTGGGAATCACTTTCTTAGAGAGGAGAATTGAACCCAAGGTTGTTGAGGTGACCAGGAAAGTGTAGAGAACTCAGGCCAGAGCTCAAGCGGATGCTTGTATTTAAGAGATAGAGATTATAATCCCACAAAACAGACTGAGGAAGAACAAAGTTAGAGGGCATGTGGAAAACCAGAAGAGATCAGTGTCATGAAAAGCTGGGAGTCAAGAATATTCAAAAGGAAAAAGTGGTCAACAGTGTCAAAGCTAGAGAAGAAGATGAGGCCTGAGAATACTGAATTTATTTTTTTTTAATGTTTTTCAGTTAACATTTTATTTTCTCATTCTTCCAGCTGCACCCATCTCTGGGAGAAAAAGAAAAAGTCAAACAAACATGAATAATCAAGCAAAATAAATTCCCATATTGAAGACCATTGGAGTTAGCAATCAAGAACTTGTCCATCGCCTTGGAAAGAACTGTTCCAATGGAGTTCAGAAGTCAGACTTGAACTAGACTTAGAAGTGAATAGGAGAGACAGCTAAGTAACAGAGTGGATAGAGCACTGGGTCTAGAGTTGGAAGGACCTGGGTTCAAAGATGCCCTCAGATACCTACTAGTTGTATAACTGTGGCCAAGTCACTTAACTCCTATTTGCCTTGGCCTTGCCACTCTTTTGTCTTAGAACTGATACTAAGATAGAAGGTAAGGGGATTATAAAAAAGAGAGAAGTGAATAGGAGATGAGGAAATGGGAGGCAGTGATGTGGCCAAACATTGCTTAGAGCTTGTCTCTGAAAGTGAGAAGAGATACATAGAACAATATGGGAGGAAGGATTTAAGAATGGGGGAATTTGCAGGCTGGAGGGGAGGAACCATACGTTAAAGAAAGAAGATGGGGGGACTGGACCAGTGGTTTTATTGTTCTAGGGATCTCCCTGCTGAGGAAAATCCCTCTATTGATATAGGTCAGAACCTTTTCTAAAACTTATTATTCTCAGAAAGTTTTCTGGGATATTGAGATGTTAAGTGAGATTGAGATTGCCCGACTAGTATGGATCAGAGATGGGTCTTAAAATCGGATATATCTTCCTGACTCTGAGGCCAGCTCTCCATCTACTATGCCAGTGTTATCAAAGTCCTTTGCAGGGAGTGCTTGGAAAGGTTTAACCACCAGCTCCCTGAGGAATACATACACAACACACTTTTAAGTTTAATCTATATAATTAACATCAATCACTTTAAGCCCAGAAAAATGAACAAAGCAATAAAACGGAACCTAATTTCCATTTTCTAATTTCCAAGGTTTAAATCAAAAAAACTTTTTTGTCCTACTGCCCCCCTTTCCAGAAAAAATATTACTTAGCGCCCCTGGAAATTAATTTAAAAAAATTTTAATAGCAATTAATAGGAAAGATAAATGCACCTGTGGCCATCACTGCCTCCCTGGATCACTGCAGCACTCACTAGGGGGCGGTGGCACCCACTTTGGGAATCACTGGTTTAAATGCTCACACTGAAAATTTAACAATTGGCTCTACCATAACTGGGCTCTAACACAACCCTCCCTTAGGATGCTTAGTGTATCCTATTACATAGTTGATACTTCACCCAAATCCTCTCAATTTACAGGTAGATTTATGGCTTCCACAAAAAGAAGTGATATAGGTTAAAAGGCACTGGAGACTTTAGTGTTACTGTTCTTCGAAAAATTCCTAAAATTAAAAGGCTCTAATAGAAGCCAGGGTCTTAGGCAAGGAAATATTTTATACATAGCTTTTTCCTCTCTAATAAAATTTATAACTTGTTGACTTTTACCAGATAAAGTAAGCTGTACTTTCTGATATTAACATCATTTATCTCATAGGATTCACCAAGAGATTCTATGAGAATTGGAATTATAAGCACTGATCAATAAAATTAAACAGAAAAGTTACTAAACAGACTTACACAAAAATATTTATAGCTGTACTCTTTGTGTTGGCAAAAAAAACTGGAAAATGAGGGTATGCCCTTCAATTGGGGAATGGCTGAACAAATTGTGGTATATGCTGGTGATGGAATACTATTGTGCTCAAAGGAATAATGAACTGGAGGAATTCCATGTGAACTGGAAAGACCTCGAGGAATTGATGCAGAGTGAAAGGAGCAGAGCCAGAAGAACATTGTACACAGAGACCAATACACTGTGGCAAAATCGAATGTAATGGACTTCTGTACTAGCAGTAATGCAATGACCCAGGACCATTCTGAGGGATTTATGGAAAGGAACGCTGCCCACATTCAGAGGAAGAACTACAGGAGTGGAAACACAGAAGAAAAACAACTGCTTGAACACTTAGGTTGATGAGGACATGATTGGGGATGTAGACCTGAAAAGACCACACCAACATAACTATCAATAATATGTAAATAAATCTTGACTGACCACACATGTTAAAACCAGTGGAAATGTGAGTTAGCTACAGCAGAGGTGGGGGAGCGTTGAGGGGGTGAAGGGTAAAGTAAAAACATGAATTATGTAACCATGGAAAATTTTTCTAAAAATAAAAAAATTATAAAAAAAAGTAGATTTAGGCATATGTTACTAATTTTAATTTTACAGATAAACTTGATTCACAAAGTTTAAGTGACATATCTAATGGTCGAATTGCTAGCAAGTGAGCACATTATATTTTTGTTTTGCCTTATTAGATAGCTTCGAGAGCTGGAATTAAGAATCTAAGGATCTCAGCATCAGCATGTGTGGACAAAAAAGGTTATGTGTCAGTGACATTTAGGGAAACCCCTATGCTTATTTTTTTTTTCAAAAGATATTTAATAGCTATATGGAAATAAAATGCAAGTTGATGTCCTTACCAGAGGAGAAGAACTATATGGATAAAAAAAAAAGTTACTTAAGTTATACCTAGATGCTTGATTTCAATGAATAATACATGATAATTTAAGATTATTAGGGGGAAAATATGGTGAACAGAGATTTATAAGTCATTTATTATTTGGTAAAATACTTAGTTTTACAGAGAAGCACAACTAGCTGGATTGTGTTTTATGCCAAAGGAAAAAAAGCAAAATGACAATTTTGATCACTGAAAACTTATTTTATTTAATCTAAATTTATAACGCATATAGGCATAATACAGACATATGCAAAATGATTAGTACCTTGTGCAAACTTAAATTCAATTTTTATCACTTTTTTACTGAAACAATATACATCTGAATATAAAATACAGCATAACCATAAAGAACCCCAGTTATTCCCCCCCCCATCTCCCCTAAAAGCCCTTTGAATTTAAAATGTTTTGAGTTATCCAGTATATTTATTTACACACATTTCTTCCACCAAAGGGAATCAGTTCAGGAAAAAGTAATTTTGGTTTATAACTTTATTCTTTCCTATTGACAAGTTAGCTAAGATGTAAACTGATTTTGCTGTTTATAACATTTGCTTTTAACTATTGAACCAATCTGCATAGAAAGCCATACTTCAAGTTAAATCACTTTCTAAGAATAGGAAGTCTCAAGTGGAATAAATCTTCTATTGATGCAACTGCTAAACCTAAGATATCACACTGAGACAGTTTATATATAAAGTAAATCTGAGTAGCAAGATTTAGTTTCTTTCAAGAGAAAGTTTTGAACAGTTTCAGTAAGTTGGACTCTGGTCAGCTTCTCTTCACTATGTTGGGGTATCTTTTTGAGGTGGGCTTCAATGGTTGGAAAAGATATTTTTGGCTAGCATAGGGCAGAATTTGGGGTTAGGATATTAAAAAAAGCAACAAAATGAAAATCAAGGCAAGAAATTACAATTACTTTGGAATTATTTCTACGGTTTGTTTACTAAGTTACTTTATTTTTTTTTTAAACCCTTAACTTCTGTGTATTGGCCCATAGGTGGAAGAGTGGTAAGGGTGGGCAATGGGGGTCAAGTGACTTGCCCAGGGTCACACAGCTGGGAAGTGTGAGGCCAGATTTGAACCTAGGACCTCCCGTCTCTAGGCTTGACTCTCAATCCACTGAGCTACCCAGCTGCCCTCTGTTTACTAAGTTATTAAGTATTTGAGAGGAGACCCTGAATAGAAGAAACCAATTCAGAAATTAAGGAAAATCGGTACCTGTCATTTGTCCACCATCTTGCACAGAATTATGGGTAACAGAAATTCACTTTGAAAATGAAAAATTATTCAATCACAAAAGTTTGCAACTGTCACTCAGAATTTTTTTTAGAATGAGCATCTCAACTAAATATTCCCTTTTTTGTTTGTTCACATATATTCTACTAATCAGGTTTTATGAAAAATGAATAATCACCACTATGCTATACATCAAATAGAGAAAATAAAAGATCACGTTTCATGGTAATGCTTTAATTGAAAGAAAATATGGATTGAATTTTTGTGTCCTAATAGCTGTTATACTACAAGTTGCCAAACCCTTTTCCATTTGCTTTAGAAGTTTATTTTAGAAAGTTCAATTGCTTGTTTAGTTCTAAAAACATAGATTCAGTGCCAGAAAGGAAATATATTAAGGAATACAAGTTAATGTAGAAACCAATCTTATTAATCATAGATTTACTGAGGGCAGTTCCTAGTAAAAGTTTATCTGTGGCTTATATTGATAAGCTGATTTTCATTTCAGAGCAACAAACTTTATTATTCATAATCTTAATAATTTTCTATTAGCTTATGAGGTTAATTAAATTGACTTTAATATTGCACATACTTTATAGTGTATGTGGACAGTGCATATTTACAAATAATAGAGTAGATTGTTTTTGTTTTGCTATCATGGTCAGCTGTTTCTAAACCTTTGGACTAGGAACCTATTTTGAACACCTACTCCTTCCAGTTTTGCTCAGCTGCTGAGCCATCTCAATTTTCAGGTGTTATACATTTAGGAAACTGAATTACAGTAGGGCCAAAATAGAGGACAAGATAATAAAAGGATGAAGATTTCAGTAAAAAATACTTTTAATGTACAAGAAGAAATTATTTTTAAAATGTGAGATCATAACAGATAAATTACACATTAGTCATAATTGCAGAATTTGGAGGAGAAAAAGATTTCATTGTGGATCATTATGCCTCTAGTGCATCTAGTTCTGAAGAAAAGAGCCATTAAATAAGCCACAAATAACATTTAATTTATAGCCTGATTATCCCACTTAGCCTGCAAAGTTCATTGCCCTCTAAAATAGCTTCCTTGAAGACAAATGCCTACAAACATACCCCAAGCCTTCCAATGCAGTCAGTATGCTAAGGTGGTTTTTCAAGGTCTGGTTTGTAGGCTCCATGTGGCCAACTAGTGTTATGTAGT
This sequence comes from Gracilinanus agilis, assembly GCF_016433145.1. Taxonomy (NCBI): domain Eukaryota; kingdom Metazoa; phylum Chordata; class Mammalia; order Didelphimorphia; family Didelphidae; genus Gracilinanus; species Gracilinanus agilis. Next base: position 642,811,398 of record NC_058131.1, on the reverse strand, counting down.
CCTGGTCTAAAGAAAAGTCCTTCAAATGAAGTAAAACAAAAGATGGCCAGTTAGGCAGGCATGTGAAAAAAATTGCAATTTTCGAAGTTGTTCATCCTTATTTCAGTTTACTGATGCCAAATGTTTTCCTTTTGCTCTCAAGTTCCTTCCACGTTGTGCAAACATAATCTCCTATTGACCTGCAAAACTAATGATTTTTTAAAAAGGGAGTGCTGTGGTTTACCATTCTGTTTCGGTATTACTCCCTATGTGTCTTTGCTCCAAAAAAAAAAAAAAATCATTTCTGATTTTTGTCAGGCATGTTGATCTGCCAGAGCTGTTTCCAATCATTATCTGCCAAATCCTGCCTCAGTCAGGCCTTCCCTTAACCTCTCAAAGTTTTTCTTTTTCTATTCCTATAATATTTATTGTCCATATCATTCATTTGACACTTACTTAAAAGCTTGATTTTATGTTTCCATATGGATATGTTAATCCCTACCACTAGATTTTAAGCTCCTTGAGGGCAGGGTTCATGCTTTAGGTTTATTCATTTGACAAGCATTTATTGATGTCCCTCATTACCTCATTCCCCAGGCTCTCACGGTGGCATGAGAGTGACTCTAGGTTCTTACACACTGTGCCAGTGGAACACACACTCTGGCAGGTCTAATCCACCTGGACAGACAATGGGCCGGGATGAGGAAATACACAGGCTGGTTCTGAGAAGGCTGGCCATCAGGTTGATGCCTTTTTTTTGTTCAGCTACTACCAGTTTAACTCACAAAGGTTGTCTACGATGGTGGAGAAGGGCCGAAGTCTGCATCAAGGGAGAGCTTATTCACAAGAGTGAAATTCTGAATCCTTGACACCCAGGCTAGGCATCCTGCTTGCAGTTATGAAGTTACAAAGATACTTGCTCTCAGTGAGCTGCATAACTAGGCCACTCCATCTAGTATACCTTCTCAGAGCCCACATGGCACCAGGCATAGTGTTGGACTTTGTAAGCTACAGTCTGCTTTGTCAATTAATCATCTGTTTGTAGCCATTCCCTGGGAACCCACTGGTCAACTATCATCCATGTTTTCACATCTGCAGAATTAAATTGCCACAAAATAACTTTAAATGTTATCCTGGGCTGTATGTATCCTTAGCTCTGGTTATTCTTTATGGGCCTTGAATCTTCTATGTAAACACAGATAATGCTGATAAAATTGGCAAAAAAAAAAGAACAAGGCATCTGCGGTACATAGGAAGGTTGTAGAAATCATTCCTCTCAGTTACTCTGGCAAAGAAAGCTACCTCCATCTATCAGCACATCATCTGCCAGCATACAAAGGCAGCCAAAACAAGAGAGCCTTCCAGGCTGGGGTTGTTTGGATCCATGCTTGGCTTGGAATGGGGTACTTGAAGATTTGGTCTCCACCTAGGCTAGTATCTTCATAGTCCCTTGGTTTGGAATGTGGTATTTGGTGAAGATTTGGTCCCCAAATGGACTGGTTATCTCATAGACCTTTGTTCAATATCATATTGAATAAAGTTCAAGCCTAAGCCTATGTATTATTCAAGGTCCTTGAATAATCTGGCCTCATTCATTTTGCCTGTGGAATTTCTATCCTGACAATAAACTTGATGAAGGTAGGGGCAAGTCTGAAATGAACAGTGCATTCTGAGGGGGAATCTAGCGCTTCGAACACAGCAGGCATTTAATAAATTGAAATGAATAATAGCTTCAGATAGCCCCCTTGACTTTAATCAGCTGCCTCACAAAAGGTTATAGGACAGAGAACTGCAATTCAAATGAACAACGATGGGGACAGATCAGAACAAATCCACCATCAGCAATGGGAAACCTCTAATAATACCAAGATGCTAAAACAAAATCATGTTAGTAGCAGGATGGGAACAAGCTTACTTCCTGAAGAGAGTCTTCAATTCCAGGTCAGGTTTCTTCCTTTTATGGGTCAAATATATGAACATATTTTTCCTGTTGATAACTTAAGTCAACTTGATTAAATAGTTCACTAAATAAGAGGCCTTAAAATCTTGAAATTCGTGGTATTTAATATTCAATTGATAAAATGAATGGCAAAATATGGTAGGGCAAAGAACGTTGTGATTTATCAATCAGATTCATTGTCTATGGAAGTTTCTCCACATGAATCTTCAAAATTATTATCTCTCTAGATAGATAATAATCACACACAAGCACACAAAATATACACACAAGTGTTAAGACTTCATAGGTCATACACTGTGATCCAATACTATTCCAAACCTTGGGAGAAACCAGGGAATGGCTTTAGAAAACAGGAAAGGAGAAATGTATGCTATCTCCTTCTTTTCCCTGACCCTAACATCTCCTGCTTTTTCCTGTGCATTCTCCCTCCCACCCCTCAAAGGGAGATAAAGCAAGAGCTCCTATAGCAGGGCAATAATTCGGTTCTTGTTTTTCAGACAATAGAAAAGTAGGATACTCCCTTTACCAATGTAGCACCTTCTCTAAAATGGAGAGCCTGGGAGAGTTTCACTGAGAGATTGACTTTTCCAGGGAATACAGCCAGTATCTTTCAGAGACGGGAATTTGAACCCAGGTTTTCCTGGCTCAGAGGCAAGCTCTCTATCCACTACACCACAATGCCTCTTTTTATCAGGAGGCACAAAAAACAAATGTATACTTATGAAAGAAATGTTTCACAATAGAGCCACCTCCCATAGGCCTCCTGCAATGAGCACACTTTGATATCCCTATTTCCTTTGAATCATTTTCTCATTTCTTTTTCTATAGTTACCTCAGACACACTCAATATAAAGTATCCAAATATCTCATACCTACAAGTAGAGTATTACCTACTCATCTAAACAGACAATAGGACAATCAATGTGTTTTATTATTATCCTACCAAGTGAGTCTGCAAGATGAAGGGGGGGGGGTAGGGAAGGAGGCAGAGGGGAATATAGACAAAATTTACACAGAAAAAAATGTAAAAAGAGTGTCCCCACAGGGGGCATCCTTATTCTAGGAACAACTGCTGGTGATATTTTCCAATATGAGTTAAAGCCTAGAAGAATAATGCAGTCTTATATTTGTTTTGGATAAACAAAAGTATAATGCAGGCTCTAAGAAAATAACTACTTTGACTTTTTTCATTTGTTGGGCTACTTTATACAAAAGGTAGAAATGCAATATTATTTCATGCAAACCCAAAATTACTCATTTGAAATTCAAATTAGTAAGCATCAAATGAAATACCTGACAATAAATGACCAAATCTGTTAACTAGGTCAATTAAAAAAAACCTCTCAATATAATCTAATTTGTCTAATTCCTAAATGACAGCCAGGCCAGGAGTTACAAAAGAGAGAAATTTTTTAAAAGCTAATTATTTATCTGGGCTCTTAAAGGTAGTTTAGATTTAACCGCAGAATGTTCCAGAATTTCTTCCACTTTTGACTTTTCCACAATGTTTACAGCTCTGTTTTCTTTATCCTTTCTGGAGGACTTTTTATGCTGTGGATTTAAGGGAAAGAAAAAAATTAATAATAAATATGAGATGTAATATTATTCAGAATGTCACTTTTAGAGAACCTTAACCTCACTATCAAAGTTCTCTGGACCAAAAGTAAGAAATCAGGTGGTAATTCTGGAAATCTGATGATGGTGAGTTAACCTAGAGTGAACGATTTAAGATGAACAAATGGGAAAAAATAAAAAGTATATTTCTTCTGGAGGGAAGGAATACCTCCTGTATAGATAATTCTCAATTTATGAAAATTTGCATTATGCAAATCTGACTTCACATACCAGAGCAACACCAGAGCAGCCCCATGCCAGGGGTCCTCTGCTTTAGGCACTAAAGATGCTTTGGGCTTGGGGAAAAGAAAAAGGGGTAATCAGGGCCACATAGAAGCCCATGAGAGAAAGGGGAAATCTTTTAAAAGGTCCACTTATCTTAATGAGAACTGTCTATATTCATTTAGAAAGGCAGGCTCATATGGGTAAGAGGAAGAAGATTCTCTACAACAAGAAATTATATTCCCTTTAAGTAATAGTCTTCCATTGCATGTAGGGCACCTTAATAAAGACTAACTGAGGCAGATGCCATTGAATGGAGAAAGGAAAAACAGATAAACTTACTGTGCAGTAAGGGTGTGCATATGTGTGTGTTGAACCTGGAAAAGCCTGGATAGATCTACAAAACCTAATGCAAGGGAAGTGAGTAGACTACAACAGTGTAAACTAAAAGAATGATATACCAAGAAATCAAAAGTAAAAGTAACAAAATCATGATGATCAAGTGGTCCTGAAATGAAGGGAGATGAGAAGATATACCTAGCTTCTCCTTCTGTGGAGGTGAGAGATCCACAGGTATTATACATAACACATTTTGGGACTTTCTCGATATATCCATCAATTGTGCTGACTGCTTTTTTCCCTTCTTTAAAAAAATACTCTTTACCATATATATGGTGATAAAGAAAAAGAAAACATCAATTTAAATTATTTCTCATTAGTGAATTTTAAAACCTGGCCTTTAGCCCTTTTAAGCTTCTACAGAAATCCGATGATGGGCTAAATCAGTGGTTCCCAAACTTTTTTGGCCTACTGCCCCCTTTCCAGAAAAAATATTACTTAGCAATCCCTGTCACATACTATTACCGCCCCCTTACAGTTATTCACCACCCCCAAATGCACCTGTGGCCATCACCGCCCCTCTGGATTGCTGCAGCACCCACCAGGGGGTGGTGGCGCCCACTTTGGGAATCACTGGGCTAAATAAATCACTGAATTGAGTTTCTAAACCCAAAGAAACAGGATGGAAGAAAGGAGGATCTTTTAAACTTGATGCTGATCTGGGTGAAGTGTCTAATGAAGCCCAGTTTGTTTACTTTGCTCTCCCTGGGGTCTGAGCCAGTTATCAACTAGCCAAGGTTATCAACTACCATGTCTGCCCCAAGTGTCTCCCCCCATCTCTCTCAGCCTCATTCTCCTATTTCCTTCAGGGGACTTTCATTCATTCATGCAGGCATTTCTTATCTCTCTCTCCCAATCTCCATCCCCACCCACCCCCACTTAATTATGTCAAGTATCATGAAGCACTTTACATACAAATACCTCCTTTGCACCTTATAACATGTCTATTTTACGTATGAGAAAACAGCATCAGATGTTAAATGACTTATTGGTCACAAAACTAGTAACTAAATGTTCATTGAACTGAAATGAATAAAGTTTTCCATGGTGAGACTCTTAACTCAGGTATCCCTGACTCTCCTCGGCTCTCTATCCATTATGCTTTCTAAATTAGGCTAGAGGTCTCCTACTCTTATTTCCCTCTCAAGTTTCTAGATTTGCTTCTCTCTGCATATAAAATGGAGATTAAGGCTACAAACCTCCAACAGAAACAAAGACAGAAAGCTCCTAGCCTTTCTATCATCAGATCAGGCTTTTGGCTTAGTTTCATCAAATCCATGACTTTCTAAAAGGTTTCTGCTTCTTGTTATTACTAAGAACATGTCAATGGAGTTGGGACAGGGAACTAATAGCAGTGACTGATATCAAGGTTCAGGCCACTCTGGGTGAGGATCTCACTGGATGCTAGCTGTTCAAACTCAGCTATCAGATGAAGATTTTGATTAGGCAGGTATTGGATCTAGATTGAGGTATGGCATAGCGAGTACAGTGTTTCTCCATCTCACGTCTCCAAAATATAGTTTTTAAAAAAGGTAACAACATAATTTTTAGTGGAAACCTATTAAAAAGTTTTGTTCTTGCAAACATGTTAGGATTTTTAAATCTAGGTTATTTAATTATTTGCTTGGCCCAGACCTACTTGTATAACCTTAACATCTCTAGTCCTTAGTTTCTCCTTCTGGCAAATGAAGATATTGGACTACCTAAGGTTTGTTCTGAAATTCTTTAAATTGAATAGTAGTTATATTAGGTGTATTACATGTGGCAACATTCTCTCAGAAGTGGCATCATTAATTACCTGGAAAAAAGGGATGCCACCATTTACAGAATCATACACGCTTCTGTCCACTGTTGGTTCTTCACTTATATTTTCATCAGTGAGCTCCAGAATGGGCTTCTCTTCATCTAAGTCCTAAAAAGAAAGATAAACTCAATTCAACAAATATTTATTAAGTAGTCATTCATTCTATACCTGTAGATAAGACACTGAACATGCCCCTTTGTATAAAGAAAAGCACCCCATAAGCTTTATGTGTAGTGTAGACACAAGGGACTCTGATGTCTAAAAATTTATAGGACATTGTAGGAGAGGCGGTTAAGGAACTGAGGATGAAGAAAGGGAAGACTCACAGGGTCATACAAAGGTGTTCGTACATGTAACAATTATAAAGAAGTAGCATGGTAAAGGAATGAAAAAAACAGATTTTGACACTTAATTTTACCTGTCTAGGGTCTTCTGCTTTATTAATTACTGGCGTTAATAGCTCAGATTGTTTCAGTCTTAGCTGATTAAGGAGTTGCTCCCGAGGTTCACTTCTCAGCAGTGTGGATGGGTATGAATATGTTTTCCTTTGTGGGGTTGTACCTTTAGTGGACATTGGAAATAAATAAACTAATTAAAGTATCATTGTATAGTATAGAGAGATTAATTTTAAGTATGGAGTCCGGGTTCTAATCTTACACCTATTAATTGTTCCTTGTACAGGATTTTAATTTCCTCAAATCTAAAATAAGAGAATTGAATGAGATTATTTCTAAGGTTCCTACAGAGTAGCACTGTGACCATCATCTCAACAACTGATACTGAGTGCTTCATATACACTATCTCACCTGAGTCTTCAGACCCTCTGAGGTAGTAATGAGAATGATTAAAAACAAAACAAAACAAAACAAAACAAAACAAAACAAAACCTTACTTTCCATCTTAGAATCAATACTATGAATTGGTTCTAAGACAGAAGAGTGGAAAGGGTTAGGCAATGTGATTGAAGCAACTTGCCCAGGTTCACACAGTTAGGAAGTGTCTGAGGTCAAATTTGAACCCAGCACCTCCTGTCTCTGGGCCTGACTCTCAATCCACTGAGTCACTCAGCTATCCCCATGAGAATGATTTTTAAACAAACATACCAGAATTTATAGATCAAAAAACAAATTGTTCTTTAAAGCAGTTAAGTATTTTGGGAAGCCAGGTATTTATTCCAATAATGATGCCATTACTGGAAATATTTTTAGAATGCTTTTAATGTGGAACTAATTTGCAGGTTATATAGAAAAGGTTTTTTAATAATTTTGACACACCTCAGCTTGATTATTAACCATTTCATCATCTCTGGCCCTGAGGTACTTTAAATTATTTACAAGAATTGAAGATACCTTCAAAGTACAAAGATTTGTCACAGCTGAATATTAGCCTTCTAATGGTAACCACTTGGAACATTTGTAAGTTCTGGTACGCTGGGTTAAAAAAATATATGATTTTTCCTTAAATTTTCTTTTTCAAAAGCTTTTCTTCCCCTCCCCATCTATTTCTCTCTTTTCTAAGAAGTTAACAGTAAATACAGTCAGCTTTTTATAAAAAAGAAAATAAAAGACATTTTTGACAGAATCTAGAAATCTTTAATGGATCTCACTGACTTTGAGATCAAATTCTTCTATAACAGCCCCAGAGGCTCTAGCCCAGGGGTCGGCAACCTTTTTGGCCATGAGAGCGAGCCATAAATGCCACATTTTTTAAAATGTAATTTCGTGAGAGCCATACAGTGCTCACAGTGCGCGCTCCTGTAACAGTGCCTGAAAAAAAAAATTGACTTTATGGCTCCTGCAGAAAGAGACTAACCTCTGGGGCAGGTACTTTCCCTCTTTGGGTCTCAGTTTCAAGGGCTAGACTAGATAAGCCCTTCAGTCCTTTCCAGCCCTAAGTCAGTGATCCTGTGATCTCAATCATCTAGGATTTGGTTCCCATTTGCCAACCTTATATCACATTAGTTAGTATCAAGTCCTTTCTCTACATCAATCAGTTTTGATTTTTCAAAGTCCTCCAAATGGCCACTTTCAGGCTTGTTTCCAAGCAATTTTATACAACCTATTCTTCCTATCTAGTTTTGTCCTGTCCACTTACCCCAAGTCATACTTTCTAGAGTAGCTTATATAAAGTAGAAGGAACAGTTTGGAGCCAGAGAAGCTAGCTGTGCTGCCTGGGATCTGTGTGGCTCACCTGGGACAGGTCAGCGAACCTCTCTGAGGCTGCTTCCACTTCTGTAAAATGAGAGGATGGCCCTAGATGCTTTCTAAAGTCCCACTGCTGACTTTCATTGCACTATGAAGCTTTTACTGATTATTCCAATCGATAATGATGTCTTTGTTCTCAGATATCCCATGGCCCTCCCAATCTAATACTATATGAAATATAGTCCTGGCATTCTTTATTTTCCCTTTAAATTTGCTGGTCTTGTCTGCTCAACTAGGTTAAGCTCCTCGAGGCTAGTGATGTGTGTGTTATATGTTAGGTTCTCATCACTCCTAGCACAATGCTAGTTATTAAGTATATAACCAAGACAAGAATTTAATTAGTAAAATAAGAAATGTAACTCAATCTTATAAGCTATTATAACAATAATTTGGTTTGTTATAACAAACAGCTAAACTACCTGTTGGAATATCTAGTTTCAGATCCTGCTGCAAGAAGCAATTAAGTTTATTCCAGCCACTTTTCATGATATCATTAAGTTCTTGACTCTGTTCCAATAGTTTTTCCTTGTCATTAGTTATCTCATCGTGAAAAGAGGTTAGCTGGCTGTCTTGTACTGCTTTTTGTCCATTGACTTTTTCCATGATCTCTGAATTGGACATAACACAATCTTGCTTTACAACCTAAAGAGGACAGAAGTGAAGATTTGCCAAAACAATTAAAATCACCAGTGCTTTAAAATGACATTTCTTTTTTTGCCAAGCTGAAAAGATGCAAACTTTTTGATTCCACTTTATGGGAATATTGGAGAAATATATATATATTTTACAAAAAAGAGAAATCAAGCCATAAAGAATTGTTTCAAGTGTTATATTCAAGCAAATAAATCAAGTTACAAACCTATCAATTATCTTTTGAATAGCAACCAAGAACATGGTAGCATACTAAATATGTGGCATAATATTGAGGCAACAAGCTTGAAAACATTATAATCACAAAGTATTGTACATCAGAGGGTGAGATTGTTCTCTCTTAAGAAGCTAATAAAATATGTAACTTTTTTAAAATCAAAAGAAGGTATAGGACCTAGATCACTGTAAAGACTTTTTTTTTTTTTTTTAAAACCCTCACCTTCCATCTTGGAATCAATACTGTGTGTTGGTTCCAAGGCAGAAGAGTGGTAAGGGCTAAGCAGTGGGGGTTAAGTCACTTGCCCAGGGTCACACAGCTAGGAAGCATCTGAGGCCAGATTTGAACCTACGACCTCCCATCTCTGGGCCTGACTCTCAATCCACTGAGCTACATAGCTGCCTCAAGGTTTCTTAAAAACTTCAAACAAGAGGATAAATAATCAAAGGATGAAATCAGGATCATTCACTTAATATATTGAACCCATAAAACCCCTTTTTTCACCCTTACAATGGTAATGCATTAAGGGTGAGCTCCAAAGGAAAAGGGTAAACTTCTTCTGAAAGAAATGTACTTTTAGGAGCAGCTGGATGGCTCGGTGGATTGAGAGCTAGACGTAGAGATAGGAGGTCCTAGATTCAAATCTGACCAGCTATGTGACCCTGGGCAAGTCACTTAACCCCCATTGCCTAGCCCTTACCACTCTTCTGCCTTGGAACCAAAACACAGTAGTGATTCTAAGACACTTTTTTGATTTTTAAACCCAAAGGTAAGGGTTTAAACCCAAAGGTAAGGGTTTAAAAATCAAAAAAATAAAAATAAAAAATATAAATTCTTAGACAAAAATATTCAATTTCTGACCAATAATTTCCTCCCCAAAGTAGGTTTTGATAAAAAAAAATGTTACCTTTAGTAAATTATCAAGTTCTTCTTTCCTTTTATGTAAGCCAGACATCCACTGATCTGAAAAGTGGACAGCATTTGTATTCATTTCATCACACCACCGATGGCTCTCTTGAGACACTGTTTTAATGCTGCAACTGAGCTTTTCACAATGTTTAATAGACTCTTCAACCAACTCAGAACTTTGATGATTAAAATATCTGAGCTCTTGTGATAGATCATCAGAAACAGCAAGGAATTTTTTGTTGTGAGAAGCTGTACTGCTTATGATGTCCTTGGAATGCCTATGAGGAAAAAAAGGCTTAGCCACAATTATGGATACTTGATAAAATTGGAAATGTGATTTTTACATGGTTCATGAATGAGCACATTTCATTTATAATTTTTTTTTACTATTAAAGAGATAAGATTGATGAGCTGAGAAGGGAGATGAATTCAAGAGTCGGCAATTTTTCTTTATGAATAAGGGAATGTTGTCCAGTTTTTGATCTGCACTTAATCTTTTGAAGTTTCCTCTAGCAGCAGGTAATAATTTCTGTTCCTTATTCTTTCTCCCATGACTACAACTCTTTCCCTACTTTGAGGCTTGCTTAATCTCTAAGCCACCTATGAGAGACCTATGGCTGTTTCAACTCCCCTAAATAAAGTTACATTTGAAAACTTGACATTTGATCACTTTCCATCCCCAGGGTTAAGAATGCTCCTTTAACCTACTTCCCCAATCCCTCTTATCCTGATCCAATTCCTTAGGCTAGCATTGGCAAATCTTGCTTTTAGAGATCACATGCCCAAATTGCACCTTCAAGTTGCCTGTGAGCCCCTTGCATTGCCTCAGAGGGAGGATGGAGGAAGTGCTCACATTGGGCTGCTGGACAGAGGGGTGAGGCATGCAAAAAAAAAAAAAAAAACCCTCAGGAACGGTGGAGAGGGGAGGGAAGCAGCTCCCTCCAGCACGCCAGGACACATGGGCCACATCTTCGCCAAAATGGCCTTAGGCCAAGTCAAGAAGGCCTGCTTCTCTCAGACCTTCTCTAAAACTTATACTACCCTAGTCAGTCCTATCTCTAAATCAAATCAAAGCCACTGCTCTATTTATTATAAGCACAATTTTCCAACGTCTATGATCTATTCAATCATTCCTTTTACTTGACTATCCCCAAACAAGATGGCAGTCCTAATCAATGCTTTTAGCAGGCTCTTTTCCCTCTGACTACATACACACTCAGGCCTCCCAATGCTTTTTAAAACAAAACAAAACAAAACAAAACAAAACAAAACAAAACAAAACAAAACAAAACAAAACAAAACAAAACAAAACTCTGCCTGTAATGCTACCATGTCTCTCTTCTGGTTTTCCCTTCCAAACTTCTTGGATAAGCTGTCTGTACTTGTATCTTCCATTTCTTCACAACCCACTCAGTTCTCTGTAATTTGGCTTCCATTTTGACCATTCTATTGAAAAGGCCCCCAAATTTTACCAAATAGTAATTATGATAACTGACTTTATAGAGGGCATTCAAGTTTGCAAATGCTTTAGTAATGTCATATTGTTTAGGCTCTTGCATCAATGCGGTACTATAGGTATTAGCACGTTCATTTTACAGAATATCAAAATGCCAAATCTAATGGGCTTTTCTCAGTCCTCATCTTCCTTGATGTCTGCAGAATTTGGCACTGCTAACCTTCCTCATTTTCTTGACAATCTCTTCCACTGGATTCCACAAGACTTCCTCACTATCATGATTCTCCTCCAGCCTCTTATCTGTTTGATCTTGATTTCCCCCTTCTATGGTTCTCTTGTTCCTTTTATCCCATGAAGGCTGATCATAAGTTCTTTGTGCTCTTCTCTTCCCTGCCTATACCATTCTCCCAAAGGTAACCATCACTTCTCTTCAGGTTTCCAAATTTATATCTCATGTCCTACTTCTCTATCAAGTTTCAGATTTACATTTCCACTAGATGTCTAATTCACACCTGAGTGAAACAGGTTAAAAACTGAGAGATTACCTTTACACCTAAACTTGCTTTTCTTTCTGAATGGCTTAGTTCTGCCAACAGCAGCACCATTCTCCTAGTCATCTAATAATTAGAACACCAGCTATCTTTGACTCTTCCTTTTTCTTCATCCCAAACATTCCACCAATTGCCAAGTTCTGCTAATTTTCTACATCCACAATATTTCTTGCAGACTTTCTATCTTATCATTATTCTACTTCGGACTATCATCATTTCACCTGGACTACAGTGTTTATAAGATCTTGTCCCCACTAATCTCTTAACCTTCTACCTATTTAATTTACATCAGTGCTAAACTAATCTTTCTAATGCACATATCTGATCATATCACTATTGCTAAAACATTTCTAAAGGTTTATCATTGCTTGGCATGCATATCCTTCCAAAATCTGGCCTAAACCAACCCAGCCTTCTCTCAAACAACTTCATCTTGTACAATCTGGGTTTCTTAACATCCCACATATTCTCAAATACTTGCTGCCCATTAGCATCCTACACTTTCTTGCATCTACACCTTTGCCAGTGTTGTTCTTCATACTTGAAATATTCCCTCCATACCAATACCCACCTATTGGTAGAATCCTATTCCATCTTTCAAGGCCCAACTTAAATTCAGATCCTCTATACAGCCTTTTCTGATTTCCCAAATTGGAAGTCTCTCCTTTATCTTGAACATTTTCCACCTCTCTTTCAAAAATTCAAAATAACATATGAAATGATATTACTATTCCTTTTCTAAATGATATCCATGAAACAAATACAATGAAGCAGATCAAAAGATTAGCCATCCCTCATCTTATCTTGTAGCACTTTATACTTATTCTAATCTATACTTTATTTGATTCTCTCTCTTAGCACCTCTATCCAACCATAAGGGGTGTCCACTCAAATGCACGTTGAATCCAATACATTTACTTATAGATGCTACTAAAAAAAAGTTATAAGCAGGAATGAAAAACATCTTACTGTTGTGTATTTTCTTGAATATTTCTGAGGGGCTTCTTGATATTTTCACATGTCTCCTCCAAGGTACAGAATCTTTGTGCCCAAAGATTCATTAACTGGCAAAGTTCCTATAGGTTAAAAAAAAAACCCAACCCTTAAATTCCATAATTAAATAGTTAACTTTCAACCTACTAATTAAATAGAATAAAAGAATAAAGCACTGATTTTAATATTAAAGGGGACAAGTAATGCAAAAACCAGGTGGGAAATCTCAGACCCAAGAAGTTAGTGACTTGTTTAAAGTCATCACACAATTAGCAAGTGGAAGAAGATAGAATTTGAACTTGGACCTCCTGATTCCCAGGGTCAAATGCTCTTCTAAATACACAGAAAGTTATCAGTTTAGAAAAAACAACTGTAAAATTCTACATATGTGAATGACAAAGGTCTTCTCATACCAAAGTGTGAGACCAAATTGAATCAGGCTTTGTTAACAACTTGACTATAACTCCCTTGCCACATCTTCTCAAGTTTAGAACATAAATAAGATTGGTAGAATTTACTTAAAATGCTTTAAATTCTGCCTTGAAAACAGAGGCAGAAGGAGCAGGGCAGGTCCTGCTGTCCAAGGAGCTTCATTTTCTACCAAAAACAACTTGGTTCCTTAAACTGGAGAAAAAAGTTGTCACAAGGTTCCTTTGTCAGAATTGGTTCATGGAGCAACATCCCCACCTGCTGGGACTTTTGGGCATTTGTTACTAAAAGTCTATGGTCATGTTACACTGCTACCTGGATAAATGGGTTTTAAGTGGGTTTTTCTCTACATTGATGGCTGAAATTTTCTCTGATTTGAAAGAAGTAATTATGTGCTGTGATAGTCACATAGTGGGGGTGGGAGGATTCATGGAATAAATTAAAGAGCTAGAAAATTATGTTTAAACAGAAATTTCTTACATCAGTTTGCTATAAATAGTAAGAACTCAAAAGCAATATTTAGTTGACTGTACGGTTTAACTATTTGCTAGTTATGCAAAAGCAACTAAATATAGATTGCTTTATAAGAAACTATTCACATTACCCTAGGTAGACAGAAAAATCACTAATAATTATTAGTAATTAATAAAAATGTAGTCAGGGCAAGTTGTAGGAAAGTTGTTCTTTAATCAATTTTTAAACCTCAGAATAATAGGGTCTAGTCAGAAAGATTTTAAGATACCACAAGGGCCTACATGCCACTGAGAAGGTTATGTCAAAGAAAGAAGGCAGGTCAGGCTCTCTAATTTAACTATTCCTGTTAAATGGTGCTAAGTTCAGTTCAGTTGTCTTCTATCTGCTAAGGAAGTACCAGTTCCCTCGACATTTCTGGAGCCCTAAGTAAAAGGCTCTGTTCACCCCACTTTAGTTATAATTCTGAGAAGAAAGACAAAGTAAAATAAATCTCTCTCCTTCATAAAGACCTGGGAAACTAAGGATATGGAATATTTATACTGACAGATATGGTTGAAGAGTTGGTTAGTTTTGCTAAATTGTTTCCCCACTTTAAAATCTCTTTTACAAAGGATGCATTGATGAGTAAGGAAAGATAGGAAGGACCTTAAAAAAAAAGTGAAGTTAAAAAAGTATCAATAAAAGCACGGTATTTTTTAAAAGTTAATTTCCAAAATTCTATCTTGCTTATACTTTCCATTTTCAAGAGTCTTAGTATTCCTATTTATTACCATATTGCTAAACTTTTACCTTTGACATCATCTTTTAGTTTGATGTAAACAATTCTTCCTTTTATCAATAATATCTAGGGGACATTATTCTGCATATAGTAGATGTACTAACTGATCAAACAGGCTATTTCCAATTGCTGGAGATTAAAAATCATTTCTTTCTTTCCTTTTTTATTTTTTAAAAGACTAGGTTTCCCTATCTCACCCTGGCTGAAAGGATAGTGACTACTCACAGACCTTATCCCATTACTGATTGTTATTAGGGCCCTGACCTGTTCTATTTTCAACCAGGACTGATTTATTTATTCCTTGGGCACTTTGATAACTCTCCACTTTTTGGAGGTTCAAGACATTAATGTGGGACTTGACGTGGACATCAGATCAGTATAAGATGCTGGAGCTCAGAACTCTGGAGCTCAAGAGATATACCGTCTTCAGCTTCCCTGGTGGCAGGGATGACAAGCATGGCCATCATATTCAGCTATGATAAACAGTTCAAAGGGCATTAATAACTTCTAAACTTTTTAGAATGCTTAAATTTGTTCCAGCAAAGGCGGTCAAGTTACCCATAACCTCATAAAACCAGCTGTTCATTTGATACCTGTGATTGGGTTTGCTTCAGTGTCTTCAGTTCATTTGTTAAGGTCTCACAATGCTTCTGAGATTCAGTCAAGGAAGCAACAGTATTTTCCTGTAGTTCACGTAGTCGTTTACAAAGTATGCTGAGAAAATCATCCATTTCCGTTTTTTGATCTTCTATCTTTGAAGAAAAAGGATTTAGTTTTCTTTGTAATCTGAGGTTCACGTTCAAATATTAAAAATAAAACATTTGTTACCTTGTCAGCTACTGACAGGAAAATCTTGAATTTATGATTCATGTGACAGTTGAGTTCCAATAGAGATGCCACCACAGGGGAAAGAGTCATTTCCAGTGATTTATCAAGCTGAGTTTTATGTTCTTCCTAAGGTTATTTTTTTTAAAAAAGGAAAAAAAGAATACAGTTACTAATCCTAACACTCCAAACCAGGACCATTAAACTAGTTAAGAAATTGTTTGAATCTAAGACAAACTGTTGAACATCACAGTAATACAAGACTATGCTCTAATCACTGATGCCAAAGATAAGTTTTTTTGAAGGCCTACCGCATTTTCTAGAAATAACATCAAAAAAAGATCTTACATTCATTATAGACAATTAGAATGCTAAAGTAGGAAATCAAAAGATAATTGGAATAACAAGCAAATTTGGCTTTGGAGTACAAAATGAAGCCAGCCAGAGACTATAGATTTTTTTAGATAATTTGCTGGTCATAGCAAACACATATACATCACCGGATGGTAAATATCAAAATCAGGCTTGATTACATATTTTGTAGCCAAAGGTGGAGAAGCTCTACAAAGCCAGTTAAAATAAGGCCTGGAGGGGGCAGCTGGGTAGCTCAGTGGATTGAGAGCTAGGCCTAGAGACAGGAGGTCCTAGCTTCAAATCTGGCCTCAGACACTTCCCAGTTGTGTGACCCTGGGCAAGTCACTTGACCCCCATTGCCTAGCCCTTACCACTCTCCTGCCTTGGAGCCAATACACGGTATTGACTCCAAGACGGAAGGTAAGGGTTTAAAAAAAATAAGGCCTGGAGCTAATTATGACTCAGATCATGAGTTTGTGAAGATGGGATTGACTCTCAAATGTAGACACCTCTACTTAACACTAAGTAGGGGAGGTCTGCAAGCCACTTACTAAAGTGAGTGACAACTCCAGAAGTGACTGACCACCCCCTAGACAGTGCTAAACAAATTTAAAGTCTGCAAATGGTCCCTGTAAAGTGGAGGAAGGGGCAGGAAGAGACATTAAAAAAAAGGACTATAAAAGATGATGAACTTCCTATGCAAGAGGTCTTCGTCCTGAATTTTCGGGTTGAAGGCGCTTGGACTGGGACTGTAGTTCTTAGACTGCTTCTGATAAGACTGCTCCTGGATCTTTCTCCTTTTGGATCTCCCGGTGAGTGAAAAGCTGACCTGGCTTCTGGAGAAATTAGTTCAGGAGAGGCCTCCCCTTCTTGGAGGAGGCCACGTGGGTTGAACCCTTGCTTAATTCAAAACCAAGTCCTCTGGCTGAGGAGTTAACAAGCCCTGCGTGAGTTGAGCCAGGGACCAGAGCAATACTTAGGGTGATAAGCTAGACTTCTTACTCTTACTCTCTCTTTCATTTCTCTATTCTTACTCTCTCCACCTCTTTGTAAATAAAAGCTGCTAAAAGTCATTTTGACTTGGGTTGCATTAATTTTTAAAATTGGCGCCCACAGTATTATCTTAAAAGTCTCATATATTTTAGTCAAACCCTTAATTAAATTCCTTACAAGTTTCTTATTGCAAAATTCAGACAAATTGAAGTAGGAAAAGCCATCAGACCATATAGGTATGACCTAAATAACATCCCTCATGAATATGAAGTGGATATGATAAATATATTTAAAGTATTAGGTCTGGTAGACAGAGTGGCTGAAGAATTATAGATAGAGGTTTGCAATACTGTTTAGGAGGCAACAACAAAAAGCATCCCAAAGAAGAAAAGCAAGAAAGCCAAATGACTAATGAGGCTTTACAAATAGCTGAGAAAAGAGAAAGGGAAGATACCCAACTGAATGCACAATTCTAGTGAATAGCAAGGAGATAAGGTTTTCTTAAATAAGCAATATGAAGAAAACAGAATGGGAAAGACAAGAAATCTCTTAAAAAAATTAAAAATCTAGGGATTTTTTTCATGCAAAAATGGGCAAGGTATAAAACAAAAATGGTAGGAACTTAAC
Source organism: Gracilinanus agilis (assembly GCF_016433145.1). Lineage (NCBI taxonomy): Eukaryota > Metazoa > Chordata > Mammalia > Didelphimorphia > Didelphidae > Gracilinanus > Gracilinanus agilis. Next base: position 642,793,959 of record NC_058131.1, on the reverse strand, counting down.
AGAAGTAGAAAATATTAAGAAGAGGTGGCAAGAATAAACAGAAGAATTATACTAGAAAGATCTTAACATCATCAATAACCATGATGCTATGGATACTGACCTAGAGTCAGAGATTTTAGGGAATGAAGTCAAGTGGACCTTAGAAAGCAATGTTAACAATAAGGCTAGTGCAAGAAATTGGGGAAAAAAAATTTGTAGCAAATATTTCTGACAAAGGTCTCGTTTCTCAAATACATTAAGAACAAAGACAAATTTATAAGAATACAAAGCAATCCCCAATTTATAAATGGTCAAAAGATATGAACAGGCAGTTCTCAGATGAAAAAATTAAAACTTTATCTATATGCTCCAAAATATTTATAGCAGCTTGCTTTATGACGGCAAAGAACTGGAAATCAAGGGGCTATCTATCAATTAGTAAATAGCTAAACAAATGGTAGTATATGATTATGATGGAATACTAATGCACTATTAGAAATAACAAGCAGATTAATTTTTTTTAAACTCAAAAAGAACTACATGAGATAATGAAGAGTGAAACAAATAGAACCTAGTGAAACAAATAGATTTAATATCTGAAGAATTATTTATGATTGTTTATCTCCATAGAATGAACTGAGAAATGGAAACATGAAGGACATGATCTACATATTTTGCTGGATATTGTCTTCTTGTTGGTATGGGGAGGGAGGAGACAAATAAAATAACTAAATAAATTTTCAGAAAAAACTATCTATAGTTATATGAAGTAATGTGTGAAATCACTATTGATTCAAGAAATACAAAGTAAAGCAACTCTGAGATACCACCTTATACCTATCAATGTGGTTAGTATGACCAAAAAGGAAAATTATAAATATTAGAGGGAATGTGGGAAAACTGGGACACTAATGCTTTGTTGGTGGAACTGTGAACTGATATAACCATTTGGGAAAACAATACAGAACCATGCCCAAAGGGCAATAAAACTATGCATACCCTTTGACTCACCAATATCACTATTGCATCTGTATCCCAGAGATCAGAGATAGGGGAAAGGGACCTACCTGAACAAAAATATTTTTAAAGCTCTTTTTTGTAATGGCAAAGAATTAGAAATTGAGAGAGTGTCTATCAATTGGGTAATGTCCAAACAAGCTGTGGTATATGGCTGTAATGGAAAACTATTGTGCCATAAGAAATGATGAACAGGATGAATTCAGAAAAACCTTGAAACACTTACATGAACTGATACAAAAATGAAAAAAGTGAACTGATGAAATGAACAGAACCAGGAGAACCATGTATACAGTAACATAAATACTAGATGATGATCAACTGTGAAGGTCTAAACTATTATCAGTAAAAGAAAGTTCCAAGATATCCCCAGGGGCTCATGATTAACAAACAAAACACTATCCATAGCCAAAGAAGGAACTTTTGGAATCTAACTGCATGCCATCCTTTACTTTATTAGTTTTTTAAAATTATATATGTAATATATGTCTTCAGGCATGAGATGAGGAATATGGAAATACATATAGCATTAAACACTGATATGACCTATATATCAGATCATTTACTTACTGTGGTGGGGTTGCAAAATGTCAGAAAACAATTGTCAAAGACTGTCTCTACATGTAATTGAAAAAAATTTAATAAAAAATTAAATTATATAAAAAAGATTAAAAACAACAATAGTAAAGCTAGTGGAGTTGAATTCCAGCTGAGCTATTTAAAATCCTAAAAGATGATGCTGTTCAAGAGCTGCACTTGATATTCTAACAAATTTGGAAAACTCAACAGTGACGCCTAGATTGGAAAAGATCAATTTATGGCCCAATCTTAAAGAAGGGCAATGCCAAAGAATGTTCAAACTGTTGAATAATTGTGCTCATTTCACATGCCAGCAAGGTTATGCTTAAGATTCTGCAAGTTAGGTTTCAGTAATATGTGAGCTGAGAATTACCAGAAGTTCAAGTTGGTTTTCAAAGAGGCAGAGGAACCAGAGACCAAATTGCCAACATTCACTGGTTTATGGAGAAAGCAAGGGAGTTTTAGAAAATCACCTACTTCTGCTTCATTGACTATCACTAAAGCCTTTGACTGTGTGGATCACAATAAATTGTCTCAAGTCCTCAAAGAGACAGGAGTACCAGATCATTACTTGTCTCCTGAGGAACCTGAGGAAGCAACAATTAAAATTGAACATGGAACAACTGATTAGTTTAAGATTGGAAAAGATGCACAAGATGTATGTTGTCACTTTATTTAACTTATATGCAGAGTACAGCATGTGAAATGCTAAGCTAGCTTGAATTAAGATTGTAAGGAGAAACAGAAAAAAATCTCAGATATGCCGATGTTATCGATCTGATATCAGAAAGTAAGAAGTAAGAAGTCTCTTAATGAGGGTTAAGGAGGAGACAGCAAAAGCTGGCTTGAAGTTTAACATCAAAAAACTAACATCCTGGCAAATAGTCCCATCATTTCCTGGCAAATAGAGGGAGAAGGAATAGAAACAGTATCAAATTTTCTATTCTTGGACTCAAAGATCACTGTAGATGGCAACTGCACCCATGAAGTAAAAAGATATTTGGCTTCTTGGAAGGAAAGTTGTGGCAAATCTGGATAGGATACTAAAAAAGTAGACATCACCACACCAGCAAAGGTCTCAGAGTTAAAGCTACAGCTTTTCCAGTAGCAACGTATATAGTTGTGAGAGTTGGACTATAAAGAAAACTGACTGCTGCAGAATCAATACTTTCAAATTGTGGTGCTGAAGAAGACTTGAGAGTCAGCCCCCTGGACAACAAGGAGATCAAATTAGTCAATATTTAAATAAATCCATTCTGATTATTCATTGAAAGGACAAATACAGAAATTGAAATTTAACCACTTTGGCTATGTAATGAGAAAACAGGGCTCACTGGAAAAGACTGATTCTGGGAAAGATGGAAGACAAAAGGAGAAGGGATGGCAGAAGACAAGATGGATTGATAATGTCATGGGAGCAACGAACATGTGCTTGGACAGTTTTGGGGAAATAGTGGAAGATAGAAAGAACTGGTGTGCTATGATTTATGAAGTCACTGTGTCAGACACAACTGAACAATAGTACCCTACATATCCCTGAGTATTAGAAGAATCACCAAATGTGAGAGAGACATTTTGAGATTTCTTCATTTCATAGGTAAGGAAAATACAATCCAAGAAAGTTAAGTGACACCCAAGGAAACAAAGCCATTATGAAAATCAATGGTGAGCATTCATTAGTGGTTTTTTGTTTTGTTTTCCAAAATAATATGTGCAAAAGTGGACATAAAGACTAGAATGGAACCTGACATTTTGGTAAGAAACAAATCAATCCTGGAAACTATAGCTTTTTACTTGGAAAAACAATAGAAAACAAACACAAAAATCTGCCACAGAATCACTTGGCAAAAATCTGGAAGAGGATATTAAGTAATATCACCATTTGGGGTGGTTTTGGGGGGAAATTCTGTCATACTAATCTAAACTCATTCTGAGGCCACTGCCTAGATATAAGTCAGAGAAGAGGATGCTATCTTTTCCCTTTAGCAGAGTACCTTACACATAACAGAAAATAAATAAAAAGTTTGTCAAATTTGAATGGAACTGAATTTAGCAAGGCTTTTGATTTTGTTTCATACAACCTTGTTAATAAACAGATCACAAAATGATTTGGATGTACAATTGCCTGAAAGTTATACTGAATAGAATAAAATGGCTCACAAACACCCCTCTAAGGACACTACTCATTATCCCCCCCCACCAAAATTTTTTTAACCAAACAAATATTAAACAACAGATTTCATGATCTAAATGATGGGAGAAAGATTTGCTTATGAATTCTGGAAATGATCCTGTACTAGGCAAGGTAAGCAGATGGCTTATACACTGGAAAACATATCTATAATCTCTGGCCAAAAAGTATTTATTAAGTATGAGTATATAACCGTATGCATATAAAACTGGCAAAGTACAAATTCAACTGAAAAAAGAGTTACATGAAATTTAATTAAATAGGATAGAAGGTAAAACTAAAAGTTTCGGCCATTAGTCTTGAATGCAAAAAATTCAACCATTATTAGATAAGTTTCTGTAATGGCAAAAAAGAGGAAGGCACATATTGCGTCATTTAAAATCACTTGGGATACTTGGAACTACAGGCGCATGGTCAGTTTATCTCTATCATCATGGCTTTTATTAAAATACTATTCTTCCTTTTGATCTCGGCCCTCATCATTTTTAATCATAACAATATACAAGTCTCTCGGAGCTAGAATACTTACTTAAAAGCAATAAGAACACAGTGAGTTGCTTCCTATAGTCCTGAAACTGCAGAAACATTATGATATTTGGCCATCTTTCTACAATACTATAGCTTTTAAAATAGCTATCTTGCATTCTTGCCAGGTTAGAAGGCCAATAATTAATATTGGCCTCTTTTAAAGAAGGGAGACCATTAATCCTAATGTCTCCTGGCTCCAAATGAGTTGTTTTACAGTGTACCCATCTGAATGTACCCAGAAATATAGTTACCTAACCAATATGTAATTAAATAACAAATAGATCCCTAGTCCCTTGAGGATATCTGATTCTCGTGTCTAGGGTATTAAATTATTATTATCTCTTTACCTTTAATTTTATAAATGAGAAGAGCTATGTGAGGGGGTGGGACATGAAGTAAGAGGAGGTAGGTTTATCCATTTGATGCCGATTATTTGTTTTGTTGTTGTTTTTTTTTAATGTGAAATACCATCTTAGAAACACATTATTATTATTATTAAGTATTTAGTTAAATACAAGTATTTAGTATTGTAGTTCAAATTTCCAAAGTGCTTGATCTACATTATTCTTTTTGATCACTATAATGATACTATTTCTATTATAACTAACTATATGGCTTAAGCTAGAATGCTGATCTTTAATGTAGTTTCCTAAACATAAAAGAATTTACTTACCAATAATTTCTGAAGGACAGTTTTACTTTCAGTTGCTATGGATTCTTCTTTTAACATTACATTTGAAATTTGAGAAACATTGGCAGATACTTTTTCTAAGACTGAGGTAAGAGATCCAAGTGCAGTTGTTGTAATACTATCTAGTGCAGAGGAGCTAGTAGATAATAGACGACCTATGAAAAGAAAATACGATTTAAAATTGGATACTGTTCTCAAAGCTGACAAGTTTCACCATCCAATTCTTCATTCTCTTGACCCTTCGAGATCACTCTACTTAAACACCCAACATCTAAGGAACTCCTTGTGGCCAAACCCAATGTCCTTGCCTCAGTCCTCATCCTCTTTGACTTACATAGAGTTCATATATTGTAAAAAAGTTTTAAATTAATATATATTATAATATGTTATAATATAATATATAATATTAAAAATATTATGTTTTATGAGATTTATTAGTAATCACTAGAAGTAAAGGAATAAAAAGGTAACAAAATAAAACCATGTGCCCTTCTAATCTACCTGTTCAAACAGCCTGTGTTTCCAGCTCTAAGCTGCCATTGGAAAGAAAAGACCCTAGCTACACCAGACCCCTCAACTTTATCTCCCTGTCTACATCAGCGCATAACAACAGGAAGGCAGTGGGCTCTTGGGAAATGTAGTTCAAAGGCCCAAAATTTCCAATAACACATTCTCCCCTGAGATCTGAAGAAGACTGATCTCTCCGATGGTTCTTGTAAACATAACCAAACTTTTAGATTACAGTAATTTGGGGATAAAAAGAAAAGAGGACAAAAACCAATGATCCAAAGATTGCTAGGCACATTGACAAAAAAGTCAATTGGGGGCAGTCCCCTTCAGCCTAAGAATGTACATTCAAAACAAATGCATTCAACCCCCACAGTTCAATTCACTGCACTCCAAAGTTCATTCTGGATCTTCTTGATCTAGTGTAGGGTCTCTGCAGGCATCATCATGGTGCCTTCTCCAAACAGTTCACTTTCTGGATTTGGGGAGGTAGCAAGTTTCTTATCCTAAAATTACTCTCAAAAGAATTTAAACTTTGCATTATAGGATAATAATACGTTCCCCCCTGAGGAGAATAATAACACATTCTCCTCTGAGGAAGATAATGACAAATAAAGGAACTACTCAGGGATGCATGGCTGAGTTATGAGGTATATAAATCAATTGGCAAAAGAAATCAAAAACATCAAAAAAATCCAAATAAAGAGAAAAAAATGTGTGGATGAAATATAAAATATCAAAGTCTTATGTCTAAAAAATCTAAGTAAAGGAAAAATAAACTTATAACAGGTCCTTGAATCAGGGCCCAATTAAAGTGATTTATATAATTATGCAATTACCCATTGGCAGCCAAGACTACGGGAAGTTGCCATATTATAAGAGAGAAGAAAGGATTAGATTTTAGTGTGAAAGGGAAGTGTCATTCCTTGGTCTGATTTTACCTTCACTTTCAGGGATAGGGGGAGCCAGGATGATAGCCAAACTTCGGTACTTGACTAGGATGTGGCTCAGGGAAGACTGGCCTCTGACATATGTCAAAATAGCCACAACCTCAAACCCCAAACAAGTTCAAGTACTTTCGTATTGGCATAGAAGTTCATCAATCCTACCTGAATTGGTTTGGTCCTTTTTGACCTTGTGCTCCTAGGCACTGTGCAGATTCTCATCAATCCCATTGGGATTGGTTGGTCTCCTTGACCTTGTGCTTTCTTTGCACTGTATAGTGGCTCTTTTGTTCCCTTCTCCTGGAATCAGACCCAATCATTAATCATAGTCCCATAACATTTATCAATAAATGGCAGGTTTCCATAGTCTAAAACTTTTGGGTATGCATTAATATTGGAACAAATATATATTAAACTTATATTACTGCAAAATCAAAAAAGATTAATATTGATAATGTGTTCAAGTACAAAATGAGAGAAAAAAGAAACTCAATACTGTATTGCACATACAAGGGAAAAGAATAATAAAAATGTTTTAAAAATCAAAAATATATAGCTTATAATCCGTGACATACTGTGTCAGCCAAGGAGAGGTAGAATATAAAGGTTTCTCACCCCCAAATGAGATCCATTTCCTTTTTAACTTGGCCATGAACCACTGTGTAAGTGCAAATAATTTTTACAAAATAATATAAAAAAAAAAAACAGTAGTAGAGTAGATAATGAACATTCAAATAAAGTACCAAATTCCCAAAATTCACAATAGCTTAGTTATTGACAATAGCAAACAAACCCATTATTATATAGGATTCACATGAGTTTATATATAGCCACTTGTTGTGTGATATTTAAAAAACCTATGAACTGATGTATACTTGTCACAAAATCTACAGGTATAGCAAATCTTTCAACCTTGGCAACTGCTGATGAAAACCAATTTGGGTCTAAAACATCACCAAAAATTTAGATTATTCTTGTGGAAGAGTAGAATAAGCTGAAGAGTTACAAATATAAAAACCAATTTTGAGGCTACCAGACTTCACAGGATTTTGTCCTCTTTTCCTTTTATCCACAAATTATTGCAATTTTTAAGTTGATTATGTTTTCATGATCCTTTGGGGGAAATTGGTCTCCCAATAGGATCACGAGGTGGGGGGGGGGGGGAGTTATGTATAAATGGAGATTTTTTAACCTTGGACTTCATCTTCCAGAAATTCTTTAGTATTTCCTAAAATTCCTTTTAATCTCTCCTGCGCCTCCACATTTGCATAGTCATGTTATTGTTTTATAAGTTCCATAGCTCCTCCCTCTTTCTCTTTTGCTCTTGGGAATGGGCTGGGTTAGTTTAGCACCTTTTCACTCTGGTTTTTTATGTTATTATTAATGAATCTTTATTAAATATAATACCTTAGTTATTGAATATTAATTTTAATCTCGACAGTTATTTACTACTGACCAAGTCTCCTAGAATCTAGATACTCTCCTTCTTTGGTCTCTTAGACATCATACTTTCTTGTTTTCTTCCTTCTTCATTAACTACTTCTCTATCTCCTTTCCTGGCCAATATTCTGACTCCTGAAGATTAAGTATTTCTCAAGGTTCTCTTTTTAATCTCTTTTTTCCTCTCTTCATTTGCTCATCTGACAACATTATTAATTTCTATTATTCCAACTATCAGTTCTACACAGATGACTTTCAAATTTAAATGTTCAGTGTTGACATTTGTCTTCACTTCTAGACTTGTGTCTGCAACTGCTTATTGTACATGTCTACCAGAATGGCCCAGAAATATCTCAAACTTAATAGCTTCAGAATCAAGATTATAAACTTTCCCCATAACCAGTTCCACCTTCTAACTTTACAAAGTCTCTTAAGTGGCATCAATATATTCTCAGACTTTCCTACATTCAGAAAGAAACTGGTATTAACTTAAATTCTCTCTTCCTCATCTTTCACATCTTAACAATTTAAAAAGCTGTTTAAACTACTTGTCATTCTAATACAGAGCCTTATGCACACCCACCTAGACTATAACTTCTTTATAATTTTTCAACTCACACTATCCAACCCTCAAAACTATCCTTCTCACAGTTACTATATTAATATTTCTTTATTTATTCATCTGGCCTTGTTATTCCTTTTGCTCAAAACTTTTCAGTGGAATCCTACAGGTCATTATAAATAATGGGGAAAAAGGAGCTCAAACTCCTTAACACAGCATTCAAGGTCCAAATCAATCTGAAATCTCTTTATCTGTTTAGGTGGCTTTCCGAATACTAGACTTCTGTATGTATGCTATGGTTTGGCCAAACTGGCTTACTTGTTAGGTACAATCATTAAAGAGTTTGTTGAACTTGTTGAATTGTTGCCCAATAACTTATTAGAATCTGCAGTACTGAATATATATGTATACACACACACACAGAGACATAACTAAATAAGTGGGCTATTGAATGGAATTAAAAACAAATCTATTACAATGAAATTTATATTTCAATGTTATTCAAATAGTATCATATAAGTAGCTATATAAGTATAATTTTGCAGTTGGACTAGATCAGGTAATTCTATTTCATCCCAAATGAGAAGAGGAAACCGAAGGCCACAAAGAGAGTCACGTGCTTATGGTCACAAGGCTAGTGAAAAAAAGAAACAGAATCTAAGTTTCTATACTTCTTTATTCATTCATTCATTCATTCATTCATTCATTTGTTTATCTGTTTATTTATTTTTGAGCCCTTACCTTCTGTCTTGGAGCCAATACACAGTATTGGCTCCAAGGCAGAAGAGTGGTAAGGGTAGGCAATGGGGGTCAAGTGACTTGCCCAGACAGCTAGGAGGTGTCTGAGGTCAGATTTGAACCTAGGACCTCCCATCTCTAGGCCTGGCTCTCAATCCACTGAGCTACTCAGCTGTCCCTAGGTTTCTATACTTCTACACAGTGCTCATTTAATAAGTCTGAGGAATGGGGTGTTGGAAAGTGTGCTAGACTTGGGAGGGGGTCACAAAACCATTGGGTTTGAACATCACTTTGGCTGTGGGACAACAAGTCATCAAGCCTCTCTGATTCTCAGTTTCCTCATCTGCATAAAATTACTTATAATTTACATTTAAATGCCTACTCCAAAGAGTTGCAATAAGAATCAGAAATTAGGAAAACCTAAATAAAATTACTTTTTAAACTTTAGAGCAGTATACAAACCCATGTATTTTGGATATCTAGTTCAGACCTTTGATTTCTTGAGTGTAAAGAACATGTAGTACAGAGTCTCTATCCACAAAAGCACCTCTACAACTCATTTCCAACTTATAGTCTGAGAAGGCTGGCTGCCTGGGGTATTGAGAACTTATGTGATTTGCTCGCAGTCACATTAGCATATGTCAGAGATGGGACTCAATCAAGTTGGCTTCCTATCTCATTCAATTGGTCACAAGAGAATTTGACCAGTGATGGCCAAAATATGACATATTAATGGAAGAAAATGATACTGTCTATGCCTATGGCCATAATGAAGACAGTATCATCTCCATTAGAAACTCTGCCTTAAAAGGCAGCTAACTGGCTCAGTAGCGCCAGGTCTGGAGTCAAGAGGACCTGGGTTCAAATATGGCCTCAGACCCTTCCTAGCTGGGTAACCTAAGCAAACCACTTAACTCTGATTGTCCTGCCCTTGCCTTTCTGTCTTAAGAGTTGTTACTAAGACATCAAGTAAGGAGGGAGCAGCTGAGTGGCTCTGTGGATTGAGAGCCAGACCCAGAGACAGGAGGTCCTAGGTTCAAATCTGATCTCAGACACTTCCTAGCTATGTGACCCAGGACAAGTCACTTAATCCCTATTGCCAAGCCCATACCACTCTTTTGCTTTGGAACCAATACATAGTATTGATTCCAAGATGGAAGGTAAGGGTAAAAAAAAAAAAAAAAAAAAAGAATAAGCTCTGCCCTACAAGACAGATTTAAACATTGAGTCAGGGGATAGAAGAATTTGAACCTGGTCTAGCCTAAAAAACAAACAAACATAAAATATATTTCATATTTCCAAAGTCACATTGATAATATTTTGCTAAATTTGAGACCAATATACAAATTAAAAGCTAAAATAAATTAGGTCATTAAAAATATTTTTGAATACTTAACTTGAGCTTACCAAATAAAGTATTATATGAATCTAACATGGCTTTTTGCTTTCTGGTGCCATCCTTTATCAAGAATTCCATTTTTTTAAATAAGTTATTCAGGTCTTTGCCAAATATCTCCTGGGCTTCAGCATTATGCTTATCAACTGCTTTTTTACGATCCAGCTTTGAATGCAGACCAAATACATCTTTTGTAGTCTCTTCAACAGTACTAAGTAACTATTTTAAAAGAAAAAAGAAAAATAGATAATAGATAAGATAGATATAATATACAAGTTATGTATCTAAGATATTTAGAATTCAAAATGTGAAGGAGAGACAACTTAAGTGAGAAATTGGATGGAAAGAGGGGCCAAAGAAAGATAGTGATACTAATCAAGTGTGAAGTTATACTTTTTGTCCCTCCACAAAGTAGTGCTTTTTTCACTCTATAGATTAGATTAACTACCTATTAGCACTTCCAGTGGTCAATGTCCTTATATAATTTACTCTCAGATTAATCATACACTGAAGCACAGCTGCATATTAAAGGATTTTATAATTGTTTTAAAATTATAAAGTTGACTCATTTATTCTTGTGTAGATCAAACACATACTTTATTTATGCTATTTCTTGCCTTACTATTGTGTGGATCGGTGAGTTTATAGCATTTCAATTCTTCTTCTGTTGTGGGAATATAGTTTGATATTCAAGTTTTCTCAGATTACTTTGAAACCATCCGTTTCTTGTTTTCTTAACATGAGTTTCGTAAGTGCTTTTTTTTCTTGATTTGAGAATAATTTATGCAGTATAGGTATTATTAAATGTTCTTTAAAAGTTTGATAGAATTCTCATATACATCTATCAACCCAAGAGGTTCTTTTCCACTCCTTGGTAGTTCCTTATTAGTTCTAAAGTCAGACTGTTTTCATGTATTGACTGGCTTTACTAATATTTTTCTTCCTTGTTTTGTCTTATAATAAAGATAGCTCTCTGAGAGGGGGTAAGAGGAGAGATACAGGGGGAAATCTGGGTCAGGCAAAACCAAAAGAAATCAATTAAAAATATTTTTTAAAAAGAAAGCAATGTGTTTAATTTGTCACATGCTTTCAAAAGCAACGTATGTGGAACAGAGATTCACAGTATCATATATAAAGCTCTTCTTTCATTCAATTTTTATGTGGAATTGTGATAGAGTCAAAGAGATGGTAGGGTCTGACCCAGTGAGAAAGAAGCCATAATTAATTCTCATAGAAGATGCCTCTGTGTTCTCGCTAAAGCTGAAGCCTTGTTTGATGTGGGGTTACAAGCGTCTTATCTGGGGAAACGTTCAAGGCTTATTCTGGAATGTTTTTGTAAGATTCTAAGAGACGTTTATGTTCTGTTCCTAGGAAAGTTTCAGACCTCCTGTACCAAACCTCCATAAACCAAAAATCTTTAGGTCATTCTGACAGGCAGATGTTTCACCAATATACATATATTTTGACATATGAATCTAATTGCCTAATAGAACCCTCTCTATAAAAGCTTGCTTCTCTGTCATAATAAATGGAGTTTATGCATAACCCCTGTCTGGCCCTACTTTTCTATCTCCCCCTGTCTCTCTCTCTCTCTCTCTCCTCCTCCCTTTTTCTCTCAGTGTTGTAAAAGTAATAAGGCAAGAAATGTAAAAATAAATGGGGAAAACTATGCAAATAAAGGTTCAAAACTGTTCAGATACTTTTGATAGATGTAATCAAAAGTATCTTCAGTAATAAAGAGAAGTGAAGCTCATATGTGAACTTCTCTTCAGGGCTAGGCGCAAGGATGCTAAAGAGACTCTTGTTATAAAAAATAAACTATTTATTGAGAGTATATAAGGATAAAAAGGATTTCTAACTCTAAGGCAGTGGTTCCCAAACTTTTTTGGCCTACTGTCCCCTTTCCAGAAAAAATATTATTTAGCACCCCCTGGAAATTATGAAACTATTTATTGAACTCAGAATAGAATGTAATACAAAAAAAAGTGTGACCATCACCACCCCTCTGGATCGCTGCAGCACCCACCATGGGGTGGTAGCACCCACTTTGGGAATCACTGCTCTAAGGGATTCTAACTCCACCCAAATAAAACTCTGGTTCTGCAAGGAACTGCTTCTCCTGTTTTCACAGGCTACACTAATCCTTCCTGATCTAACCCAAATTTTTACTATTCTAAATAAAGTACCACGATTATCCTTATAATTCTTGACTTTGCCTTTAAGTTTTAAAAATAACAAATGCTAGCTGGTTGAGTCTCAACAAGAATCAAGTTTAGGACTCTGAGCCTTAACAGATTCAGAGTCCAAGCCAAAGACCAGATTTTTCTTTGGTCTTCTCAGAGTTAAAACAATCTATAAAAACAGTGATAGTCACTAGTATTTCCCAAGTTGGGAAAGGAAAACACTTAACTCTTTCAAGTCTTTCTCTTCTTTCCTTCTACCTCAGATAGTGAGATAGAGAGAAAAGAACTCACCTCCTCCAAGCTCCCAGAGTCTCTGTGTGAGACTCTGCCAACTGACAGGGAAAAACCATTAGACTTGAAGCTGACACTGGCTCAGCTGTTTGAAACTCCAATTCTTTCTCAAACCAGCTTCTCTACTTATCTCTAAACCAATAAAACAATACTTATTTTCTAATATCAACCTTATAATTTCAGAACCCTCATATCAACAGAATTGTTCTTTTTGGTGTTAAATTCAGAACAAAAAAATTTTTAAACCAGCGATTATTGGTAAAATTCATTATAGAATAGACAAGTCTGTAGGACAGCTTTCTTAAGTGCATAAAATGTTTTTTGATGGACAGAGCAAATGGTATTTCATAGTTTTTTTGGTATATAAGCAGAAGGTATATGCATTTTTTAAAAAATTTGGATTTATTTAAATAGACGATGAGGCTGATTAGCTAAAACTTTGCAACATACAAACAAAAATGACTAACCTGGCTGGCAGTATCATGAAGTTTCTCCTCAGTGATTTCCAAAACTGATGTGACATATTCTTCTTCAACAAGTTGTAATTTGGTTTCTTGTAAATTTTTTTGAGTGTCTTCAAGTGCTTTCTCCTTACATTGCAGGTCAGATTTACATTGTTCAAGTTCATTTTTTTTATCCACAAACAATTCTGTGACCTAAAAGTATCAACCAGACTATCAAGTAGCATAGTTTTTGGACAGCTAATTAGCAAGGATAGGTAATTACATTAATATGTATTAATATATATTTAAATCACCTACATATTAAGTCAAGACAAACACTGGGAACCACATAGATTCCCTAACATTTAAAAACAACTGATTTGCAATTAAATATTGGAAATGCTATTTTTTGTTTAAGGGACCATGAATTAGTTGGTATAACAAACTCCCATGTGAAGAAATTTCCTCTACAAATATACTTTATTTGCTAAGGACATTGAAAGGTTAATAACTAACTTGCCCAAGGCTACATGGCCAATAATTTTAAGTTGAATGTAGGTTATCTGACTGAGGCCAGCTGTCCATCCACTATACCATGATGCTTCGTATACTAAATTTTTAATAGTTTAAATAATAGTTCATAGATAATTATAAATAGTTAAATAAGTTTTTTTTAAATAATTAAAAGTATGAGCAGCTAATATAAAAAATAACTGGTTAGCCAGCCATATTAGTTCCCAGTCTCAGGCCCTTCTCTACTCCTATCCATCTTCCAGAAAAATGCCAAAGTAAATTTCACTTAGTGCAAAATTGACCATTTCATTCCCCTACTCAATCAAATACAGTAGCCCCCTATTACGGATATAATCTGAACTCCACTGGACTTTACAGATCATTACCACCCTGGCCCTAAGTCAAATCTTCCCAGCCTTATTGAACATACTCCCCCACTCTCCAGTACTCAACAATCTCTTCTTCTCTCTGTTCCACCTTATGACTGTAATAATAGTCTGTGCCTTTGTGTTTACTGTCCTCCATACTTGAAACCATCTCAAAGAATGCCTCTTTCCCAGGCAATATCTTCTACATGAGACTTTTCCTGATCAGCCTGACTCCTAGTAACCTCCTTCCAAACAACCTTATGTATCGAACTACTTTGCATATGCTTTAATAACTTATTTAAACACTTACCTTACATCTTATAATCATTATTGTGTATTAATTCCAAGGCAGAAGAATGGTAAGGCCTAAGCAATGGGGAATAAGTGACTTGCCCAGTGTTACATGGCTAGAAGTGTCTGAGGTCATATTTGAATCCAGGACTGTGAGGGCTTGGCTCCCAACCCACTAAGCCACCTAGATATTCCTATGTTTTAATTTATTAACTTTGTATTTTTGCTGTATATATTTTTACTTATTTGTTGACTCCCCCATTAGCATGTAAACTCCTTACAAGCAGATTGTTTCATTTTTTATACCTGTAACCATATTGCTTAGTACCAGTACTTAACAAATTTGTTGATTAATAACATAGTATTAGTGATTTAATAATTCTTCTTACAAAGGCAATTATATGTTCCTAGTCTTCAAAAGCAATTCTATCAACTACCTTAAAAGAAAGGTCTTCCCTCCTTGCTCATTCCCCTCCCAAATAAGGCAGATCAATAAAATAATTCTTAAATTACTAGTAGAATACATTCTCTTCTTCTTTTTTTTTTTTTAAACCTTTAACTTCTATGTATTGGCTCCTAGGTGGAAGAGTGGTAAGGGTGGGCAATGGGGGTCAAGTGACTTGTCCAGGGTCACACAGCCAGGAAGTGTCTGAGGCTGGATTTGAAATACATTCTCTTCTAAAGAAACTTCACTAAATAATTCTATTAGTGAAAAATAACACACAATAATTACTATTTTAGTTGATACCTGAAATGACCAAAAAACTAAAGAATAAAGTTTGACTTTTATGGACATAAGTATCTGGAAAATAATTCCACCTAAACAATATAATGGCTTAAAATTGCTATGGAGTAACAGAAAGAACACCCACAAGTCTAATTCTCATTGGGCTGGCAAAGACGATACTAGAACTTGGTGCCAATTCCTCCTCCTGTCTCACTAATGTGATAGTAAACAAAGGTGTAGTCTCTGGCCCTCTGATCTTCTCTCTATACATTTGTCTCTATACATTGCACTTTTCTTGGCTTTAATGATCACTTTTGTTAAGAATGTTTTTATTCCTAGCTGTTTCCCTCCAGTTCTAGCTCCAAATCTTTGAAGACATCTCCACTTAGATGTCCTGATGTTACTGTAAGTTAAAAATGCATAGTCAAATTCCTCTTTAGATCAGAGCTCTATTTGGCTGCTCTTTTTCTAAGACAATGGTATCATAGTTTTTCCACCATTAAAATGTTGAAATTATTCATTAACATCTCTCCCCACATCCATTTCAGACTTTCATTATAATTTTGAAATCCTTTGAAATCCTGCATACAGGTCAATCTACTATATGGATTTCCATGAGATCTGATCCCAGGTTTTTAGCTCTGTTGTAAGGGGCATTGACCCTTATTGGTTATTGGTATTGGTATTTCCAATACTTGTCAATGATGGACAGGTTCTTGAGTTTTACCACTGAGAAAAATGGCTGCTCAAGTTGTTGAAGAAACTCCTGGTCAGGCCAGTTCTAT
Organism: Gracilinanus agilis; assembly: GCF_016433145.1. Taxonomy (NCBI): domain Eukaryota; kingdom Metazoa; phylum Chordata; class Mammalia; order Didelphimorphia; family Didelphidae; genus Gracilinanus; species Gracilinanus agilis. Next base: position 642,777,786 of record NC_058131.1, on the reverse strand, counting down.
AAAACCTATTTATTTTAACTATTAAAATTTGTATAAAAGGGAAAGTAAGGGGAAAATAAGTATTGATAAGAAATATTCCCTACAACTAATGAATTCTAATCTATACTCCCCAATCCTTTCTCGCAAGAGAAGCCTTCTTAATCTCCAAATGGTAATCCTCCTTAATCTATACTATCTAACTAAAATATAAATTCTAATTTACTAAATCTATTTCCAAAAAATTATGAACTTAACGTTTATAGAGATTTGCCGATTCCTTTCTCTTCAGCCAAAGATCAAACTGCCTGTCAGTAACAAGCTGTTCTTCTAGCAGTTACCCTCTGGCACCACCAGAGGAGTTCTGAAGAACTGCTCAGTAACTCTCCTGCTCCCTGATCAAACACCTTTCCAACTCCTTTGAAATCAAGATGTTTCAAATCTTCCATAACTTCTTCAAGGCTGATCAGAGGAAAGCCAGGAACAACCAACCTCCAAGTCTCTGTCCCAGAAGTGGAGATAGTTTCTCAACTGATGCTCCCAAAACACACTGCAAAATTCTCTTTCTCTGACCTTGACAGAGTTCCATGGCAAATCTTAAAGTAACCCTAGGAAGTCTCAAATCACTTTTATAAACCCTATATCTGACTAAAATCTATTCTAAATTAATCTAATTACATTACAATTATCATTATAGCTCAATATACCAACAAATACACAAGGCTAGATTTTTCATAAAGAAAAAATTACTTAAGTCTTATGAATCTTTGAAGACTACCAAATATTTCAAGGGAAAAAAACGTTGATTTTAATTTTTTGAAAAAAAAATTGAAATACATTAACCTAGTGAAGAAAAGATTAGCATAATCTTCAAAGATCATTCTACAAATACTTCCCAAACAGAGAATGTGATGAAGAGGCATCTTTAGGAACAATATGGAGGATACTGAAATATCACAGTAGAAAACTAGCAGAATACACAAGACTAACCCAAAACCTGTGTTGAAAAACAGGACATAATAACAAGCAATATCAAGACTACAATATGGCACCTAAAATTTTTTTCTTTTAAATTTAAATGCCTCCATATTTGATTTAATTTTTTTTACTTAACTTTTATTTTCCTTTCAATTTATTTCCTCAAAAAACACTGATTTTGCAAACAGTTGTCATTTATATTTAGAACCTTTTCCTTTAAAATGTTGGCAACTTCTTCCTGGTAAAATGTATTTTTACACATATTTATACTTACCCTATTAAGCTCTTCTTCCAAAATACTAATTTTTTCAATATATTCTGCAATCTGCTCCTCTTGAAAAATTAATTTGCCATTCATAGCACTAAATAAAGTTTAAAATAAATATAATTTAAAAGTAGTGTTTTGGGGAACTAGGAAAAATATAAGTAAAATTTACTCTATCGGCATAATGTCATTAACATTATAAAAGGCTATAGAATCAAGGCACAATTTTTAAGACACTATATGATATACAAGTGTAGAGGATAATGTATCAAAAAAATTTTTTTAACTAAGCCAGTAATTGATTATTAGATCCTCTTCCATCATAGCACATGCATATGATGGCCTAAATGGTCATAAACCTAAATGGTCATAAAAATACTATTATCAGCATTAATAGTTAAATTGCTATACCTTTATGAAGTAAACGTTCTTTACATTGGCTATGAAGTTAATTTCTGTTAACTGAATCATTTCCCCACTAAATTCTATTATAAAATTCAACATACCACCCCCTACAGAAAAAGCTTAATTCTCAGAAATAATGAAAGCCATAAATATATATGTATACATATATATATTACAGCAAGTTATTATTCAAATATATAGCAAATATTCAAAATAAGTAAAAATACCACAATAAAGCCTAAAATGTTATGCCAGGTAGTGAATAATCCCCTGGGGATAAGATCTATATAAAAGACAAACTGAAAAAACATTGCTTGTATTGTCTGGCACTTTAAACTTAGTTTAGTCTTGACATTTTGTATTCCAAATTTATAATCTTTAGTAGAAGGGCTTCTTTTAAAGGGAAACTTTTTATCTTATTATTTCTTATTTATTCAAAAGACCTACCTATTAGTAATTAGACAAAAGCAGAACTAGAAAGGAATCTTTAAACATCATCTGATACAATCCTTTATTTTACAGATAAGGAAATGAATTCTGTTGGTGAGGTCTTTATATCATTTGTGAGTTGTACTAAGAACCAGCTATCAGGCAGAGCTAAAGGAGCAGAACCAGGAGAACATTATACACAGAGACAGATACACTGTGGCACAATTGAACATGATGAACTTCTCCACTAGCAGCAATGCAAGGACACAGGACAATTCTGAGGGACTTATGAGAAAGAATGCTATCCACATCCAGAGAAAGAACTGTGGGAGCAGAAATGCAGAAGAAAAACAACTGCTTGATCACATGGTCAATGGGGATATGATTGGGGATATAGATTCTAAATGATTGCTCTATTACAAATATTAATAAAATGGAAATAGGCTTTGATGACATCATAAGCAAATTAGTGTGGGATGTGGAAGGAAATTATTTGTCAGATCAATGGATAGTGGAAGAGTTCTTTACCAAACAAGAGACAGAGGATCATAGTAGGTAAAATGGTTAATTTTCTTTACAAAAACTGTTGGGAAAATTAGCTTTCAACCTCCTGTCTCCTGCCCTCACCATATGTTCAGTCCATTTCCCCTTCTTACCATAAAGTTTCTTTTCTTTTTCTTAAAATATATTTTATACACATGCATGCACCTTCACACATATATGCATGCACACAGATGTGTGTATAAACATTTGTATATATGTATGTGTATATGTATATTTTATTTCCCCCAATTACATGTAAAAATAATTTTTCAACATTCATTAAAAAAAATTTTTTTAGTTCCCAAATTCTCTTCCTTCCTACTCTCTCCTTCTCTCCCATCCCCCCTCTTCTAAGATAGTAAACACTATGTTACAGATTTTACATGTGCAATCATGTAAAATATCTCTCCGTATTAGACATTTTGTAGAAGAGATTTCAATAAAAAAAGGGAAAAAAAGAACAAAGTGAAACAGAGTATGTTTTAGTCTACATTCAAACTCCATAAGTTCTTTCTCTGAAGGCAGATGGCATTTTTTATCATGAAACTGTAGGACTGTCTTGGATCATCACATTACTGAGAACAATTAGGTCATTCACAGTTGTTCGTCAAAAAATACTACTGTTACTATGTAGAATATTTCTTCTGGTTCTGCTCACTTCACTTCATATCAATTCATGTAAGCCTTCCAAGGTTTTTCTGAAATCACCCTTTCTCATTAATATAATTTCTTATTAACACAATAGTATTCCATTACAATCATATACCACAATTTGTTCAGCCATTATCTACCTGATGGACAACCCCTCTATTTCCAATTCTTTGTAACCATAAAAAGAACTACTTTAAATAATTTGTACACAGGTCCTTTTCTCTCCCCACTACCCCCTCTCCCTCCCTCCTTGGGGATACAGACCTAGTAATAGTATTGTTGGATTAAAGAGTATGCACAGTTTTAGAGAACATTTTGGCATAGTTCTAAATTGCTCTACAGATACCAATTCCAACAACACTGTATTAGTATCCCAATTTTCCCACACCCCCTTCAACATTTATCATTTTCCTTTTCTGTCATATTAGCAATCAAATAGGTATGAGGTAGTATCTTAAAGTACTTTCAATTTGCATTTCTCTAATCAAGAGCATTTTTTTCATGACTATAGATGGCTTTGATTTCTTCATATGAAAAATGCCTGTTCATATCCTTTGACCATTTTATTAATAGAATGACTTAAATTTTTATACATTTGACTTAGTTCTATATATATTTGAGAAATGAGACCTTTATCAGACTCTTGCTATAAAATTCCCACCCCCAACCCCCCAGCTTTCTGCTTTCCTTCTAATCTTGGGTGTAATGGTTTTGTTTGTATAAAACTTTAAATTTAATATAATCAACATTATCCATGTTATATCTGATAATGCTTTCTTTTGTTGGGTCATAAATCCTTCCCTTAGACATAGATTTAACAAGTAAACTATTCCATGGTCCCCTACTCTGCTTATGGTATTATCCTTTATATCAAAATCTTGTGTCCATGTTGACCATATCTTCGTCTATGGTATGAGATGTTAAGTTTATCCCTAGTCTCTGCCATACCTATCATAGACTTTCTTGATGACATTTGTTACTTCTGTTATTTTCAGTTTCTCATTGGTTATATGTTGTAGCCTGCTCACACCCACCAGATATTACTCCATCACTTTCTAGGTGATATTCATTTTTATTCTACAAACGATTTCAATATCATATAGCAATACTATAAGAAAGTTTTAGATTGGCTTTACCTGTATACCAAAGAGATAAAAAAAAAAGATTTATATACAAATATATTTATTATCAGTTCTTTATTTGGTGGCAAAGAAATAGAAACTGAAGGGGGGTGTCCTGCAATTGTGAAATGGCTAAATTATGGTTTGTTATGAATATAATGGAATACTATAGTGCTATAAGAAATAATGCAAGAGACAGTTTCAAAGAAACCAGGGAAGACTTGTATAAAGTGATACAGAGTGAAGTGAGCACAGCAAGATTTATATATGTTCTGTTTTACAGAATTATAACATATCTAACAATAATATGCATAAATTGCATAAGGGTTGAAATACAATCCATTATTTTAACTTTTTAAAATTTGACAACCTAACCATCTAATTCACATCTCAGAACAATAATAGTTCTCATGAAAGGCTAATAACTGGCTTGAAGAATAGGAATGTCCTATATGACGACTTGAAAAACTTTCATATCTATTATTCAGTGAAAAGAAAATTTTCTCTTTTGGGAATAGCACAGAAAGAGTGCTATTTATTACTTACTATTTTAAATTGTTTTGTTTTTTTTAGTCACATATAATTTCCAGAGATAGCTCAATTCATCTGATTTAACATCATTCCTTCAGTCATCTCCAGAAAATAGTAAGCTAGCCCCTGAATGAAGACGTTTAGTCATGGGGAACTCATCAACTAAAAGCAACCCAATTCATTTTTGGATAGTTTTATTAGTTAAGTTTCCCCCCATTTATCAAGTAGAAATCAGTTTTTTTCTGGAAATATCCACCACTTGCTACTATTTATATAACCTGGATTCATGCAAAACAAGTCCAATAATTCCTTTACTACATTAAAAAAAAACCTTCATTTAAGTTGGCTTATAGCTACAAATACAAGTAAATGTTATATCCTGCTACTTTATATTTATAGTATTATAAATTTATAATCTGCATAATATATAACATAGCATTACAAACTTTATAATTACAACACTAGTGTCAACAGTTTTAAAGCTAAGGACTCACTTGTAGTTTTCATTGGAAATGTAGACTCCATTTTTCTCTCGGGCCGTAGCTAGATCTCGTTTCAGCCGTTCTATCTCTTCTGTATACTCCTGTAATAAAAATGTTTTTTAGGGCATCAATGTATTATCTATTTTAATTTTATGCTCACCTTTTCAAAAAGTCCAGAATTAGTGACTACAAAGATCAGGTAAAAAAACATTATTTACAATTCTGTTGTACATTGTTATTACACTAGTCAATCAATAAAGAATACAATCTCAAAAAAAAGTAGAATTCAAAGGAAAACACAGACCATCAATAGCTTTCAAAATTACCTTTTATTAGAACCCAAGAAATTAAAAGCATGAGTGCTTCTCATCTTCTTAAAATATTTATCATGTTCTTATCTGTATACCACATAATATAAAGTCAAATTCCTTCATTATTACATTATCTGAAATCTTTTCAGTTGTAAATTTATAAGCTATTTTACCTTCAGATATTTTATTATTGGTTGATAAGTTAAATATTAATATATTGAATCATTTTACATTTTAAGTGAAAACAAATGTGTAGCTATTATCAAAACCTTAAAATTTATACACATAAGACATCTAGAGCAATAAGAGATCCAGAATCAGACCTCTAAAGGGCAAGTTAGAAAGCAAGAGGCCTTGGCTTAGAAAATCTTATTATGGTAGCTTTAGTATTTTAAAAAGCCCCAACAAACCAAAATTTTAGCAAAAAATGTTCAATTTTTGAACTGCTATAAAGATCCAAATTAATTTACAAATGCTGGTCTAAATGATTCAGATAAGGTATCAATAAATCCTAGATGAGTTAAGAAATAAATTTCTTATCACTTTACTCCAGTAATATAAGGAATCCATGTAATCTAAGTAAAAATATACATTTGGAAGAGGAGTCTTCTGAGCTATGGAGGAAGATGCTGATAAAGAGATATGGTTTCCATTTAAGGCAATTTCCTATACATATTAGAAGTAAAAGAAGGTTAAGGAATCATAAGACTTGAAGGTGCTTTCTCCTAAGCCTAGATGTTATCTTTGGGTGAAATTCCTATTAGAAGATGCAAAGAAAAAAAGATGCTTATCTCAGCTAGAGGAGATATATGCCTTGATCAGACTAAGAATCATTACTTTTACTTCAATCAGACAGTCTAAAATAAGAGGTAACCTAGGAAAAGGTCCTTAACTTGAATAACTTGGCATTAGGCTCTAAAAGACCTCAGGAAAACATACTAGTAAATGTCCTGAGAATATACTATAAACATCCCTTCTACAACAAATTCTCTTTGTATATAACAGAATGAAAAACAAAACTTATTGCTGTGCAATTATAATGATCAAGCTTAGCATGAGAGAAGAAATGAGAAAAAGAATCTCCCTCTCTTCATGGCAAAGATGAAGAACTATGGACAAGGACAATGATATGTATTGTCTGACATGTATGGATGTGGATCTGTTTTTGTTCAAGAGTTTCCTCCCTCTCCCACTTTTCTTTTTAAATCTCCATTACAAGGGATGTATCCCTTGCTGGAAAGGGGAGAGGGAAGGATATAACTAAAGATGAATTTAATGTAAAAACAATTAATAGAAATGAGATAAATTTTTAAAGGACTGCTATAGAAAGGATTCTTTAACTATAAGTTGGGGATTAGATGTACCTGTGAAGGTCTCTTCCAGATTTACAATTCTATGATTCTAAATAAGAATAAAGCATATAGCTTCCGGGTTAAGATGGCGGCAGAGTAAGAAGTAGCTCTTAACCTCTCCTGACCGAAACACACAAAACTCCTCAAGGGGACATAAAAACAAGTCCAGACGAAGGGAGGAACCCCACAACAGGGCACAGCGTGGAAGGTACCTGGAATCGAGACATTTCCAGGCTATAAAGGGCTCTCACTAAATCACGGGCTGAGCAACCGCCCCACCCCCACCCCCTCCACACTCATCTATAGCTCCGAACCCAGCTAAAAAGAAATAGGGCAAGTTTGGGGCACCCATCGAGTCATCAGCAGCTCCGGGACCTGTTCCTGAGAGCAGCAAGACTTAGGACCCCATTAAGTCAAAAAACGCACGCGAAATCTGAGCGCGCGGGAGCAGGACGCTGGGCGCAAAGCACAGGCTGAGCAGAGGCGTGGATGGAGGCAGACACAACCAGGAACTAAAGCCTAAGTGGGGAACCAGTGCAGACGGGTATACGACTGTGGAAGCAGCGCCCTGAGACTTGTAAAGAAACCTCTGGCAGAGGATCAAGCAAGAGGGCCCACCAGGGGGCTTGACCTTGGAAAAAACCAGAACTCAGACCTCAGGAGCCAATAGATCGCGAACAGACACTGAGCGCGAGGATAAATCAGAGAAGCTGCTGGGCTAATGATGGCTACTCAGCATCAGGAAGTTCAGAAGAGAAAGAATAATAATAACAAGAAAAAGAAGTCTTTAACACTCGACAGCTTTTACACAGAGAAAATCCAGACAACCAAGCAAACAGAGGAGGAGAACAAACAAGCATCCGGACCCTCCTCAAATAAGGAAAACTCCTCACAAGCTATGGAAGAGTTCAAAACTGAGATTCTGAGGAAAATGGAAGAGATCTGGCAAGAAAATAACAGTTTAAAAGGTAGAATCTTGCAATTGGAAAGTGAGGCTCAGAAATCAAATGAACTGATAAGCAAATTGAACACCAGAAATGACAAGATTGAAAAGGAAAACCAAAAGATTATAGCCGATAACCAGTCCCTAAAGGCTAGAATCGAGCAATTAGAAGCTAATGATCTCTCAAGACAACAAGAACAAATAAAACAAAGTCAAAAGACTGAAAAAATAGAAGGAAATATGAAATATCTCAATGAGAGAGTGACAGACCAAGAAAACCGGTCTAGAAGAGACAATTTGAGAATAATTGGGCTTCCAGAAAAACCAGAAATTAATAAAAACCTGGACTCCGTACTAAAAGAAATTATTCAGCAAAATTGCCCTGAAGTCCTACAACAAGAGGGCAATATAGACATCGAAAGGATTCATAGAACACCCACTACATTCGACCCAGAGAAGAAATCGGTTAGAAATATTATTGCCAAATTCAAAAGCTTTCAAGCAAAAGAAAAAATCTTACAAGAAGCCAGAAAGAGACAATTCAAATATCAAGGAGCACCAATCAGGATCACAGAGGATCTGGCAGCCTCCACGCTAAAAGACCGTAAGGCTTGGAATACAATATTCAGAAAGGCAAGAGAGCTGGGCCTACAACCACGGATCAACTACCCATCAAAATTGACTATATATTTCCAAGGGAAAGTATGGGCATTCAACAAAATTGAAGAATTCCAGGTATTTGCACAAAAAAGACCAGGGCTAAATGGAAAGTTTGATATCGAACCACAAAAATCGAGAGAAACCTGAAAAGGTAAATAAGTTACAGAGGGAAAAGAAAGAAAACTTATAATTTTTAAATTTGCCTTTTTAAGGGCCTCAGTGAGATCTAATTATCTGTATTCCTATGTAGATAAATGTTATGTTTAATTCTCTGTAGTGAACTCTATTCACTATTATAATATTCACTATTATAGTAATCAGAAGAATAATTCACAGGGTGAGGGTGGAACACTAAATAATC
>NC_058131.1:642706119-642763781 GCF_016433145.1 Gracilinanus agilis | reverse complement strand
GCGGGGGGGAGGGGTTGAAGGGGAAAGGAGGAGCATGAATCATGTAACCATGTTAAAAATGAATATTAATAAATGTTTAAAAAAAAAAAGAATAAAGCATATATGAGAACAAATAGGTAGGTAAATGTAAAAATATTTCACTAACTCTAAAGTACTATATGTGTATAAGGTACTATTATAACATAGCAATAATTGTTAAAACACGTGCCAAATCCACAAAGCAGTCACAGTATAAGCTAAGGGAAATAAGTTGATATCCTGTTACACACGGTAATGGCACTCAATAAAAGAGGATTTTTATATGTTTGTCTTATATACTTTATATTAAGCCTAGCAAATCAGTTATTATGACATCTTAAGAAATGATTCTGAAGCTCCTCTTGTGATAGTATTGAACTGAAAATTCTTATGGAGTGCCTATCAACTGGGAAACTGGGGAATAGTCATGATATGTGAATGTAATGGAAAACTATTGTACCATGAGATATAATCAAAGGGACAGTTTCAGAGAAATCTGGAAGACTTGCATGAATAAAGGAAGTGAATAGAACAAGAAATACAATTTATACAATAACAATACTGTAAAGACAAACAACTTTCAAAGGCTTAGGAATGTTTGTCAACATGAAGATAAACCATGATATCCAGAGGACTTGATACCCATCCCATGACATGGAGAAGATGGATTAAGAGAGTGAAAAAAGACATATATATTTTGGATATGACCAATATAGAAATTTCTTTTGCTATTTTGTTACAAGGATTTTCATTTCCATTCTTTCTTTTTTCAATGGAATTGGGGAGATTGGAGAAAAAAATACATTTTTGTTAATTTAAAAAAAAAAAGCTTTTAAAAAACAGCAATGAGGGAGCAACTAGGTAACTCAGTGATTGAGAGTCAGGCTTAGAGATAAGAGGTCCTAGGTTCAAATCTGGCCTCAGACACTTCCTAACTATGTGACCCTGGGCAAGTCACATAACCCCCATTGCCTAGCCCTTTTTGCTCTTCTACATGAGAATCAATATACAATATTGATTCTAAAATAGAAGGTAAGGGTTAAAAAAATAAAATAAGAAACAATGACATATAGAAATGAAAGATAATTATTCAGAACATAAACTTGTATAGATCAGGGCTAGATAAAAGACATTATTAACATGATAGTCAAAAAATTTAAGAAACAATTATGTATTCTCTTCAGAGAAGTGTCAACTAGAGGCCACCCATTTAGCTGAGAAACTGCAATTACCTTAATAAGAGCTCTTTTGGTCAGCTTCTGGTTAACTTCAGGCTTATTCATTATATTCTTTGCTCTATGAGCATACTCCAAAGTACTCAATGTTTCCTATTTTGTAAAGAACAAACATATCACTGTATATTTATTTCTTATAATTACATAATATATGCCATAGCATTTGCTCACATGCAGGCTAACTTTTAATAGTCTTTCAGAATGTGATTTTTTTTTTACCTCCAGATTGACTGATGCAGGGGAAACTGTGGCAATTATAGATGTTTTTGTACGCCCCCCAAGAGAATCTTGTAGAATTCTAGTTAGTTTGGATTCTCGATAAGGAATATGTGGTGCTCTTTCAACAAGGGAAGTAATAACCCTTCCTAGAGTTAAAAGAGACTGATTAATATTTCCAGCTTCCCGAGCTCTTCTGTCAACTGCCCCAGAACGACCAATATTTTCACTTCCTGCAAGATCAACCTAAAAAAGATAAAAATCCATAATGGATTCAATTAGATAGTCTCTGAGATTTGAACTTAAACTTTCAGATGATATTAAAATTGTTAGTTGGTTTTAATATTATATAGTTAATATCTTGTTATAAATATGATGCAAAAAACAAGATGATTACTCAAAAATGTAGAATATTAAAGTACAAGATATTTAACATAGCATATAGGTTCAAAATAAGATACAGTAGGGCCCCCTTCAGTTAGCCACCATTCTGCAGAAGCACTGTCTCCAGCTGCTTTCTGCTGGAAATGGGCAACTTAACTTGACCTCAAAACATAGGAGGGCAGCAGGCAATCTCTTCTGCTTTCACTTTTTATACTCTCACTTCCTTCTTTAAGGTTTTTTTGGGGTGGGAACAGAGTAAAGGAATGGGGAAAGTACACACACAGTCAACAAATGTTCACTTGATATCCTCTACAGATATGGGGCTTTACTATACTTACCAAATTCAACTTTCCAATTTTAACAAGTTCCTCTCCATCAACTGTAGTTTCTTTCATATGTATTGTAACAGAAAATACAGAGTGGGACCGGCTAGAAAATAAACATTATGACACCATTAATTTAAATGCTTACAAGATGGGAAGGCAATTAAAATTATGAAGAAATAAACCTAGACTGTATGGACTATGTTAATCTAGACGTTGTGTCAGAAACAGGAAAATATTATTCAGTAACAATTTTCTAGCCTTTTTAATTGCTGAAACATTTTGATTTTATTTTTATTTTTTTAAAACCCTTACCTTCCATCTTAGAATCAATACTGTGTGTTGGTTCCAAGGCAGAAGAGTGGTAAAGGCTAGGCCATGGGGATTAAGTGACTTGCCCAGGGTCACACAGCTAGAAAGTGTATGAGGCCAGATTTCTGTGCCTGGCTCTCAATCCACTGAGCCACCCAGCTGTCCCCTGAAACATATTTTTAATCTTGCCTAATCCAGCCCTGGCAACTTGTCTACAAATACCATCAGGAGTCTTCAACCAGAATTTGAATAGACACTGGTAACTATTTAAATTTAACAGAATTATATCTAAAAGGTTAAGAAGTGTGAGAAATCAAAGGAATTAGGAGAGCAAGTGGTTAATTAGAGGAACTGAGTGAACTCTGTGAAGATGGAATTAGCTCTCCCCTATTTATTCTTTAGACTTTAGCCATCACGAATGTATACACACCACCCCACTTAGGATTAAGTGGAGAGGGGGGAAGTCTATGACCCACATGTGCTAGTGAGTGACAAATCAAAAACAACTGACTGCCTCCTGGGCAGTCCAAAGCAGGGTTAAAGCTGCCATTTGTCCACACAGAACTGGAGGGTGGACGCAGTAAGTGACGCAAAGAACTATCTTTTAAATATGATGGTAACTTCCTGTGAGGGGGATTTTGCCCTTTGAACTTGGCATTGGAGGAGCTTGGGTTTGAGATCTCAGACTGCTTCCCTTTGGATTGTCATGTGGGTGAGTGAAAGACTGACTTCCCTTTCCTTGGCTTTTCTTGAGGCACTAGCCTCCAAAGAGGCCACTCGTCTTCGAGGAGGCCTCGTGGCTAGAAACCTTGTTTAATTAACCTCTGTGCTCCCCCTTTGCTGAAGCCTCTGAAGTCCTGTCTGGTTTGGACCTTCAGACCAGGCCAGGGTAACTCATACTCACACTCACTCTCACTCTCTCTCAATTTCTTTACTTTCACTCTTCCCATTTGTAAATAAACTACCATAAAAGTCATTCTGACTTGAGTCAAACTTTCTTTCATTTGGAAATTAAGTAATCAATTCCTTGCAACCAAAAACTCTTAAAATATTCAGTCCAACCATAATTTACCCCTTACAACTACACCGATGCCATATTGTGACTCAATTATAGAGCTAGTTTAGTTCCCTTTCTTTCAATTATGAGCCTAATCCAAATATTGTCTTGTGAGAAAAGTTTATTCACTGGTGGGAATTAAGAGAAAACTTTATTGCATTTTTTGAACCTCATTTTATGTGGCTGGGAAACAACCACCAGTATCTGTTATTTAACTAAGGATCTGGGTACTGTTGACCAGAAACATGATCAGACCCTAAGATTACTATAAGGAGCTTTTTTCATACTTGTATATCTCAAGCAACATATATCTTATTGTTCCTACACTGATCAATCAGTTATTGTAGGTGGAGTGGGACATCTCTTACTGAATTCAGGGAATTATATCTCTTCACTCTCCCCTTCCCAACTTGGAAAGTCTAAACTTTCATCTAATTAGAAATCAGATTACCTAATGCTGAATTGCTTCCTTTGAGCTAATCAGCCTTATTTGATAGTTTTTAATGTATAAAAGTCTACCTCCCTCTGTATTTGAGGTCTAGCCTTAAACTGAGGAAGGGGCTTGGTACCAATTTAAGTAATTGGCATACATTGCTTAATAAATTGATATGCTCAAAAACCAAACCTTTGTTTCCTCAGTCATTTCATCTTTTGCTCATTACATATAATTACTCCTGGAACAATTAAGTACCTCAAACACTCCTCCAATTCAACTCCACCTCCCCTTGCTACAAATTACAATTCAGTCACTTAATCTCTCTATCTAGGGATGGGGCTGGACCAAACCATCTTCTTATTTTACCACCTTAACAATTTAGTCAATTCCCTAACCCAAGGACAACAGAGCCTTCACTCTGGCTTCCTAAAAATCCCCACTATTCTCTCTCAGAGACCTTTTAGAAATTGCCTTGACTTCTAATGGAAATTATTGACCCTATCTAATGGCTTTCCTCAATTCTCATCCTTCTTGACCTCTCTTCAGTTTCTGACACCGAATCACTTTCTTCTCCAGGATTCTTTCTACTCTAAATTTTCATGACAATGTTCTCTCTTGGTTCTCCCCCTACCTGTCTGACTGCTCCTTCTCTGATTCTTTCCCTGGATCTTCATTCGGATCATACTCACTACCCAAGGAGGGTCCAAAGGGATCTATCCTGGGTTTTCTATATTCATTTCCCTCTATAATATCTCACTTGATCTCCTAGCTCACCGGGTTTCAATAATCATCTCTATTCAAATGATTCTCAGCTCTATTAGTCCAGGCCTAAGCTCTCTCCTTAGCACCAGTTTCATATGACCAACTATCCTAGTAGGACATTTTGAAGTAGAAAGCTAATTTCATAGTAAACATGTTCAAAACAGAATTTCCTTTCCTAAGCCCCAACCTCTTCCTAGCTTCCTTATTACTATGAAGGGCACTGCCATCTATTCAGTCCTGAAATCTAGCCATCACTCTCCATTCCTCTCGCAAACTCACACCACATTGTAATCTATTGCCAAATCTTTTCATTTCAACCTTCATATCTCTGATACGAGCACATCCCATTCTCTCCTCTCACACCACCCTAGTGCAGGTCTTATCACTTCACACCTAAATTATTATCCCTTGGTTGGTCTTTCTTCCTTAAATCTCTTTTCATTCCAGTTGAACCTCTAATCAGCTGCCAAAGTGACTTTCCTAAATTGAAAGTCTGACCACATCATTCAACTCAATTCCCCAATTTAATCAACTCCAGGGTTTCCTATTATCTCAAGGATCAAAAATAAAGTCCTCAGGGGACAGCAATGTGGTTCAGTGGATTGAGAGCCAGGGGCAGAGATGGGAGGTCCTGGGTTGAAATCTGGCCTCAAACACTTTCTAGCTGTGTGATCCTGGGCACTGCCTAGCTCTTACCATTCTTCTGCCTTAGAACCAATACACAGTACTGATTCTAAAGAAGGTAAAGGTTTAAAAAAATAAAATATAATCCTCTGTAATCTGACCACTTGTTACCTATTTAGATGTCTCCTTTTATACTACCCTCTGTTCTTTAAGATTCAGTGACGCTGTTCTCTTTGGAGTGTCCCATGGCACACATCATTTCCCCACTCCATTGTTTTTTACTGGCTAGACCCCAGGTCTGGAATGCTCTCCTTCTTCATCTCCATCTCCTGGCTTCAATGGCTTCCTCCAAGATTCAGCTCAAAACCCACCTGTTACATAAGACTTTTCCTGACAATTTCCCTCCTCCCAAATAGTTCTGTATATAGCACATATATACACATATCCATGTATGCATGTACATATATATGTATGTATGTATATGTGTATATGTTTGTTTGTGTGTTGTCCCCTTCATCAGAGTGAGTCCCTGAGGCAGGGGCTTTATTTTGGCCCTTCTATGTGCCCCAAGAAGTCGGCACAGAGCCAAGTACATAGTAAGTGCTTAAGAATGTTTCTCCCCTAATTATTCTGTGTTCCTAATCTTCCAAGAGAATTCTTACCTAGAATATGCATTCATTAACGTTGCTGCCGTTGTCCTTTTTGCTGCCCCCCTCTCCAAAATCTGATAGACTTCATCCTTATTGTGGACTGTAACTTCTTCCAGACCCTTGATGATTACTCCTCTCTGATCAAACATGAAAAGCAAAGATCAAAAAAGTAAACATAAAAATTTAATCAAATGTTCACAGGAAGATTCAGATAAATCTCAATATGGAAACAAAGTTACCTTGTTACGAGGATCATCAAACATTTGTAGTCTCTCAGAAGCATCGGTAGTTGGATTAAGTAGATCAAAGAGTTCTTCATTATAAATTTCTAGCAATGACACTTTGACTGAGAATTCTGTTCCATTTTCAGTAAGTTTCTCAAATATCTGATGGAGTGTACGTGGAATTATGCCAGCTAAGGGATCCTGAAATTATAATAATGGGTGAATTAGCCTAATGGTTTTCCTAAATGAAAAGTAATAGCTGAAATCTCCTTAGCTCTGCTCAGTTGCATTTGGCCAAGTACGGTGTGACTGTCATACACGGGAGAACAAGAATTCACTGTGACGCAAAGAAGGAGTTCTACCAAACTCCTTTTATTATACAAATATAATACTGATCCCAAAGCCAGGTAGATCAAAACTACAGACCAATCTCCTTAATGAACATAGATGCAAAAATCTTAAACAGAATACTAGCAAAGAGACTCCAGCAAGTGATCACGAGGATTATTCATTGTGATCAGGTGGGATTTATACCAGAAATGCAAGGATAGTTCAACATCAGGAAAACTATTCACATAATTGACCATATCAACAAGCAAACCAACAAAAACCACATGATTATCTCAATAGATACTGAAAAAGCCTTTGACAAAATACAACATCCATTCCTATTGAAAACACTAGAAAGTATAGGAATAGAAGGACCTTTCCTAAAAATAATAAACAGTATATGTCTAAAACCATCAATAAGCATCATATACAATAGGTATAAATTAGAAGCCTTCCCAATAAGATCAGGCATGAAACAAGGATGCCTACTATCACCTCTATTATTTAACATTGTACTAGAAACACTAGCAGTAGCAATTAGAGAATAAAAAGAAATTGAAGGTATTAAAATAGGCAATGAGGAGACTAAGTTATCACTCTTTGCAGATGATATGATGGTCTACTTAAAAAATCCTAGAGAATAAACTAAAAAGCTAATAGAAATAATCAACAACTTTAGCAAAGTTGAGGATACAAAATAAATGCACATAAATCATCAGAATTTCTATATATTTCCAGCACATCTCAGTAACAAGAGTAGCACGAGAAACACCATTTAAAATCACCCTGGACAATATAAAATGCTTGGGAATCTATCTACCAAAACAAACACAGGAATTATATGAACACAACTACAAAACACTTTCCAAACAATTAAAACTAGACCTAAACAATTGGAAAAACATTGATTGCTCATGGGTAGGACAAGCTAACATAATAAAAATGACCATTCTACCTAAATTGATTTACCTATTTAGTGCCATACCTATCAAAATACCAAAAAACTTTTTTACTGAATTAAAAAAAACTGCAACAAAGTTCATTTGGAAGAAAAGAATATCAAGGGAAATAATGAAAAAAAAAAAAACCACGTGAAGGAAGGTGGCTTAGCAGTACCAGATATTAAACTGTACTATAAGTAGCGGTCATCAAAACGATATGGTACTAGCTAAGAGACAGAAGGGAGGATCAGTGGAATAGACTTCGGGTAAGTGACATCAGCAAGACAGTGTATGATAAACCCAAAGAGCCCAACTTTTAGGACAAAAACCCACTATTTGACAAAAACTGTTGGGAAAATTGGAAAACAATATGGGAGAGATTAGGTTTAGATCAATATCTCCCACCCTACACCAAGATAAAATTCAGAAAGGGTGAATGACTTGAATATAAAGAAGGAAACTATAAGAAAATTAGGTGAACATAGAATAGTATACCTGTCGGATCTATGGGAAAGGAAAAAATTTAAAACCAAGCAAGAGTTAGAAAAAATTACAAAATGTAAAATAAATAATTTTGATTACATTAAATTAAAAAAGTTTTGTACAAACAAAAACAATGCAACCAAAATCAGAAGGGAAACAACAAACTGGGAAAAAATCTTTATGACAAAAAACTCTGACGGGTCTAATCACTCAAATATACAAGGAGTTAAAGCAACTGTATAAAAAATCAAGCCATTCCCCAATTGATAAATGGGCAAGAGACATGAATAGGCAATTTTCAGGTAAAGAAATCAAAAGTATCAATAAGCACATGAGAAAGTGTTCTAAATCTCTAATAATTAGAGAAATGCAAATCAAAACAACTCTGAGTTACCACCTCATACCTAGCCGATTGGCTAAAATGAGAGAAGGGGAGAGTAATGAATGTTGGAGGGGATGTGGCAAAACTGAGACATTAATGCACTGCTGGTGGAGCTGTGAACTGATCCAACCATTCTGGATGGCAATTTGGAACTATGCCTAAAGAGCTCTAAAAGACCCCCTGCCCTTTGATCCAGCCATAGTATTGCTGGGTTTGTACCCCAAAGAGATCATAGATAAACAGACTTGGACAAAAATATTTATAGCTGCACTTTTTGTGGTGGCAAAAAAATGGAAAACAAGGGTATGTCCTTCAATTGGGGAATGGCTGAACAAATTGTGGTATATACTGATGATGGAATACTATTGTGCTCAAAGGAATAATAAACTGGAGGAATTCCATGTGACCTGGAAAGACCTCCAGGAATTGATGCAGCGCAAAAGAAGCAGAGCCAGAAGAACACTGTACACAGAGACTGATACACTGTGGTAAAATCGAACATAACAGACTTCTCTACTAGCAGCAATGCAATGACCCAGGACAATTCTGAGGGATTTATGGAAAAGAACGCGACCCACATTCAGAGGAAGAATTGCAGGAGTGGAAACACAGAAGTAAAACAACTGCTTGAATACATGAGTTGATGCGAACATGGTTAGGGATGTAGACACTAAATGACCACACCAATGCAACTATCAATATGTAAATAAGTCTTGACTGATCACACATGTTAAATCCAGTAGAAAAGTATGTTGGATATTAGGGGGGAGGGCGTTAAAGGTGGGGGGTGAAGGGGAAAGTAAAAACAGGAATCATGTAACCAAGGAAAATTTTTCTTAAAAAATAAAATATTTAAATCTAAAAAAAAAAGTAATAGTTGACATTCATATATTGTTTTCAGGTTTGTAAAGCACTTAAAATTCTCACACATTTCTCCTAACAACTCTATAAAATAAATATAAGAACTTTTATCACCATTTTACTAGTGAGGAAATTGAGATCCAAAGTTTGTCCATGGTCACATAACTAGTATTAAAGGCCAGATTTAGTCCAAGATCTTTCTGTTTTTTCCTTGGGTTTAAAAAAAAACTTAAAAATACTGCTTCCCAGGTAAAGGATATCAGAATGTCATTTAACTGACTAATTTACAGAAAAACTATTTAAGATTAGTACTATCTGGGGACAGCTGGGTGGCTCAGTGGATTGAGAGTCGGGCCTAGAGAGCGGGAGGTCCTAGGTTCAAATCTGGCCTCAGATATTTCTAAGCTGTGTAACCCTAGGCAAGTCACTTAACCCCCATTTCCTAGCCCTTACTGCTCCTTCTTCCTTGAAACAAATACACAGCATTGATTCTAAGACAGAAGGCAAGGATTTAGAAAAAAAATTTACCAAAAAAAAAAAAATTAGTACTATCCTTTTCTCCAAATAAGGTTAATATTGGGTCACTAAATAATTTATAGATGAGTTAATCTGGTCAATACAAACAACATTCATTATGTGCCTATAATGTACAATATACTGCCTTGGATACTTGGGATACAAAGTCAATGTCCAACAGTTCCTGCTTTCAAAGAGGCTACCCTATTAAACCTTTAAGTGAAAAACATCTCTCTCCAGCTTTCTCCCTTTAACTAAAGGAATATTTTGCTGATACTTATTCTCCTTAAACCTGGGAAAAACTAAGAAGCTATGACTAATTTTAAAAGGTAAATACCTAGGAAATGGAGAGTGGCATTAATTTAAGATAAACTAATCTGAAGTACCAAAATAAATAATTTTTAAAAAAGTTATTAAAGGTTGGTTTTTTTAAGTTTCAAAAGCAGTATATTTATATGTAATACCATCCCTATAGTCTGACTTAGGCCTAATTATATTTGAGACCATTGGCAAAAAATAGGTCAGACACAGAATTTTTAGTAGAGAACTCTTGAGGAAGAACTCCCTCTATTCATGTCAACTGAATTCTTCTTTGAAACTTATTATCTTAGATAGTTTAATGGATGCACTGAAATGACTGGGAGGGTGGTGGCGATGATGGGAGATGTCAGAGAGCCAGCATATATCAGGACCTAAACTCAGGTCTTCTTAGGTTCTTAAAGCCAGCTCTCCATCTATTACAGAAAACCAACTCGTTTTTTGAGAGTTATTTTGATTTAGTAGTTATTGAAATCTCTTTTCTTCTCTTTTGTTGTTGTTCATTCTTCATTTTGGAAGAGAGTCAATAGTACCAAAGGACTGATGTCTTGACTCTCTAGTCAACTGGATGTAACTGAAGCAGGGTTACACAAAGTTGTCAGCCTCACTCTCTCTTCCAGAGTCATCAAATGACTAGAGATGTTCTGGGATGCATGGACGACCTTGGCATCTTTTGTGTCTGACCAAGCTCTAAGCACTCTAGTGGGACTGTTTCAGCTGCCTTCATTGCTCTTGGAACAAATTGTTCTCATCAGCCTATTCTGCCAGGGAAAGTCTTCACATGCTTCAAGTAGACAGCTCCTTAATTCAGTAATGGGTTTTGGAGCCTGTTGGTTACTCTCAACCTCAAGAGGGTTTTACTGGGGTATGGTACGTAGCTTCTTAAAGCCACAAGTGAGAGTTGGGTGAGAGGAGAGATAACTTGGGAGCTATTATAAATTATTATAATTGGAGTTATCCTCAAAACAACTCAGCAAGTTGTTCTATATTTCAATCTATTCCATTCACACTCATTAACCAATTACAATCCCAAATCTGAGCAATCAATTTGACTAATGTGGATATGAATCTGACCAAAGTCCTATATAGCTCAGCTTTTTGTTTCCTAGTGGTCCCAAGGGATGTTTTCTTTCAAAATATTGAGATAAAATGTTAGTTCTAGCAATTAGAGAAAAAAAAAAGAAATTGAAGGAATGAAAGTAGGCAAAAGAGGAAACTAAACTATCGTTCTTTATGAATGATACGATGGTATACTTAGAGAATCTTAGTTGAAATAATTAATAATAAAATTAGTTGAAATAATAAAAACTAGTTGAAACATTTAATAACTTTAGCAAAGTTGCAGAAAACAAAATAAACCCATATAAGTCATCAGTATTTTTATATATATCCAACAAAGCCCAGCAGCAAGAGTTAGGAAGAAAAACTCCATTTAAAATCACTCTAGATAATATAAAATACTTCAGAATCTATTTGCCAAGACAAATGCAGAAATTTTATGAACATAATTACAAAACATTTTTCACACAAATAAAGTTAGAGCTAAACAACTGGAAAAGCATGAATTGCTTATGGGTAGGCCAAGCTAATATAATAAAAATGACAATCTTACCTAAATTAATTTACTTATTCAGTACCATACCTATCAAACTACCAAAAAACTACATTATAGAACTAGAAAAATAATAAGAAAATTCATCTAGAAGAATTGGCATTCTTGAAAAAAAAAACTGTGAAGGATGGTGACCCAGCAGTACCAGATCTTAAACTGTACTACAAAGCAATAATCATCAAAACAATCTGATACTGGCTAAGAAACAGAAGTGTGGATCAATTAATAAATTAGTGGTAAATGACTTCATCAATCTAATGTTTGATAAACCCAAAGATCCCAGCTTTTGGGATAAGAATTCACTATTTTACAAAAACTGCTGGAAAATTTAGAAAACAATATGGCAAAAATTAGGTTTAGATCACTATCTCACACTCTTATACCAAGATAAGGTCAAAATGGGGACATGATTTAAACATAAAGAGTGATATTATGAATAAATATGGGGCACATAGAATAGTTTATCTGTCAGATCTATGGAGATGGGAAGAATTTATAATCAAATAAGAGATAGAAAACATTACAAGATATAAAGTGAATACTTTTGATTATATCAAATTAAAAAGGTTTTGTATAAACAAAATCAACGCAACCAAAAAGGTAAGTGACAAACTGGAAAAAAAATTTTTATAACAAAATTCTCTGATAAAGGTATCATTTCTCAAATATGTAAGGAACTAAGTCGAATTTATAAGAATCCAAGTCATTTCCCAATTGATATATGGTCAAATGATATGAATAGGCAGTTTTCAGACGAAGATATCAAAGCTATCAATAATCTTATGAAAAAATGTTCTAAATCACTCTTGATTAGAGAAATGCAAATTAAAGCAACTCTGAGATATCGTCTCATACCTATCTGATTGGCCAATATGACAGTAAAGGAAAATAAACAATGGAGGGGATATGGCAAAATTGGTACACTAATGCATTGCTGGTGGAGTTGTGAACTGATCCAATCATTCTGGAGGGCAATTTGTATGCCCAAAGGGCTATAAAACAATGTATACCCTTTGATCTAGTAATACCACTAGGTCATTTTCCAACTTTAACATCCAAGAAAAATTAAAGGTCACCAGAAAAAGAGGATAACCAAATGTACTAAACTGGCTAGCTTAATATCTGGCAATGTTAAATTAATCATAGCTCTAGAAATGGCTCCTAAAAAACAGAGCTTAAGGATTTTATAATTGCCATTTTCTGTTCTGCTTACTTTGAGGTAATGTTGGATTGTAGATTGTTAACAGCATCATCAGTAAGTTGTTTGGGTTCCTTTTGCCCTAAATTTGCTTATTTCAGATTTAAAGGACCACTGTGGATCCTTTTCAGTCCTGAAAGTCAGAGTTTTTGCAATAATGGATGTCCCTGTATACAGGACACTAGGAAAGTCTAAGAACCTAGGAACAATGAACACATATAACTTCTCTTTTTCTAAGAATGTTCTGAAATCTAAATCATTATAATCAGTGTTAAGATCAAAGCATCTATGACAAGATTCTATGTCCACATTAAAGCACTTAAATCAATTACTTAGCTAAAAATTGGAGATAAACATTTTAAAATTGTTGATATAATTGATCAGTACCTCTTCCCAGGTATATTCTTCATTGGGTGACCTTTCTCCTTCCATTGTAAAAGTCTTTCCAGTGCCAGTTTGGCCATATCTGTCAGTATGAATAAAAGTATACTTAAATTATTTAAACATGTATTTTAATAAGTTTGTAAAACTCAAATAAGTAATCTACTTACGCAAAAACAGTGCAATTGTATCCCATGATAACTTCATCTAAAATTGGACATACAACACTTCGGTAAACATCAATTTGTTTTGTGGATGCTCCAAAAACCTAGGAATAAAAAAAAAACAAAAAGCAACCCAGACACAAAAACCTACTTGATTGTAATTCATATTAGTAGCTACCTCAAATAATAATACACTAGCAATTTAATTGTTCCAATGCCAAATCACTTTTATATAAACTCTTCTAGATACTAAGAGATCAACTAATGCCCTAAAAGTTTAGTAGGTCCAATCAATTAATTGACTATATTACCAAAAATGAGAAAATGGTTCAATTGTGAAGATTTTGATGACTATATCTGATAAAAAATATTATGCGAAATTAGAAATAAGTACCATATCAAAAGTATAGGTTTTTCTTGTAGTCTTGTCAGTCATTCCTCCAGTACGGACACTGATTTCTTTTCTAATAGAATCGCAATCCACCACAGAATGGGCATTAGCTTTTCGTTCTGACAAATTAAATGGTCTAAAGAAGAACAACAAAATTAATTCAAAGATTGACAAATCACAAATGTCAGATATATCCATTACTTCATCTCAAGTAATTACAATAGTAAAATAAATGTGCAGGTGGCAGTTTTAATTAATTATTATCTCATGGTCCAATCTCACAACTGCTTCAAGAGGTTTGTCAAAAATCATCTTTTACCCAAATCTCACATTTCAAAATACCTGCTGCCAACAGATATGACTATCATCTAATCACATTCTTAACAATCTCTACCTTTTAAATCCTCAGTTTCCTTGATCTACCAAATTCCATGTTTGACCTGGTTGGGATCTGAAAAGACTCAAGCACTGGAGTGCTTGTTAAGAATCAGATAAGATTTCAAAGTTAGGATGTTTCACAGTAGCCAAGAAAAATAGACTTCTAACCTTTGCTTAAAAACCTGCCACAAGGGAAAGCCAATCCTTCCCTCTTGAAAAAGTTCCATTCACTTTTGGGTAGTTCCAAACATTCCCATCATTTGTCCTATTTACTTCTTATACATCACTCCCCTCCATTCACTCTGTGGTCCAGTCATATTAGCTTCCTTGCTGTTCATCCCATATGGCATTCTTGTCTTTCATCTTTAGTGCCTTTGCATTGGCCATCCCCTATGGCTGGAAGGTTCTCTCTTTACTGCCGGGTTTTTTCTTCAAGTTTCAATTTAAATACTGCCTTCAGGCCTCAATAGGTCCCCTCAACTGCTAGGGGCCTTCCCCTCTAAGTTACCTTCTATTCACTTTAAATGTATCTTACCCACACATAGAAGATACATGTTTTCTTCTCATTTACAACAAGTACCTAGAACTGTTTTTGCCTTTTCTTCATATCTCCAGGACATAGTCCTTAATAATCAAATCTGGGAGTTTAAGACAGCATTAAGACTTTGGGGGATACCCTATCTAAATTCAATTAAATTAGGAGACAAACTCATTGAGGGCAGCAAGGTGCTCGCTTTAGATTCTCTTCAGTGGTTCTGTCTGTCCTTTGAGCTCTTTTCCAAAGGATTGCTATAAAACCTTTTGGGCAGATCTGCTTTATTGTCTTTAGCTTTCCTTTCTGTCCAGCTTTGGATTGCTAAACTTTACCACTTTAGATGCTCTACTTTTAAAAATAGTTTTTGATCTTCTGTTTTTAAATTATTTTTATTTCTAAACATGTCCTTCCCATGAGCCATCTCTTATAACAAAGATTTCTTAAAAGGAAAAAAACCAACTGGGTCTGGTAATATATGAAATATTCCCCTTTTCTTGTCTTCTTCCCCCATGTTTGGCAAATAAAGGGCAAAGGAGCATCTTGATGATAATTTACTAGTCCAAGTCATGCTTATATATCAACTTCCATTATCTGCTCTTGCTTCAAACTTCTACAATATAAACTGTCAGCAACGGTTATTATATTAATTCATTTGATGGCAGCAATTATTGTCAACAAATATGCCCACATCTCCCTCATCCTCAAAAAAACTCACTGAACTTACCCATGTCCCATAGCTCTCTTCCTTTTTGTAGCCAAACTCCTTAAGAAGGCTGTCTAAAATAGGTAAATAGGTGCCTCCAGTTCCTTTCCTCCCACTTTTAAAAATTCTCTATAGTTTGGCTTCTAATCTTACCATTCAACTGAAACTTCTCTCTCCAAAATTAACAGTACCTTAATTGCCAGATCTAATGCCTATTTTTTTAACGGTTCAGCAATGGGGATTAAATGACTTGCGTAGGGTCAAACAGCCAGGAAGTGTTTGAGGCCACAATGAAGCCAGTATCTCTGTCCCCATACCTGGCTCTCACGGCCAAAAAGGTTGCTGACCCTTGATCTAGAGGATTCCAGTAGGTTAAGGGAAGGCTTTATGTAGGAAATAGTATTTGAATCATGCCTTTAAAAGATGAGTTGGAATTCAATAGGTGGAGCATCCTGCCTTATGTCTCTCCCCACTCCAATTCATCCCCTACTCAGTCACCAAAATGATTTCCCTAAAGTTCAGATCCAATCAATAAACTCCAGAGGTTCCTATTACCTCCAGGATCAAATACAAAATGCTCTGTTTGGGATTCAAAGCTTTTTATAATTTAGCTCCCTTCTACCTTTCCAGACTTCTTATACCTTACTACCCCAATAGATAGTCTTTAATCTGGTGAAACTGGCCTGCTGGTTATTATATAAAAAACAAGACACTCCATCTTCCTATTCTGGAAATTTGATCTGATGTCTTCCCTTCCTCTCCAACTAATTACCTCCCTGTATTCCTTTCTTTTGTTGTTTTAATACTTTCAATCATGTCTGATGTTTCCTTATCCTATTTGGAATTTTCTTGATAAAGATACTGGATTAGTTTGTCATTTCCTTCTCCAGCTCATTTTATAGATGGAGAAATGGAAGCAATTGGAGTTAAGTGACTTGCCCAGGGTCACAAAATCAGTAAGTGTCTGAGGTCACATTTGAACTCAGGAAGATTAATCAGTCTTCCAGATTTCAAGTTCAGTGCTCTATCCACTTCACTATCTAGCTGCCCTGTGACTTCCTTTGGGTCTCAACAAAAATTCCTTCTTTTACTGGAAGCCTTCCCTATTCTCTCTTAATAATTTCCTATTTATCCTGCATATATTGTGTTGTATAGATTTGTTTGAATGTTGTTTTGCCCAATTAGACTTTAAATTCCTTAAGTATAGGTCCTGTTTTTTTGCCTCTTTTTGTATCCCCAGTGCTTAAAACAGTGGCTGGCATATAGTAGGTGCTTAATAAATGTTGAATGACTGCATAAAGTCCAGCTTAAAAATCAAATTTATCTTTTTAAATGATATAGCAAACCTCTTTGTTGTTAGTTTCCAAAGTAATATGTGCAACTTATTACATACTTCAAAAGGAATAATATCTAGGGCAACTAGGTGGCTCAGTGGATTGAGAGCCAGGTCTAGAGTGGGAGGTCCAGGGTTCAAGTTTGGCCTCAAGACACTTCCCAGCTATGTGACCCTGGGCAAGTCACTTAATCCCTACTGCCTAGCCCTTATTATTCTTCTGCCTTAAAACCAATACATAGTATTAATTCTAAGACTGAAGGTAAGGCTTATAAGTAAAGGAATAGTGGCTAACATTCATATAACTCCAGGTACTTTACAAACATTACCTTATTTGATTTTCAGTGACAATGCTGGGAGATGGGATAGATAGATATCTACATTTTACAATAAAGGAAACTGAGGCAAATTGAGTTTCAGTGACTTGCCCAGGATCACACAGTTAGTGCCTACTGCTGGATATGAACTCAAGTATTTCTCACTGTGGCACTCTAAACATTACCTGCCCCATATTGTAAGTCAAAATAGCTGTAATAAACATCTTAAAATTACTCATCATACAAAATAAACTGGTCCAGAGGTATCCTGGCAAAGTGGAAGGGTAATAACATTGACTTTGGGGTCAGAGGATCATGATTCAAATCTCAACTGACATTTACTCATCTGTAAAATTAGAGGATTAGAGGATGGTCTCAGTGAACCACATCATTTAAGCAGTATAAACTTTTTAAATGCTTTATTCATCAGGAACATCCCCCAAAAAAGTATAAAAAAGCAGCATAGAAAAGGTACTCACAACACAAATTAATGCAAATGCTAGTAGAAATATAAAGGTTAAACAATTAACAAACATTTATCAAGTGCCTTCTGGGACCCAGACTAAAGACTGAAACAAAAACAGATGCTTCAGCCTCAAGAACAGAGCGTTCTTTAAATAAATAAATAAAAGCCTGATAAGCAATATTTCAACAGCACAATAAAAACCAACACTGTTGATCTGGAGTGGCAAGATTTTGACAATCTGGCTAAAGCCCCAAATGTCACAAGAGTGACAGCAAGAGAGCGATCCAATATCACAACAAATACTCATTAATTTAGAGTGTCCACAGTTGCTCATTTGAATCCCAGAGGAGTTTCAGATGACAGACGCTGCACAGACACCTGGGCAAGGGTAGACGGTTAATACCCAGTGGGTTTTCAGAGAGACCTGAGATCCACTAGACGCGCAAAGTCAAATGCAAATGTCAATATCCACAAATCCCTGGCCCGGGCCGACTCCAGTATAGAAAAAAGGGGGGATTCTACTGCCACCTTCCCCTCCGTCCCCACCAAAGGGCACGATTATGCGGGGGCAAAACCTTGCGCGCCTCCTACCTGCATCTCACCACCACTTGAATGTTCTTTGCTTTCTCATCCTTCTTTTTTCCAACGGAACTCGGCTGGAAAGCCATGACGAGCCTCGCAGGGAAACCTAAAACCAGGTTAGGAAAAAGCAAGGGCGGGTCAGGGACCAGGCCTCGAGATGCGTCCGGCTCCTCGGCCCAAGCCAGTTGGGGGAGGGGAGGGTTGGGGAGCGGCCGGGAGCTCCCATCAACTCCACCATCCCGCGACTGGCAAGGCCAAGGAGAATCTCACCCACCCAAAACCTTGGCAGGACTCTTACCAAGCTCAAGGTCCCCCTACTATGCGCAGCCGCTCGTTAATACAGCACCCAACCAGCCTCCTCCGGCCGGAAGCAGAACAAAAGTTCACGCGCCACGATTTGAATCTTGGATGCGAAATTTCTCCAGACCAATCACAACGGCCTCTGGTGCAAAGCACCATGGGAAACTGATTTAAATTAAAGAGACCGACTCAAGTTAACGCCGAGAAGACAAATGGGATTAGGAGAGTTGGTTTTTTTTTTAAGCTGACGTAAAGCATCGTTGTGCTTTGCGACGCTTACTGTGAGTGACTCCTGGAAGCGAAGAGAAACTAAGCGATCCTGATCTTCGACCCAGACATCAAGCACTTCTCTCTTACTACAAACTCAATGTGGAAATTAGCTGGAAGTTCAACAATCCCCGAGCCTACAAGTACCGGCCTGCACCGCGCGCCACCAGATTTCCGTTTGCTGTTGTCCGGTCTTCCGGATGCTGGGGCCGCTGTTTTTGATTTAAGGTGTGGACAGCTCGAAAGCCTAGGGAAAGGTGGCTTTTCTTGGAGTTGCGGGGCGGCGCTTGATTTCTGGAAGCCACACTTGGACTTCCTTATCAGAGGGCATTCATTTGCGCCGCGGAACTAGTGTCTTCTTAACTTTGTCCGCAGAAAGCTCCTCCTGACGCCGGGGAGTAGAGGAAAGGGAATCTTCTCACTCCCGCGCTTTGTAATTTTTGTGATGTACTGTTCTCAGCTCTTTATTGTAAAGTTCTTGCGTATCTGGCTCATGCCTTCCTCCACTTGAGTGTAATTACGCGAGAAGAATTGTGGTAATCTATATATATATGATCTATATCCAGTTTTAGTTTCTTTTTCTGAGCTTCACTTTTGCAACAACTGTTGGATATTTCCAACGGAATTATGTAGGTGTATCCAACTTTAGCGTTTCTAAAACTGTTCCTTATCCTTCCAAAACCTTTATGCCCGCTTCTTCTCTCCCCCACCCCCACGCCGCCCCCGAACTTCTTTGTTGTCTTTACTCCACACTCATGCAAACCACGTAACTAGTACGTTGCTTTTCGTCACTCTAGGATATATTTCCTTCTCTTCAGTCACATAAATGCCATTCTAATTAGGTTCCTAAATTACTTCTTGACAGAACTATTGCCTTCTACTCGGTCTCTCTGCAAACAGCTTCACTGTGCCAGTGAATATTCTTAAATTGATATTCTTAAACCTCAGATCTAACCTTGTCACTACCTTGCTCCAAAAGCTTCAATGGCTTCCACTTGCTTGTGGGATAAAATATAAAATCCTGCTTGGTTTTATGAAGTTTTCCACAATCAAGCTCAGCCTACCTTGCTTGCCTTATTTCAGATTAATATCACACTCATATTCACAAACTCTGTTCAAAAAAAAAAATGGTGTTTTTGTAGTTCCCCTTACATGACATCCCATATCCTCTCTGTAGGCCTTTATACAGACTGGACTCTCATTTAGAATGCTCTCCTTCCTCATTTTGCCTCTTGGAATAACCACCTCCCTTCAAAATTCCTCTACCTGAATTTTCTTGATTTTCCTAGTTGCTAGTATTCCTGCTTCCCAGATTACTTTTTAATCATATATCTGAAATTTCATTTTCTGTGTACTTGATTTTCTCCAATAAAATGTAAGCTCCTTGAGGACAAGGAGCTTTTTGGGGGACCTCTATCTCCAGCACTTGGCACAATGACTACCATATATTCCATGTATTTGATTCATTCATATAATTTCAAAATCCATCTTTAATCCTTATTAGCTATGTGTCCAAGGCACACGCTTAAACCTCAGCTTTCCCATCATCATCAGTGATCTAATAACCAAATCAAATTGCTCTTTTTAAAACCTCATTCTTTTTTACCTCTATTCTGTATTTAACACTATTGATTATCCCCTCCCATAATATCCCTATTGTTTTCTTCTGATTCCCCAATCATTCTGACATTTCCTCATTCTCCTTTACTTTATCTATCTCCAGGTTACACTCACTTAAGATGGGGAGTACCCCAGAGCCTCTGTCTTAGGCTCTCTTCTCTTCTCTGATTTATTTCACTTGATAATCTCATCTGCTCCCAGGGTTTCAAATATCTCTATGCTGATGACTCTAAGATGTATCTAGCCAGCTATAATCTCTTCTGACTTCCAGTCTCAGATCTCCAGCTTTATTTGCAACATCTCAAAGTAGATATCCTTTGGACATCTTAAACTCAATGTGTCCAAAACGGAACTAATTTCCCCCATTTAAAATGATTCCCTTTTCCTAACTTCCCTACTACTGTGAAAAGCACCTCAAATCTGCCCAATTACCTATACTTACAACCTGCAAAATGTCATTCCTTACTCTTATTCCTGCTCCTCCCCAATATCCAATTATTTGCTAGGCTCTGTTGATTTCACTTTACAAAATTTCTCACATATATCCCTTTCTTCCCGAATACTACAGCCACATTATTACTCCTGGCAGGCTTTTATCACCTCACCCCTGGGCAACTACTATACCCTGCTTGTTGGTCTCCCTACTTCATATTCCTCTCCACTCTAGTCCATCCTTTACTTGATACCAAATTCATCTTCCTTAAAAGCACAGGACTGATTGTGTCATTCCCCCATTCCAGTGATGGCAAACCTTTTAGAGACTTTAGAGACAGAGTGCCCAAACTGCAACCCTCATGCTGCATATAAGCCCCTCCCCCCTCACACCAGACAGGGGAGGGAGGAAGCACTCCCACTGGATTGCTGGGCAGAAGAGCAGGTGATATGAGAAATATCCTCAGGTGCCTGTAGAGAGGAGGAAGGGAGCAGCTCCCTCTGGCATGCTTGCCATGGGTTCCCTATTACCTCCTCCAGAATCAAATATGAAACTCTTCATTTTAGAAAATGATCCTTACACCTTATTCCTCCTCCATCCACTCTTTGATTCAGTGACACTAGCCTTGCCATTTTTTGAACAGTACACTCACACTCCAAACTCCTGACATTTTCACTGGCTCCTTCCTATCCCCAGAATTCTCTACTTCCTCATCTCCACCTCAATATTCCTTCAGGTTCTGCTAAAATCTTATATTCTACAAGAAGCCTTTCCCAGTTATACTTAATTTTAATGCCTTTTCTTTGAGAATATTTTTACTTTGAGAATACCTTCACTTTGCCCTGCATATAGCTTGTATGTGCATAGTTGTTTGCACGTTGTTTTCCTTATTAGAATGTGAAGTAAGTACTTGGGGATAGGTGCAATTTTTGCCTTTCTTTGTGATGCAGTAGATTGAGCATCTAGTCTAGAATCAGGAAGACCTGGGTTCAGATGCTACCTTAGATACTTACTAGCTGTGTAACTATGGACAAGTCACTTAATCTCTGTCTGCCTCAGTTTCTTCCACTGTAAAATAAGGAATAACAATAGCTATCTCACAGGATTATTGTAAGGATCAAATGAGGTAATAATTATAAAGGACTTAGCATAGTGACTGACACATAGTAGGTACTTAATAAATGTATGCTCCCTTCTTTCCCTTGTATCTCCAGCACTTAGGAGTGCCTAGCACAGAATAATGCCTTTTGATTTGCCTTGACTCATCTGAAAAAAAAAATAATATTTATATTACCTCCCTTAGAGGAAATGTTAAGAAAACATAAAATTTGTGAGTTGTTTATTCAACAAGCATTTGTTAATCACCTGCTCTATGTTGGCAGAGAGAAAATAATTGATATTATCTCTGCCCTGAAATATATAATAGGACACAGCAACTCAAGGCCGCATGATATAATAGAAAGAGGGTTGACCTTATATTAAAAAAGGAACATATGGGTTCAATTCCTGCCTGTAATACAAATATCTAAGGGTGCCTGGGCAAGTCAGTTTAACCTCTCATTGCTTTATATAACTCTAAGATTCTACATTTCAGAATTGTTGCCAAACTGTTTTAGCAGGAGGAAATTACCTTATCGGGAGCTCTCTACACTGATGAAATGCAGGGATGACAAAGTTATAGTTTCAGACCCCCCCCCCAATTGTAATTATAATGCAGAATAGAATATGAGAATATAAAGTGTTGTTGAGGTCTGGGCATCTGAAAGCACTTTGATACTTTAAGGATGTATGTTTTCATCAGTGTAAGCATTTCCTACCCATTCTATCAGCATAGAACATTTTCTGACTGTGCTGGACTCCTCAGGATCCAAGTACAGAATAACTTATTCTTTGTGCTCTCAATGCTATTTTCTGTTGTCTATTTAAATTATCCTCTTTCTACTTCCCGAAATTTCAATCTCTCCTTATCCAATGGCTCCTCCTGAATATTCCCAAACATGCTTTAGATTGAGAGCACCTTGAGAAGAGGAACTAGCTTTTGCCTTTTTGCATCTCCTGTACTTAGCACAGTGCCTGGCACATGTTGGTGCTTAATAAAATGTTTGTTGACTGAATTACTGACAAGATCTCCCCCATTTTTTAAAAACTCTTATCTTCCATCTTAGAATCAATATTGCATATTGATTCCAAGGCAGAAGAGTAATAAGGGCTAGGCAGTGGGAGTTAAATGACTTGTCCAGGGTCACACAGCTAGGAAATGACTGAGGTTAGACTTGAACCCTGGACCTCCCATATCTAGGTCTGGCTCTCAATCCACTGAGCCACCAAACTACCCTGATCTCCCTCATTCAAAAACAAAAACAAAAAACCCTTCCCTTGGAAGCAGGTAAATGGGAAAAAATGTCACAAGTTTTGCTGATAAAGGTTTCTTTTTCAAGATGTATAGGGAACTGATTCAAATATTTAAGAATAAGAGCCATTCCACAATTTATAAATGGTCAAGGGATATGAACAGGCAGTTTTCAGAAGAAGAAAACTAGGCTATCAATAACTATATTTTTAAAAACTACAAATTAAAACAGTTATGAGAATCTGCCTTCCACACATCAGATTGGCAAAGCTGACCAAAAAAAGGAAAATGAGAGATGATGGAAAAAATATAGGAAAACAAACATATTGATGCACTGTTGGTGTAGCTGCCAACTGATCCAGCCATTCTGGCAAGTGATTTGGAACTGTCTAAAAAGCTATTAAAGTGTGTACATGTCAACTAAGAAATATCCCTACTAGGTCCCTAAACAGATAAAAGAGGAAAAGGATTAATATGTACAAAAATATTTTAGTACCTATTTTAGTGTTGTCAAAGAATTGGAAATGAAGTGAGTACCCATGACTTGAACAATTTATTTTATATGAAAATGACAGAATATTGTTTTTCTATAAGAAATGATGAAGGGGTAATTTCAGAGAAACCTAGGGAAATTTGTATGAACCAATACAGAGTAATATGAGCAGAATAAAACAATCGATACAGTAACAATAATATTGCAAAGACAAAAAATTTGGAAAGACTTAGGAACTCTGATCAATTCAGTGACCAACTACATTTTCAGAATATTCATGATAAAATGAGCTACCCATCTCTCAATGGAGAGATGAAGGACTCAGCAGATTGACGTGTTTTGTTTTTGACTTGGGCAATGCAGGTATTTGTTCAACTTTACTTGTTTGTTAACAGCAGTTTTGTTTTTATTGCTTTCTCAATAGTGGGAGTGGATAGGTGGAAGAAAAGGTGGATCCTTATTTAAAAAGAAAATTTAAAAAAATTGAAAACTTATTTCCTTAAATCTCAAGCCATCATCACATATCTTTTTTTCTTTTCATACCCAAGTTCTAGAGAAAGTTCTAGCTCCCTTCAAGACTTAACAAAAGGGTTACCTTCTACAAAAGGCATTTCTTAATCCCCCACCCCAATTTAGTGCTTCCCTCGCACACTCCAAATTATTTTTATTTATTTTGTGTCCATTTTGTGTGTTGACTTATCTATCTACATGCTCCTGTCAAGGCCTATTTTGCTTTTGTCTTTGTATCCCCTTTCCCCAGCACAGTATTTGACCTGTATGTAATAGGCACTTAACTAATGCTCACTGAATTGAATTGGGGTTATAGATCATAACCTTTCTATATCTAAATGGATAATCTTCTTGAGTACTGTGGATCAAATGCAATTTATCATCCAATGGCCAACATTCTGGTGATAAATCTCTGTAACTTAGAGAGGTTGGTCACTGGACAATGAATATGCAATCCATTGCTACACCCATACTTGACTTGACTGAAACTTTTTCTAGCTTGGTTGGTGTTAAAAGAATAAGAAATCTGAGCCAAAATTTAGCATTATTTATTATTATTTATTGTGGATAAAAATAAGTTGGAAGTCCTATCACACCTATTCTGTGTAAAAGACTTCATAAAGATGTATAACAGTATGTTTTATAGGTGTTTGACAACTAATTAGCATGTCACTAACATAGTAGAAGGTACATAGGATGTTAAGAAATATGCAATGGTCTTTGGTAACAAGGGTTTGTAACACTTGCAATGAAGTCATAAGTTCCAGTACAAAGTTAAGAAAATTTAATTAATTCACCTGAACTTAACATACTACTTAGGTCAAAGTAACCTTTCTTGGCCTTAATACTCTGGGGATCCTGTAGTCGGCATATATCCTCAAAGGATCAAACAATACCTGGATATGCCATACTTGTTTTTGTTTGATCTCATTAGATCAACTGTACACTCTCCACTCTCAATCCAACTTTTTCTGCATGATTTTTGGCTTCCCTAGATAACTATATAGACCTAAAGTTTAAAGAAGTTTTTAATATTGTTAGTTGTTGTAGTATTCCACTACATCAAACTATATCTTTTCTAATACTAAGGTTAACAGGTTATTATAATTGATATCTTATGTACTATTTAATAACTGGGTCTAATTCTAAAAATTATAATTGCAGTTACTTATCTAAATGATTATATGTGATCATTTTGTTCATAATAATATAAAGATAACAAAACAATTTTCCTTTCCTTGGACTTTCTAGAACTTGTATAGCATTTAAATATTGAACTTTAGTGGAGAATATATGACAACAGCTTTCATTTCAATTTTTTAAAAATAGGCTAGGTCATTCTTTGTGAAGTTGCATAATCAAAGTTCAATTTATTCAGTTTTAGCTACATTTTAAACTTCAGCTCCTGTCCCAATTCTTGGTGCTGTTTTTACTTTTCTAAGAGTAAATCTTCCTAACTGTGTGACCTTGGGCAAGTTACTTAACTGCCTAATCCTTGCCCTTCTGTCTTAGAGTTGTTATTAGGATGGAAAGTAAGAATTAAAAAGATTTATATCTGACCTTTTCCGTTGCAATTATAAGATTACTTCATTGTGGGCCATGTGTTTTTCACTAGACTTGCAAGCTTGCAAGCTTGCAAGCTCACTCCAGAAACGATTATATATTTTCAGCCTCTCGAGGTTTCCTTCTTCACTTGTTCACTTTTTTAGTTAGTGATGAGGGAGCAAGTTTTTCTAACTATCCTTTTCTTTCACTGCTAGTGTCATTAGGATCTGTCACCTTGTGTTTGTGGATACAGCATCAACTAAGCAGAGAAAAGTTGCTTATGTTAATTTTTTTAAGGGGTATAAACTTTGAGATACAGATCCTTACCCTTCTATTGTATGCTTTGGAACTATTATTCTCTTTGTTATCAAACTTCTCTCTTTTTTTAGATCTCTTTTAGATACTCCTATATTTTTGGTTTAAAAATAAATCTTTACTTTCCATCATAGAATCAATACAGTGGATTGAGAGCCAGGCCTAGAGATGGGAGGTCCTAGGTTCAAATCTGTCCTCAGACACTTCCTAGCTGTGTGACCCTGGGCAAGTCACTTGACCCCGTTGCCTACCCTTACCACTCTTCTGCCTTGGAGCCAATACATAGTATTGACTCCAAGGGTAAGGGTTAAAAAATTTTTTTTTGGTTCCGAGGCCAAAGAGCAGTAAGAACTAGGCAATTGAGGTTAAGTGACTAGCTTAGGGTCAAAGAGCTGAGAAGTATCTGAGGTTAGATTTGAACCCAAGTCCCTCCATCTCCAGGCCTGGCTTTCTATCCACTGAGCTACATAGCTGACTCTCACACTCTATCTTGGAGCTTAGGTCTTCTCCACCACTCTCCATTCCAAACCACTATTTTTGGCTACCTTCTCCAGTAATCAATGCATCTTTTTAAAAATGACTCCCAACACATTGAGTCAGGAGGATGAGTAGGTTTATTCTCTATAAAGAATATTCCTTATTCTGTCATTTACCTCCACCATACCCATTCTCCTTCCATGCCCCTGATACTGAACATTACTGGAAGAAGTCATAAAATCAATCATATCTTTTGCATCCCCTATAAATTTTTTTATTTAATCTCAACTGAGCCCTCATTGCTGCAAAACAATCTCTTTTTTCTTAATTGGCTCTGGCTGCTCAAAACTCTTCTCCCTTACAATCTTTTATTTTCATTTACTTCTTCCTCCTGCCTGATATAATTAAAAGCCACAAATCATTAACTTTCTCTATTTTTTCACATCCCTGTTTCCCTTCAGTCTCTGACAAAGAGGAGGATGGTCTTTCTCCTCACCAAGACTAACACTTATATTTATGCCATGATTTAATCCTTCCCAACTTCTTTTGGATTTAGCCCCTCAGATTTCTCTACTTTTCAATTTATCCCACCTACTCATTCTTTCTCTACTGCCTACAAATATGCCCAGGCCTTCTCCATCTTTAAATAGCCTTCAACTTGACCCTGCCATTCATCCTTTAAGCTATTGTGATTTCTTTCATGAACTCCTAGAATAAGTTGTCTTTTCTTCCTCCACTTTTAACTTGCTCTTCCTTTTCAAAAAATCATTTCTTTTTTTATTATGAATTTCAACAATAACTTTTAATATACAAAGGACAGAAAGTACATTAAATTAAGAATTTCTGGTACATTGCATTTTAAGAATACATATTAAATTTAACATGATAGTAAAAAGCTGCCTTTCTTGTCTCTGTCCTGAATTTTCTTATTTCTTGGTTTTTTTTTTTTTATATTTCTTTAATGTGCTTCACTTTCCTTTTTACATCACCATCATTCCCCCTCTAAAAGAGGCCCTCTTTTGTAAAAATAAGTATAGTAAAACAAAGCAAATCTATATTTGGGTGCTGTCTGAAAATGTCTCATTCTTGCAGGAGGTGGGAAGCATGCCTCATTATTTTTTTTGAAGGCATATTTGGTCATTGCATTGATCAGAGGTCTAAAGTCATTAAAATTTTTTCTTTTATGATATTCCAGTCATTATATAAATTGTTCTTCTAATTCTGCTCACTTTATATCAGCTCACCTATCTCTCAAATTTCTCTGAATCCATCATTTCATAATTTCTTATAACACAATAATATTAATTACATTTATATATAATTATTTTTCAGTCATTTTTTACCTTATTGGGCACCTACAAAAAGGGCTGCCATAAATATTTTTGTGCATATGGATCCTTTCCCCTCTGATCTCTTTGGGAATATAAATAGTAGTAATATATCTGGGTCAATATTCAAAATTTAGTCACTTTTGGAATATAGTTGCAAATTGCTTTTCAGAATGGTAGAAAAACTCACAGTTCTACAGATAAATACATGAGGATGGCTATCCTATGTACATTTCCTCTCACAACTTCTTACATTTTATTTGATTATCAGATTATCGGATTAGTTCTCTCATCTATCTACTCATCCATTCTCACTGTGTGGTTTTATTAAGCTATAATATCACCAGTAATAGTAAAATTTGCACATAGTAACCACTTGAGAAATGCTTGATATATGATGATCAATTGTGAGTGACTTAAATATTATCAACAAGGC
Organism: Gracilinanus agilis; assembly: GCF_016433145.1. NCBI lineage: Eukaryota > Metazoa > Chordata > Mammalia > Didelphimorphia > Didelphidae > Gracilinanus > Gracilinanus agilis. The sequence continues at coordinate 642,735,575 of NC_058131.1, read as the reverse complement.
AAAGATCCAGGACAACTCCAAAGGACTCCTGTTGAAGGATATTCAGTTCCATAGAAGGAACAGAAGGAGCCTGAATGCAGATTTAAACATACCATTCTTCACCTTATTTCCTTCATTAATTTTTCTCTATTGTAAGCAATATGTCTTGTTTCATAACATGATGAAAAGAGAAATGTGTATTACATGAAAATATATGGACAACCTGTATCATATTGCCTGTCTTCTTGGGAAGTAGCAAGGGGTAAGAGGAAGGGGAAGAAAAGTTTACTAGTTTCTTTTTATATAGAAGGATTTTGAAAAGAAATAAGGTTAATGATAATCATATAAAAAAAGAAAAGAACACTGATGAATCATTTAAAAATACAAATAGAGCAAAAGAAAATGCAGAATGAGACTCAGACAAGCAGAGCAATATACTATATTAAATTCAAAATATGTTTTAAAAGCTGTTTGTAATGGAGATTCACAATTTCATATGTGGGTTTCTTTGTTCTTCAAATGTGTAAATGTTCATGTTTGTTAATGCTTTTTAAGTTCATAGTAATAAAGATGAAATTTTTAAATTGCTGGATACATACTGAATAAAAGTGAAATCTTATCCTTTAAGATTGAGGGGGCTACAGACTTGTCTAAATTTGTAGAAAGTCTGAATTACAGAGTGTTTTTCAAAAGAACTGAACTCAACAATTGTCTTTAAAATTAGTTTTATTGATGTTATTTCTTTTTTATGACCACAGTAATTTCCCTATACACAAACCCTACCTCCATATCAATGAACCTTTCTTTGTAACACAGAAACTGTTAAAGCAAAATCAAATAACACTGCAACCACTTCTCATATTTTGTGTAATATTCTACACTCATTATCTCCCACCTTTCCAAGGAAGAGAGGGAGAAGCATTTTTTCATGTTTTCTAGAGCTAAAATAAGTATAATTACAGAACATTCACTTTCAGTTTTGTATTTTTTTAAATATTGTCTGATCATATGAGTGAAACAGATGGACAATTCAAGTGATATTTGTTACTAAGATGTGAAAAAACAAGGGGAATCCTCAGGAAATTAAGTGAATCCTGTGAGAATTTATGCAGAGATATGGATAAGAATCATGGAGGATGGAGCAGTTACAATTGACTTCAAAGGAGGGAGTAAACTCAAGTGAAAGAAATAAAAGATCCATGAAAGTATTTGGTACTTACACTTGATTATCTATTTTAGGGGTGTATGAATGTTCAAAGAGGACTAGCACCTCTGATGTGAGAGATTGCCACTCTTTTCAGGTGATTCATCCATTTTTGGTGGCCACCTGTCACTCAATTTTCATATGTGACTCCAAAAAATCAGAGCATGCCCATCGCCACACCCCAGTAAACTGTCTAAACCAGTGATGGGCAAACTACGGCCTGCCAGCCATATGGGGATGGGGGGACCCTGAAATGTTCTGACTGCACAACATTATTCCTAATTATTCCTAATACAATGAGTAGGATACAATACAATGAAACTTTGAAAGAGTTGCCTTAGAAACAGACTGACAGATTAATATTTCCTTTCCTTTGGCTCCCTCTTTAAAAAGTTTGCCCATCATTGGTCTAGACAGATGGGTTAAACCAGTTTGAGGGTGACCTATGTTGATATTGGGGGATGTCTACCTCAAGCCTGTGAATATTTCCCCTAGTGGAATGGACTGATGAGAACAATTCGTTCCAATGGCCATGAAAGTGGCTGAAGCAAGCACTACAAAGTGCCTAGAGCTTGGTCAGACATCAAAGATGCCAGGTCATCCACTGCATCCTGAGCCATCACCAGTGCTACTGACTTTTGTCTTGCCACTGAACTTTGATGACTCTGGAATACACCATTAGGTTGAAGACTTGCTGAAGACTGCCTCATTTAAATCCAATTTACACACAAGTGATGTCACTGGTCCTCTTAAAAAATAACAAAGGGCAGCTGGGTAGCTCAGTGGAGTGAGAGTCAGGCCTAGAGACAGGAGGTCCTAGGTTCAAACCCGGCCTCAGCCACTTCCCAACTGTGTGACCCTGGGCAAGTCACTTGACCCCCATTGCCTACCCTTACCACTCTTCCACCTATGAGACAATACACCGAAGTTAAGGGTTAAAAAAAAAAAAAAAAACCAACAACAAAGGCCAAAGGACAGCAATCTGACATTCCTACCTTGTGGTAGGATTACATAACCTTTTTATGGTAGTGAAGGGACTACATAATTTTTTTTAATAAGTTAAATTTTTTCCAGATTATATGTCAATACAATTTTCAACAATCATTTTCTGACATTTTGTGATTCATATATTATCAATGAGGTTCCTTTGGACAGAGCATCATTGTCCTCTGGATCAGAACTTCTGAGCTGAAAGAAATCTTGGTTTAAAAAATCCTGGCAAATGACAATGAGATATGAGGAAGGAAGTAGAAACCTCAGAACTTCCCTTCTTTTTAGTTACTACCAGGAGACCCAGCAGAAGACGTGAAAAAAAAAATCAACAAGGCTAGTAAGAAGTATGAAGATTTTTCTATTGATATCCAAAGTAGGCATTTACAAGAAAGTGAACCAATAGATTACTATCATCACTCTTACATCTAGATCAATTGAAATCGTTCTGAGTATCAGTTTATTGCTATTTCCTGCTAATACATCCCAATATATTTACACTAAATCATTTCCTTAAAATATTCAGACAGGTTGCAGTAAAGTATCCTCCTGGGATAAATAAAATGCTTAGTTCCATAAATGTGGGGTACTGACCTGAAAGTGTTTAGAACCATTGCATTTATAAGGGTGTATACTCTAGCCCTGGAGCCTTACTTTAACTCTACCCTCAGGATCCATGCCATGAGACTGTCTTATAAGTGAAATTGCATTATAATAAAGTTCTTTTGGCACTTCAGTAATGAAACTCCCTTGGATAGATTCCAGGATGGCTCTAACTTAAGAATGAAATCAAATCTATAGTGAAGAACATAATGGCTCTAATGGCTGGTTTCCAGTGGGGCTTAAATCTTGAACCTGAGCTTTTCTTTGCCCTTTTGCCCCTCTTGTTCCATTTCTGAAATGTCCTCCCTCCCTCTCTTATCTGCTGGATTCTTACTATCTTGTAAAGTTAACTGAAATGGCCCTTTCTCCTTGGATTTAAAAAAAACCCACTTAAATTCTAGGGTACACTTATGTCATATTGCAGGGTTTAGAAGGTCAATTCTTCAGTGCATTTAGGTTATGTTTCATTTTATACCTGAGTTTGTTTTTTCCTATTATGATGGCTAAAAATGTCTTAGCTAACTTTCCCTGCACCATGCCTAACGCACATTCATGCGCGCGCGCACACACACAGTGGGTGCTTAATAAATGTTTGATTGGGGAACTCATTAAAGACTTATAGCCCCAGCATCTCCTTTAACCTAGAGGGAGCCAGTGGGCCGGGTACCCCAAAGTTGACAACCAGCGAACTAATTAGGGGCGGTCCGCATGCAGGACAAAACCTGGTGATTGGTTTTCAGCGCGGACGTGGACTGTCCTGGCTCCAACACCTTTACCTCAATTAGTCCAGAACAGCCAATGGGGGAGTCTGCGCAAACACACATCCCCTAGTTTAGAGTGTCCATCAGTGGCTGCCTCGCAAATATCGCCCCACCCCCGCCAGCGGCTGGGTTCTATCTGTTAGTGGAATACTTCCCAGATCTTGCAGATCCGGTTCGGCACCTCCTCGGTGGATCCCCGACCCAGCAGGCTTGTCGCGCCCCCTCCCCCTCTGTCGCTGCGCCCCGCCCCTCGGGGCTCTGACTGCGCTTCCCCTCCGCCCCCTCCACCGCCTCCTCCCACCTCCACCGCGCTCGCGCTTGGCCCGGGGGGGTGGTGGGGGAGGAGGGTGCGAGCTGTCTGACTGAGCATGCTCAGTGGGCTGGGCCAGCTCCGGGCGCAAGGAGGAAGCGTTTCCAGTGCTCCTGGCGGTGGCGCTGGGGTATGCGGTACGGGCTAGCGTGGCGGCTGCTGCACCCCGCGCTCCGCACGACCTTCCGTCCCGTCCTCGCTGCCTGCCTCTGCGGGGAGCATCTTTTGGGGTAAGCGGGCGCAAAGCGCCGTAGGGCCTGGCCGGGCCGCAGCGCCGGGGCCCACGGGGAGGGCAGAGGGGATCCGGGCTGCAGCTGCCAGGACTATTCCGCAATCCCCGCCCCGCGGCGCCCACTGCCAGCCGCCTGGCTCTTGGGTTCTTGAGGCGGCCCACTGCGAGGCGATCCCGAGGAGCCCGGGCCTGGCGGGCGGACAGGCAGCGAGCAGGGTGAGCCTGGCGAGGGCCCGGCCCGGGCTGGGCTGGGCAGAGCGGAGCGGGGCAGAGGGCGCGGATCCGCCGCTTGTGTGACCTAGGGTCGCCGCGGGGACTATGTCACAAGGCCGGGGTGGGCAGGCCGGGAAGAGCCGCGCTGTGGTGGGCAGCAAAGTGCGGCGACCGGGGGTGGCGGGGGTCGGGCCAAGTTATGCCCCTCCGGTGGGACCGGGTCCGACCGCTGGAAGAAAAGCCTCCACTGACGGAATCTGACTTTTCCCAGGGGAAGAGAACCTGAACAGAAGAGAAGCAGGTAGGGAGGAGGAGGAGCAGGAGGAGGAGGAGCAAAAAGAGGAGGAGGAGGAGCAGGGGCTGCAGCAGCTGCAGCTGGGCCAGGGCCAGCCTCGAACAGTACCCGGCGAGGACTGCCAGCCACCCGGACGCTGCGCCCTCCGCTTGTGGGGCTTTCCCTGGACCTTTGCCTTCCCATAACGCCGAACTTCCTGTTCCCACCTTAGTTTCAGGCTTTTTAATTCGGAAGAGACCTGGAAGGGCATTCCCAAACCCTCCCCGTTTTGCAGAAGAGGAGGAGGGTTTGAGCCTTCCAGGTAGCTGTGCTCTGTTGTGAATATAAGCTTATGTTGGGTTTTGTTGTTGTCTAACATTATGGAAAAATCCTCCCCCCCCCCCTTTATAAGAATTGTGTTTTTTCACCAACAGCGTAGGCAGGCATGCTTGGGCATTTGTGTAAAGCCTCTTCATCAATCACATTTTGAGTACCTTCTGTGGGGAGACATTGAATAGTGTACAGTGTGGAAAGGAGCAGGATCTGGAGTCAGAGGTGTGGGTTTATATCCCACCTCAGATGTAACTTCTGACAAATCTCTTAACCCCCTCTGAGCCTCAGCTTTCTAATTTGTAAAATGTAGGCTTTGGACTGGATGACCTTTAAGGACTCTTATAGCTCTAAGATCCTCAATGTCATATGACCCTGTGTGCAAAGTAGTGGTACTTAATCTATGTGAGAGATTATCAACATGAATAAGACTTATTCTTAGTACTTAGGAGTTTCTGCTTGGTAGTAGGGAGAACCTGGGATAGCCCACAGAAAGTGACAAAATAAATAAGGCAGTATTGATGCCAGTGAATAAGGAGGTAGTTAAGCACTATAGAATTTCAGAAATTGTTGGGAGGTATCAGAAAAGAAGTAAGACTTGACTTTGGTTCTTAAATGAAAGAAAAAATAGGATTCAGATATATGGAGAATGGTTTTGAAATGTCTTTAGACCAATGTTACTGGAATGAAGTTCTTCAATCAACAAGCATATGTTAAGACCCTGTTGTGTGCCAGGTAACCTTCCTCATCTGTGGGTAATACACTTTGAACATCCTCTGCCTTCATTACCTTTTATTTGGGGGGATAAGATATACATATGTATGAAATAAAATAGAAAGTTAATTTATAGAGTGGGAGGGCATTTGTAGCTGAGAGGGTCAGAAAAGAGAACAGAGGTGCCAAACACTAGACCTGCAGCCCATAACACTCTTAAATTAGATTAAAATAGAATTGAGATTAAAATAGAATTGGGACATATTTAAAAGAAATAAAAATGCAATAAAATAGAAAATATTTTAAAACTAAATCAATATGCAGTCTGTCATATATACATCCTTAGGTATGGCTTAGAGGCCTCCATTTTTATTTGAGTGTGACATCACTGATATAGAGGCTGACCCTTAAGAGCAGTTTTACAGATTCTAAGAGATGAGAAGGAAATACATTATTGGCATGGGGGGACAGCCAATGGAAAAGTGAGGAACCTGGAGATGTGGAGAGTTTGTTGTGTGTGAGGATCAGTCAAAAGTCCAGTTTGGTTGGATCATGGAGTGTATATATGGTGAGGAGAGCAATGTATATTGTGAAGCACTTTAATAGTCCTAGATTTTGTGCAAAAATAGTTGGATAAAGAAAATGTAGAAGAGCTTTGAATGCTTAGCTGAGTGGTTTGCTCTTCATCTTATACATAGCTATGAAAGTTTGGGGACATTGAAGTGATGTTATAAGAATGGTATTTTTGGAAAAGTCATCTGGTGACAGTTGTAGAAGAGCCATTGAAGTGAATGGGAGAGTTTGGAGGGAAACCTCCATGTATATTTTCTTGTTATTTTCCTTGTCCACCTGTCTTGATATTTCTAACCCTTGGTACACCTCTAGAACTTTGGTATTTGTTCAGGGTCATTTGGCAAGCAGTATCAGGCTGCCGGGTGCCATCTTTTACTATTTTATTCTTCATATATTAATACTACATCCTTCCAACTAAATGGAGTCTAATAGAGGAGGGGACTATGTCTTACTGTATTTATATCTGGACAGTACACACAGCATCTTGCATATACTATGTACCCATGATAAATATTGATGAGAAGATAAGTTTTAGAATTTTATTTTACCATCTCTGAGATGAGTTTTTTATGTTTATATCTTAAGATCCTGCAACAGATCCTTAAATAATTTCATTTTTTTAACCCATATCGTCTGTCTTAGAATTGTAGCATCAGTTCCAAGGCAGAACTATAATGGATAGGCATTGGAAGGTTAAGTGACTTGCCTAGTTTCATACAGCTTAGGAAGTGTCTGAAGCCTGATTTGAACCAAAAACCTCCCATCTTCAGGCCTGGCTCTTTATTTACTGAGCTAGTAGGTGCCCCTTTAAATCATTTCTTAAGATCTGAAAGATAGTAGAACATTTTTTATTTTTTTCTACATGGCTGTTTCAGTATTGGTTAGTGCATCATTAGTCTGAAAACAGAAAATCTAGATTTTTTTAAAAGTACACATTGTACCTTAGTCACCTCTTTGTAGCAGGGCATACAATAATACTTTCCAAAAGCATTATGTTGTTCTTTGTTCAAGATAAAATTACATTGTACTTAAATTTAAATGTTACTGTATATGTTTAGATTACTCCTAAAAGTCAGTCTAGCATCCTTTATCTGTTTTCTTACATGAAAGTTGCAGCTATAAAATATTTGTGAGATCCTTTTAAGTTAAAAATGTCAGGTTTTCCTTTTTTGGGAGGGGAGGGAGACAGCCTGTACTTTTGAAAGTATTTTGGCAGTACTACAAGAGCTAAAGAACAAGATGAAGATGTATGTGTATTTCCAGTTTGTTTCTTACCTTTGCTGATTGACATTTTGGCAATTTATCTTTTTTCTACTAGGTCAAGAGATTGGTTATATCTGTGCATTTTATATAACTTCATATTTAAGTGTTTCAAATTATGAAGTATATTGTATCTTTTCTCTTTCTGGTAGAGTAGGCAGGGGTCTGGATTTGGGAGTCAGAAAGCCATGGGTTCAGATCCTACCTCAGATACTTAGTAGCTATGTCACTGGGCAAGTCACTGAACTTTTGGGCATCAGTTTCCACATTTGTAAAATGATGGTGTTGAGCTATTCCATAACTTCCAAGGTCTATTTCAGCTCTAAATTTAGAATTCTAATACACATCTTGGCCTAAGTAAGATGCTGAAAATGGCTTGTACTTGGAAGAAGCAAATAGTTGCTTTTGCTTTTTACATTAGAGGTATCATACTTGGAACTCTGGAGCCATAAGGAGTCTGCAAAACTTCCTAAAACTGTAGGGATCAAATTACAATGTCATTTAGAAATATTTAACAAAAAAAACCAAAAACCCAATACAATAATTTTCTAACTCAACACAAGAAGGCAGCTAGATGATATAGTAGATAGAGCACTAGACCTGGAGTCAGGAAGACCAGAGTTCAAATCCAATATCACCAATATCAGACTCGTACTAGCAGTGTGATTCTGGGCAAGTCACTTAACTTTGCTTTAATTTCCTCATCTGCAAGACAAATTGGAGAAGAAAGTGGCAAACTACTTCAGTATTTTTGCTAAGAAAACCCCAAATGTTGTCAGTAAGAGTCAGACATGACTGAAACAACAAAAAAGTCAGTGTGTGCCCATAGGGATCTGTTTCTGTTCAAGTTTGAGATCACTGCTCTACAAAGCATTAATGGAAGAAATGAAGTTCAGAATTTAGAGTTCTTTAAACTATGTAGAGCTTACCATACCATCAGTGTTTTATTTGATGTATTAGCAGTACTGTTTTATTCATATACTGTGAGACCCTGGGGAATACAAGATTTAGGGTACATCTGTAGGATGAGAATAGTGTCATTAGCATAAACCACATTGTAAATTGTAAGCATGGTCCACATCTGGCAGTGAAAAATGTTAGTGGTCATTTTACAAATGCTTTTCATTTTACAAATGCTCTTCAATGGCATATGAATTAAGATTTGTTAAAATACCTTGGATTTCTAAGATGTCAAATGCTTTTCATTTTACAAATGCTCTTCAATGGCATATGAATTAAGATTTGTAAAATACCTTGGATTTCTAAGATGTACCATCAGTCTCAGTCATCTAATAAACATTTATCAAGTGCCTGCTGTGTGCTGAAGATCTAAAGAAAGGCAAAAGAAAGTCCCTGTTCTCAAGAAGCTTACAGTTTAATGAGGGAAGAGATAATATGCTGTACAAACAAGACATATACTGGATAAATTGGAGATAGCAACAGAGGGAAGGTATTAGAAACAAGGGGAATCCAGAAAGACTTTTTGTAGAAAAGTTAGATTTTAGATAGGACTTGAAGGAAACCAGAAGGCAGAGCTGAAAGGGGAGAGCATTTCAGGCATGTGAGACAACAATTAAAACACCATCAGGATTCAAAATTAAAAACTTGGGTATATCTTAAAATAGTAGTCTAATGCTAAATTCTCTCAGGTTTAGATTGCTTTTAGGAAGAGAAAAATGAGATATCAAGATTTCAGAATGGACTATTATGTGATGGTTGTTAAGATTAGGGCTTCTGGATCGACCTTTTGAGTTGGAAAAATAATTAAACCCAATTGCATTTATAAATATCCTCAATGTTGCACTCACCTTGACTCTCCAATTCATAGATATAGGATTTAGAACTGTAAGGGACCTTATGGGTTGTTTGGTCCAGCTCCCTTATTTGACAAATGAGAAAATTAAGGCCTTGAGAAGTCAATTTTCCAATGGCTCCATCCCTCTCTTCCTAGAATCATCCTGTATAACAAAGAAGAGGGGACTAATCATCACTTTGAAAAAGGTCTGAGGTATTACCCTTAGTTTTTTATATCCTTAGTCTCTCATCTCTTCAAAGAAGAGAGGTTTTTGTTTGAAGCTGACTAGAACATTCTTCTTTGCAGGAAGGACAGACAGAAGATACAATTTTCTTTTTTCCCATAGGTTTCAGATACTAATTTAGAATACTTGTTTAGAACTCTCAGTAAGCATACTTTCAGCCAATTCTTTATTGGTTTTGTTTATTCTCTTTTTTTGTTTTTAAATGCTTGAGGTTTCATACTAGAAATTTCCTGTTTAATACCATGCCAGTTTCAACCAAATTCACTTTCCCATAATACTGCCTTCTTGAAGACTATATATGTTGAAGATGTAGTAATATTCCATCATTTCTTTATACGAATCCTTAGCTGTTTTAGTAGACCTTCCTTGTTCTTAAGATTTCTTCCCATTAATCTTCCTTTTATCCTTTTGCTCCTAGGCCCCAAATCTTCTGTGGTTCCTCATTTTCCATGTTAACTAGAAAAAAACCCACAGAACTATTAAATATTCAGAAAAATCACTCTTTAATTAAGGTAAGGAGTTTAGCGGTAGAATTTAGGCCTCTTCACCAAGCTGTTCCGCTATAAACCCATTCAGAGTCCCAGACTCTGGCAGCTCCGGTCACTAAACACCTGGGAGTGCCACCGTGAGAGATGACAATTCTGAAGAGGGACAGAACTTGGGGGTCTTTTATACGCTCTGGAGAACTTGGTAGGCAAGCCTGCATAGATAAACTCCTTGCAGGCTGCAAAGAGGTCTGCAGCCAGCCTCAGGGGTATCAGGGAGTAATCAACTATAACAATTACAAAGGAAGGGTTCAAACTAAGAGCTGGGCTTCCTGAGAGGGATCTTTAATACAATGAGAGAAACTTCTAAAACAAGTAAAGGAGGGGCAGCTGGGTGGCTCAGTGGATTGAGAGCCAGGCCCAGAGACAGGAGGTTCTGGGTTCAAATTTGGCCTCAGACACTTCCTAACTGTGTGACCCTGGGCAAGTCACTTGACCCCATTGCCTATTCCCTTACCACTCTTCTGCCTTTAGAACCAATACACAGTATTGATTCTAAGATGGGAGGTAAGAGTTTTTATTTAAAAAAAAAAAAAAGATAAAGGCACTCAACGTTTTGACTGTGCCCACTAATCCCAACCACACTAGGGTCCCCAAACAGTTTAAGGTCTATAGTTCAACCCAAAACAGGTGTGCCTGGTATTGGGGTTTCTCAAAGTGCAGGGGTAAAACTGGGGTGGCCAGATTTCACATTGACATCCATAATCTTAAGAGTAGAGTCTCTTGGATTTTGAAGGGTCTGTATAATCACTTGGTCCCATTCTGACTTTTCAGTTTGACCTCTTCTTGTTCCCATTCTGCATGAACTCCTTTCCTGCTCTACTTATCCTCCCCTAAAGGTGACTTGTTTACATTGTGTATCCTAGTCCAAATTCCCTTTTTCCAGTTTCTTTGCCTATACTCACATTTCTAGAGCAGTTTAAGATTTACCTAGTTCCTCCCAGCATTTCTGTGAGATTGGTAATTAATAGTATTTTCTTCCTTTGACAGATGAGCAGACCAAAGATTAGAAAGGTTAAATGCCTTGCTCTTGGTCACACAGCTGGCATATTGGTGGGTCAGATTCCAGCCATCAACTGAAATTAGTTAATTTTTTTTAAACCCTTACCTTCTGTCTTAGAGTTAATACTGTGTATTGATTCCAAGGCAGAAGAGCAGTAAGGGTTAGGCAGTAGGGGTTAGATAACATGCCCAGAGTCACACACAGTTAATAATTGTCTGAGATCAGATTTGGAACTCAGTTAATTCTTTTTTTTTTTTTTTAAACCCTTACCTTCCATCTTAGAATCTATACTGTGTATTGGTTCTAAGGTAGAAGAGTAGTAAGGGCTAGGCTGGTGATGGCAAACCTGTGACACGTAGCCATTTTTGATGGCATGTAGCCGCATACAGGGAAGTATGGGGCCGCATGCAGAGGATGAAACATTTGTTATAGTGTAGTGTAGACACTCTGTGCACTATAGATGACAATTCGACCTATATTTATTTATTTTGGTTTATTAAATACAGTTACATATTACAATTATACATTTTTGTTATTTAAACTATAAATATCGTGAAATTATGTTTTTTTTTCTCCAAGTGACATACCACCTGAGTTATGCTTGTTTTTTTGGTGAAATTTGACACACTAAGCTCAAAAGGTTGCCCATCACTGGGCTAAGCAGTGGGGGTCAAGTGACTTGCCCAGGGTCACACAGCTAGGAAGTGTCCGAAGTCAAATTTGAACCTAGGACCTCCTATCTCTAGGCCTGGCTCTCAATCCACTGATCTACCTAGCTGCCCCCTCAGTTAATTCTTAATTATGTTTATTTGCTTGTTTAGTACAGTGTCAGGCACAGAATAGATAAATGCTAGATGGCTCACTGAATTATTTGGCACTTCATCACATATTGTTGTGTGTTGTTTGACTCTTGCAGGCAGGATTTGATAGACCCTTTTTTGTTTTGCCTATGTAGCACTCCCAACCAGACTGTCAGCCACACACAGCCTTGTCTAGGAAGACCTGACATTGATGTACGTTGACTTGGAACTTGTTAACTTCTCAGTCCCCCAGATAACTCCAGGACCCTTTAATTTGTAGAGTTGGTCCATACCTGCTTTGGTATAGGGAGTTCCTTTATCTGAAATTTCTTATATTAATGAAATCCTAGATATGCTTTCTTTATCTCATTTCTATCCACCTCACTCCCACAATAGAAGGACAGTCCAAGCATTGGCAGTGGTACACATGAAATGATAAAAGGTCCTGGTAGAAAAAACATGAGATTTGGAATCAGAGAACTGGGGTCAGATCCTTTCTGTTGCCAATTACTGCTTATGTCACCTTGGGGAAGTTAACCTCTGAGCCTCAGATTCCTGTTAAAATGAGGAGGTTGAGACAGAGGACCTCTGTAGTTCCTTCTAGCTCTAAAGCAATGATCTGGTGACAAAGGGAAAGCCCCCCTGCACACAGGGTTAATTCTGTATGAGATATTTAGTAGAGAACATGGACAAGAGTTGACCAAGATGGGTGGGTAGATTATGGTTTGCAAAGTGGAAAGTACCTACATTGATTAAGTCATAAATAATTTGAAACATTGGTCCAAAGATCTAAATCACATTATTCTCCCTTCCTCCAATTACTGAGTTGCTTTAGAGGTCCTGGGTTCAAATCTGATCTCAGACACTTCTTAGCTGTGTGACCCTGGACAAGTCACTTAGCCCCCTTGCCTAGCCCTTAGCACTCTTTTGCCTTAGAACTAATACATAGTATTGAGTCTAAAGTAGAAGGTAAGGATTTTTTTTAAAAATTGGTGGTGTTTTTCCTTGAATGTCTGTATTTTTTTTCCTTTAAAAGAGGCAGCTAGAAGTGTATAAGGCACTAGGCCTATAGTCAGAAAGATCTGACTTCATCTCCAGCCTCAGATATTAGCTTTGTGACCCTGAGCAACAAATCATTTACCTTCTGTTTGCCTCAGTTTTCTCCACTGTAAAATAGGAATGATGGTAATAATGGCACTTACCTCACAGTGTTGTTATGAGGATCACATGAAATAATATTTGTAAAGTACCTAGCCACATAGTCGGTACTTTATAAATAAATACCAAGTATACCAAGTACTATTATTTTTCTCATTTTAGGGGATAAGCATAAATTCTGATCTGTAATAGAAAATCCCCTTAAAAGAATACTGCTTAAAATTTATAGTACTGATACTTAATAGATAATGTCATTACTGGTTGTTTTGTTGCTATTGTACCAAAAGACTAAAAAATGTCAGCAGGGCCTCAGTTGTGTTACCTAGTTTTGAGAAGAAGTGAAGTATAATAATAATGATTATGCATGTGGAAGATTGGAAAGAAAGCAAGTTGTTAGTGCCTCTTTGCTAGTTTTTTATAATAGTAAAATTATTAATGTGCCATATATAACATAAAATGCAAGGGCCAAAATCCACATTTTCCTTTTGCTCTGTTTTCTTACCATTGGAAAACCTTCAAGCTCTTTTCATCTGGTCAGTATTAAAGTTCATTCAGTGTTACAATTTAAAGGGAGTAACCAACCACTCTGCCGTAATTTAAATTATTGAAACCAATATGCTTCTGATAAGAATCCAGTAAGCACTGTTTTGACTCAGGAAAGGAAATAGTCATTTATGTTGAGCAAGTTCAGGATTTTTGAGCACTAATAGCTAGTTATTACCTAGGAACTCCAGGTAAAATTGGTAGGTTAGTCACCCTCATAGTGTCTGATTTTCTTGGGATTCCAGAATAGTATTGTGAAATAAAGATATTGAGGATTGAGCTGTATTAAGGTATCTAAGATTGTTTAACAGTTCTTAAATTCCATGATTCTAAGTTGTGTGGGAAAAAAACTGACCTGTTGGATTAAAAAAAAATTATTTATACTTTTTGTTTTGAAATAACAGATGGTTCCAAACAATCTTCCTCATATAGAGTATAACTGTAGGCTACCTTACCCCTAAAATAATTCATTAGTTTTTAAAAGAATGTATCCTTTTTTTCTGTTAAATTTGAACATTGAACATTAAAATTGAACACTAAAAAAAAAAGTCTGCTTTGGAATTTACTTAGATAATTCTTACAAATCATTAATAAAGAAAAACATCATAGAAAATTCATTTATCTATGTGTTTTTTCTTCTCTTTTTTAGTGCAAAAATTATTTGCATTTTATTAGCTTAGCTTGATCATCTGTGAAATGAGGGGTCATACTGGATGTTATTTCGGGCCTCTTCCAACTATGGTGAACCTGGCCAAAGCATTTAACTTCTTGGTCTTCATTTACTTCATCTCAAAAATGAGGAATTTGGATTAAACTCATCTATATATTTGAGTTTTCCTCAGCTACAAAATGGAGATGATAATAGCATCTATCTCACAGTGTTGTGAGGACCAAATGAGAAAAGATATGTAAAACTCTTCGTAAGCCTTAAAATGCTATATAAATTCTAGCTATTCTTATTAGATGACCTCTGACATCACTTCTAGCTTGAAATAGATGATCTGGTGATTCTTTAATAAGGCAATTAAACAACAATAAAATTCCACTTTGCTCTTTAGTACCTCCTTGACTCTGTTCCCCCCACCTCCACCCCTTTTGCATTCTATCTTTGGATGGAAACGGTCTTTAAATGTCTATGAAATTTCCCAGTTTCTGCTTCACTGCATCTGATCACTCTCTTGGACTTGGCTTCTGTTTTAGTCTGCAATGGTCAGTGGCCTATAGAGTCAGCATCTAAAAAGAGTGGGTGCGAAGGGCTGATTGTCAGGTAGCATTCTCACTGGGTATGTTTTTTGAGCCAGACTTCCAGGAGATAGCAGCCTCCCTAAAAAAGTGGCTGAAGGATTGTACAATAGCTTCCAGTTTTCCTTTTAAGACAGAACTATTGGGAAAAATTCTTTTAGTTATGTCGACGTGGAATCTAGAAGCTCCCCAAACTTGTAACCTAGAAAGATTTAAGTGTTAGCTCAAAGATGATAGTCTCAGGCTTGGATCCATCACATGAGAGTTCCTAACCCTTAGGAAAGGCCAAACCCAAGTCAAGTGACTCTGGCTCTGGCTCAGCGCATCAGTCTCCTAAGCTGAAGGTCCCCCTGTTCGATCCTTCGATCCTCGGAAAGGAGGGGGCTTCTGGAAACCGGAAGAGTCACTCAGCTTGGGTTTGGCCTTTCTGCAGGGAGGAACTCTCAGGTGATGGATTCCAATCTTGAGGCTCTCACCTTCAAGCTAAGTAGACTAGGGGTCACTTAAATCTTTCTAGGTTACAAGTTTGGGGGCTTCTAGATTCCAGTCAACAGTTATATTAGTCTTTTCCATATTAGCATTCCTTTGCAAAACTTTGCCTCTGTGATATAAAGCCCCTTTACAATATCTGACTCAAATATATGGTATGATTATAAAATGAGAGGAAATTAATTTCATCTTTTAGACCACACCTGTGTGTCATAGGTAATTGCAAAAAACATAACTACTTGTAGAAATTGCTCTGAAATTGCAGATGTTATTGTGTAACAAGAAGGTGCTAGTTACTACCTCCTGAAGTGGTAGGTGGAGTAGTATAAGTTTAAATCAATAGGGAGATTAATGCCACCCATCCAGATCCTACAGTTATTTTAAGAGTCAACAGGAAGTGGAATAAGAAAGGCAATTTAGAGTAGACTGGAACTGAGAAAAGATGGATGTGTGACTGGGCAGGAAAATGTAAGAGAGCCAGTTTGATCAGAATCATAATAACCAAGCTGTGGTAAGGTCCGAGAAGAGAAAGAGAAGAGACATTGAATTTAGGAAAAGGCCATACCTATGTCAAAGACAAGAATTAGATCTTGGATTAAAGATGTGGGGAGTATGCCTGGGCTGAGGCTATATAGATTAATAGAGATTACATTGTATCAGGAACATTTAATGAATATAGATATCTTTGTAAACCCTAATCTCTTTTTGCTCCTATCTCTTAAAATACTGGTAAATAGATAAATAGATCAAAATATCTCCAGGGATATTAGAAAAGACTGATAAGCACAAGTCCCATGATTTCTTTAGACTTCAATTTATTACTCATTTTTTAAATAAAGGGAGTTGAGCTAGATGACCTCTAAAGCCCATTCCAGATCCAAAACCTTTGATCCTGTGTACTCATGAATGAAAAATTAAATCAAAATGAGTTAGCATTTCCCCTCTTCTCCCCCAACCAGCAGGAAATGTTCTGAGCAGTGGTAGGAAACAGCAGCCTCACTTAGTGGTTTGAGATATGGTGAAAGATCAGGGCCAAGAGAATCTGCATCTACCTGAAACCCATTCCATTACATTCTCATTCTTGGGAAAGCCCCTTTCTGTTTCTAGCTAGCTGGAACATAAAGTTGGAAGAAACCTAAAAGACATCTAGTTCAACATACTATACAGTTGCAAAAATTTCCCCTGTAGAAAGGATTCTTAACAGTTTTCTCTGTCCAGGGGCTTCTTTGGTGGCCTGGGGAAGCCTGTAGACTTCTCCTCAGAATCGTATTTTTAAAAGTATGACAATGAAATATATTGAATTACAAAGAAACTAAAGGTTAGTGAAAATAAATATATAAATTTTTTCCCCCATTCGAGTTCATGAGCTCTGGGTTAAGAACCCCTACTTTATAAAGTCGCCTAAAGGATGTAGCCTTCAACGTCCTCACTGACCAGTAAGTTCCCAAGGTAGTCCAGTTCATAATTGTATTTCTTTAATCACCTAGGTGACATACTAGATGAAGTACTGGACACAGTCAGGAAAGTCTGAGTTTATATGTGACCTGACTTACCCCTGGGCAAATCATTTAACTTTTATTTGCCTCAGTTTCCTTAAGTGTAAATTGGGAATAATACCACCTACCTCCCCAAGTTATTTTAATGAGAAAATAAATTATTTGTGTTGTACTGATCTTAAAGTACTATGTGGTAGCTTTCAAAAACCACTTCCATCCAACCAGAATATGCTTTTGATTTCTACCCATTAGCATTAGTTTTAGGTATTATATTCATGGAATTTCTATCACAGTGCAAAATTGTTTTTGATCTGCCTCATAGCCTCTCAAATATTCGAAGAGCTCTGTTATGAATTGAGAGTAAAATTGAGTGAAGGAGCCTATTCTGGTCTAGCTATAGTTAGTGCTAAAAGAAGCCCTATATAGGTATTTTTGTACCGTTGTTATAAAGATGAAAAATCAAATCCACAAATATTTATTTAATGTGTCTACTATGTTCCAGGCACTATCTCTAAACAATGGAGATATAAAGAAAGGTGAAAATCAGTTTCTACCCTCAAGAAGCTCTAATTCTAACGTGGAAGGGAAATAATTCTGCATAAAAACAATAAAGACAAGATAAACTGGAGGTCACTGTAAAAGGAGGCACTACCATTAAGGGAAGCTGGAATGTTTTCTTGTAGAAATGGTATTTTAGCTGGGACCTGGGAGTCAGAGGTGAGAAGGGAAAGCATTTCAGACATGGAGGGATAGCCAGTGAAGATGGAGAGTCTGGAGAATGGAGTGTCTTTTTTGGGAAATTGCAAAGAAACCATGTTCCTGGATTGTAGAGTATTTGGAGGGTAATTAAGATAGAAGACTGGAAAGGTAGGAAGAGGTCAAGTTGTGATAGACTTTAAAAGGCAAGGGTTTTAGATTTGATCATGGGGGTAATAATGAGCTACTGGAGTTTATTGAGTAGGGTTGCAACATGGTTAGACCTGCACTTTAGGAAAATCAATTTGGCAGCTGTAGGATGGACTGAATTGTATTTCTTGAGCAAACCACAAATGTTTCAACATTGTAAGCAGTTTGATGACTCCAGGTAGCCTTCATTAAAATCATTCTCAGTCTTAACAAGGAAAAGAATGAAAGAGTTTGTCTGCAGCTTTCCAAGCTCTTAAGGTATTGTTTTTTCCTCTGGAATTAAAAACAAATTGGAGCATAAATAAGCTACTTCCAGTCATGAGTTAGACCACATAATTTCACCAGGCCTATGAGAAAAGTACATTTGATTGTAGTTCCATTTTATAATGCATCATCTCTGTACCAGAAACAGTTTTAAAAATTTAATTTGGAAATTGCTTCAATTGTGAGAGGCTGCTTCCTTCCTTCCTCCTTCCATCCCTTCCTCCTTCCCTTTCTTCTTTCCTAAGAGGTGTTCAGTGACTTGTCCAGGGTCATACAGCTAGGAAGTGTTTAAGGTTAGATTTGAACCCTGGACTTCCTGTCCCTAAGGCCTGGCTTTCAGTTCACTGAGCCACTTACTGCTTCAGTAGTAGGCTGGTTTCTCAATAGAGTCAACCAAACCTTCACAGAAGAAAAGCTAGAGACATGCTTATTTTTGTTTTAGGATGAAAATGGACTCACCTGGTTATGTTGTTTTTCCATCAGTCTTTGGATGAATTTTAGCTAGCTAAATTTTTTGAGGGTGGGAGATTATGGAAAGAACCCCATTTAAAAGCATAAAAACTTTTCTTCAGAACAGAAGTCATGTGACTTAGATGTCACATACTGAAGAATAGTCATCTGTCCTACCCTCTGACTGAAACTAGAATCAGTAATGAAAGTTGTATTTTTAGAGTTCAAGAGGCAGCTGGGAAAAAACCCGTACCATGGCTTATGCATCTTTTTGTCTCCACTGCCCTGCACACAGTTGGATCTCAACAGGTGTTTGTTGGTTCTAAGGTCTAAGAATAGGGAGAAGGTATGAACCTTCTTTTCCATTACAAAGTTAGAAATAAATCAAATGTTAAGCACCAATATATCTAGCAGTGTGCTGGATACAGTAGGCAATTAAAAAAAATATGACAAGATCCTTTTCCCCACCTAAGCAATATTTGTAGTGTATTTGAGAAGACAGGGCATGCAACTACACTGCTATTGAAAATCTCCTGAAATAGCTAGAGAGAAAAATAAAGCATATAGTGAGCTATTAATTGTGCCTAAACATGACCTTATAGAATAAGTTTCATGAGTAATAAATATAGTCTATAATGGAATCAGGGAGAAGGATACATAGAAACAGTAAGAGCCACACTTGTGCATATAGTAGTAGTAGTAATAGGCTGGTATAAACAACTTAGATGGCATGGAGCGCTATCTCTGCAGATCTTTTCCCACTTCTGCCTTCTCTGAACTCATTGTGTTCCTTTTCCAGATTCTTACTCTGACAACTCTTTTTTTTCTCCCCATTTCAGACTAACGTAGATTAGGCATTTACTTCCTAGCATTACACAGTTTGTAATCATTTTAAGAAAGTAGGTCTGACTGAGTTGAGTTCAGTTCCATCAATCATTCAATTGTAACTTAATTGCCTACCTTGTGCCAGATATTGTGCTAGGTGCTGTAGATATAAAGACAAAAGTTTTCATGGTGCTTATTATTTGTCTAGGGGGGACAATAGATACATACATGAGTAAGTTTTGTGGAGGTTTGGAGTGGGGAAAGACACTAGTAGTTATAGGGAATAGGAAAGGATTGATGTAGAAGCTGGAGAAATTTAGAGACAATCTAAGCAGGTAGGTTTCTACCAGAGCCTGCCAGCTAATTTGTAATACGTGAACATTCTCTGTGTATTTACATTAATCATATGGAAAGTGAACCACAAATTTTCATTTATCAAGAAAATCTGAACCAGAAAACTCAAATAACTAGACTAACACACAAACATTCTGGTGCTGGGGATTCTCCAACTTCCAAAGAAATTGTTTCATATAGCCTGAACAATTGGTCTGGATTCTTATTCACATTTTCTATTTTAGTGAGCAAGTGCCCCCCTGTTCCTTGGATTGGAGATGAGATTTGATCAGTTTTAACCAGATATTCAAGCTGCATATCTTTTAAAAAATTATTTCATTTATTTATAATACCTTACCTTCTGTTAGAATCAGTGTTATATATTGGTTCTAAGGCAGAAGAGTGGTAGGGGCTAAGCAATGGGGATTAAGTGACTTTCCCCAGGGTCCTATAATTTAGAAGTGTCTGAGGCCAGATTTGAACCTAGGACCTCCTCTCTCTAGGCCTGGCTCTCAATCCACTGAGCCATCCAGCTGCCCCCCTGTGTATTTTTTAAAAAAGGTTATTTTTATTGGGCAACTCATTCATAGCTTCATTTGTTTATTACCTTTACACAGTAAATAACTATTAATTTAAGGTGACAAAAAACAGTGATAAAACCCTGCCTGGGTCATCTTCTTGAATTAAAAAAAAAAAAACAAACCTGACTTTTTTTTAAATGGGATATTTGTTTTCTCTCTTTTTTTGATGAGAGTAACTTTTGTCTTTTTATCACATTTGTTTCTGAATATATTTATCCTCTTTCTGTACCCAGCAAGTCTTTCTTTTTTTAGAAAGATATGAAAAGGAATAATAGTACAGCAAAATCAACCAGCAGATTGATTAACATGCAAATTTTCCTACTCATAGGCCTAACCTCTCCAATAAAAGCTGTGAGGTGCATTTTTTTCAACTTTCTGGTACTATATAATATTATGAATCTTAAGCTACCAGTACTTTATGCTAAAATTCTACTGAAAATAATTCTTTTGAGGCAGGTCTATCATTATGATTATGTGATCTCAGTACAGTACTGTCACTGTAGGTGACTGTTGGATTGGTACTGGTGCTGAAAGTTTGGTTTTTGAGTAAATGCCAAATAGTAATTTGAGAGGAAGCATGTTTTATAGAGGTCTGTCCTTGGAGTCAAGAAGACCTGGGTTCAGGTTCTGCTCCTGATGAATATTCCTTTCATTTGTGGCCATGGAAAATCCACTTCATCTCTCAGTGCCCCACACAACTTTGTAAGATTGATACCAATTTGCATCTATTAGATGTCAAATTGATCTTTCAAGTTCAGATCTGACTGTCACCCTCTCCCTCCTCCTTAATTTAACTCCAGTGATAATCAAATACAAAATCCTGTGTCTTCTAAAGCTTTTCATAACTTGGTCCCTTCCCACTGTTTTCAGTCTTTTCTTACACCTTACTTCCACCAACTCATGATTCTGTGACACTGGCTTCCTTGCTGATTCTCACAGACAACATTCTAACTCCCAACCAATTGTGCATTTCCATGCCTGGAACTTTCCCTCCTTATTTCTGCCTCCTGGCTTCCTTGATTTCTTGCTGGTCTCAGCTCAAGTCCCATCTTCTGCAATAAGCCTTTCCCAGTCATCCTGAATCTTAGTGCCATCCCCCCCAGGTGAGCTCCAGTTTATCTTGTCTATATGTTGTTTGTACATAGTTATTTGCATACTTAGACTGAACTCCTTGAGAACAGAGAATGTTTTTTTGTTTTTGGTCTTCTCTTAGTGTCCCAGTACTGAGTACAGTGCCTGACACATAAGTATTTAATAAATACTTGTTGACTGATAATTTCCACAGGGAGTTTCCTATAGAGATGAAATTACCAAATCTGGATACTAATCCATTTCCCAAGAAATATTTTTCTCTGTGACAAAAATTTAGAATATGAAAATGCTTAATATTCTGGACAGTATAACTTAGCTTTTTTTCTGAGATGAAAAATAGTTCTAGTTTAAGCTTTCTAGTTTTGATTCTTGGTAAATGAAACTTTACCAAGCTTTTTGTATGATTTGTTTTAGTGTATTCTATTGGGTTTTGTCTAGATTTATTAAAATATTTTATGATTATAAACTTTACATATTGAAAAGTGTTATGAAGCATTGGCTCATGGATTTCAATTGTGATGGCTAATTGTTTACTCTATTTTTTTTATACCTTAATACTCTTTTGCTCAATTAATGTATTTAACTTCCATAAAAATATTTTGATGGAAACATCAAAGCTATATATATTAAGAATGTTGACAAGACTGTGTATGATCTTAGTCTTTTCTTCAGACTTGGGTTTCATAGTCTACTTGTTTCATTTTGGTGTAGGAATCATAGTGAATGAAGTGAAATCCTATATTGAAAAGCTAATTGAAGCAGCCCAATTAAAGCTGCTTATCTGCATTCATCATTTCCTTATGAATATATTATTTCCTAGTAAAAATAAAGATGGCAGACCAGGTTATCTCGAAGGCTTTTCCAGTTCGTTATCCTCTGGGGAAAAACATCAGTTTTGCTGGATCTTTTTCTGTAGCAAGGTGGGTCAGATCAAGAGAGACCAGGTATTGAATTGGTTTAAAAAATATATTTTGAATAACGGTTGTAAAACTTAATGGACTTCCTTTGTAATCCTGTAAGTTTTATCTTTTGTATTTAAAAATATTCTGAGAAAAGGGTTCTATAACAAAAAGTAAAAAACAAACCCTGTTTTAATGGATTAGGGAAGAAAAGAGGTCTTTGGATTCAATGAAGTATCAGAGCTGAGCATAGCCAACAAGATATACATGGATATCATGGTCTCTTTGGGGCAGAGTCTTGTAGTAGAGGTAGAGATCAGGAACCTCAGGGAAGCATATACAGGGATTGAGTAGCTAGGATGAGGATACACCAGAGGGGCTAGGAAACTGGGTCATGAATGTAGGTCTACAGGAAACTAGGAACAGAACCAGTATGAATGACCTGCCACAAGAATTATCTCAATACTTAGCCAACAACTTCCGGATTGGAAGCTCAATGTAGTTTAAAATTAAGGTAAAAATCTGAGTAGAATTAAGCCTTATAGGTAGGGATAAATGACCATGGACCTGACTGGAGAGATGAATATGGGTTTCTGGGGGCCCGGTCAGATTTTGATATTTGAATGTTTTACATGATAAATACATGTATAACCCAGATTGAATCACCTGCCAGCAGCACTGGGATGGAGAAGGGAAGGGAGGGAGGGAGGGAGATGAGATCAGTCATATAACTTAGGAAAACTTGTGTGGAAATTTATTACATTTAATTGGTTAAAAAATTAAAATGTAAAAACAAAAAAATTAGAGATCTTAATATTTGACTGCTTTTTTGGCAAACTAGCTTTGAGTGTAAGATTTAGAGTGATGATTAAAGCCTCAAAACTCTTGGTGGCTTGTGGACAAGTATCTTTGGAAATTAAGTTCAAGGCAACCCTACTTCTGAAGATCTTTTCTAGAGAAAAGGACATCTTATTTCCAAAATTCATTTGATAGTTTAGTCTGCCAAAGTTTAAAATTAAGGTGGGGTTTTGTTGTTGTTGTTGAAAGGTAGGTACAAAGATCCTGCCCTTCCCATCCTGGGAGGAACATGTTGATCACAGTGTTGACTAATGGTAGGGAGGGAATAATTTCTCTATTGATTTGGCATTTTGTGATTACCTGTTAGTGTTTCCCAATGTTTTGAATTGGTGATGTCATCTTATTTTTTTTTTTTTAAACCTTTACCTTCCCTCTTGGAGTCAATACTGTGTAAGGGTGGTAAGGTGGGCAGTGGGGGGTCAAGTGACTTGCCCAGGGTCACACAGCTGAGAAGTGTCTGAGGTCACATTTGAACCTAGGACCTCCCATCTCTAGGCCTGGTTCTCAATACATTGAGCTACTCAGCTGCCCCCTGTCATCTTATTTTTTAATAACACTTATGGTCCAAAGCAGCATTAAATCCAAAGTGGTGAATAATTGTGGAAACCTACATTTTACAAACTTCAGTTTAAAATATTTTATTATTATTAACTTCACTGACTCATGGTTATACCTCATTGTATCCTCTGTTTTTTAATGTGGCCATGAATGTTTATCATCAATAAGTATTTATTGAAGACACACCTGTGCATGCCTATTTGATGATTATATTAAGTCATCCATCATTGCTTTGCAAGGCCTCTTTTTTTTTTTTAAACCTTAGCTTTCACCTTAGAATCAATACTGTGTATTGGTTCTAAGGCAAAAGAGCAGTAAGGGCCAGGCAGTTGGGGTTAAGTGATAGCCAGGAAGTATATCTGAGGCCAGATTTGAACCTAGGACCTCTTGTCTCTAGGCCTGACTCTTAATTCATTGAGCCACCCAGCTGCCCCCTCAAGGACTCTTTTTCTTAATCCTTGCTCAGAATGGGTCAATACTACCTGGCATCAGTGTGACTCCATTTATAGAATAACCTTTGGAAGTTGTAAGATTTCATAGGTTTATGTAATGAAAATATCTCTTTGGAAGAAAAAGAGTAGGAAATCATTGTGGCTTAGTGAGTCTCAAGAGTTTTTAATTCATGAATCACTTTGACTTGATGAAAGACCCTATGGGGTCACTTACATCCTGGAGATAGTGTCCTTTGATCCATTAAACTCTCACTGCTTCACTTTTGTCACTTAGGGACAGGAAAAGAAAGAAAAGATCATAGTTTGGTAGGAATATAGAAACCTGTGCCAGGTTTGATCTTCAGTAAGGTTTTTCATTCCTTATTTCTCTTGATCTGTAGGCAGCTTCGTTTGCCTCAGGACCATGGGCTTCATTTACAGCAGTGGGTCCTGTAAATTCTTTTGTGCTTTCCCTGCTTTTAGTAGTGTGTGGTATGTTGAAAAGACCCCTATTCCACTAGTCTTGAACTGAGGATACTTGTTTGACCTTTTGCTCTGATTCTTATGATAATGGGTCCATGGGGGAACTAGTTATTTTACATTTCAACCTTAGTGTTCTTTCTCATTTGCAAAATGAGGTTACTCGGGCAAGAGATATTTGTAAACCTTTAAAGCATTATGTACAGATGAGTTATTATTCTGTCTTTTACTTTATTAACTAGGAAATTTTACTATATTTTACTTGAATTTGGAATAGCCTCAACTACCTTGAAAACTCTATGGACCATTATTGGTCCCGAGAACCATGTTTAAAGAAAGTCTTCTGACTGGTTATTCAATAGGAAGAAGGATCAGTTTGTAAAATAATTTTTTTTTGTCATTTGCATTAAATGTTCACGTGGTGATTTTATATACTTTTCAAAAGTATTAATAATTGGCAAGCTCTATACAATTAACCTAAAAATAAGAGGCTAGAATCGCAAGTAACTTTTACACCTATACAGAGATTTTATAAAAATAGGTAAATTAGAGGACATTTGCAGGGCATGGTGGCACATCCTATAATCCTAGCTACTGGGGAGAAGCCATAGCTGTCAGATCTCTCAAGTGTTCCAAGCTGCAATGGACTACCTGCATAAGTTTGTCATCATTGTGGTCAGCTTCCAAGAATATGAGGCCACCAGGTTGTCTAAAGAGAAACAAACTGGACCAGATTGGAAATGGAGCAGGTCAAACCTCCCATTCTCACCATTAGTGGAATCAATCTGTCAGTAGCCCCCTGCTTTTCCAGCCTGGGTAAAATAGAGAGAGACTCAGTAGTTTAAAAAAATGAGACATTTAATATACTTTGAAAATAAAGTCTTCTCCCAAAGAATTCATCATATGCTTCTTTTATCTGCCTCACAATTCCTTTTTTTGAGTTTTTTGGGTTGTTGAGAATTGTTGAAAATGGCTATTCTGCCATCTTGGTGGTCATAGGATCCCCATCAGTTCTTTTAAATAGAAAGTCCCAGAAGGTGTTTAGATATTTTAGATTGTAAGCCACTCAACAGAAATGCTAGGCCAATTAAAAAACAGAAGTAAACACAAATGGAAATTCCATAAAAGTGTAAACAAAAGGATCTCTGAAATAAATATCACTGGAAAGTAGGATTTAATTTATAAAAACCCAAATTACAGACAGCCATAGGACTACATCTGGATTGTATAAAGTAAGTTATCCTTCCCTATCCTTGTAATTAAAGAGTTTCAGGTAAGTGCTTATTTTTTCAGTGTTGTAAGCTTAACATTAATTTTAGTGAGGAATTGAAATTTTAGAACCACACTAACCCCCTGCTATTGTTGCCTTTAAGTGAGTCTTTTTTTCTGATTAGCTATGGTCTTTATAGGAGAATAGTAAATTTATAGTATGGTCCTGATCATCCCACATATTTTTGTATTTCTACCTGCCTTTCAAACACTAGCCATTTTGTTTTTTTTTTTTTTTTTTTTTTTTTTTTTTTTTTTTTTTTAAACCCTTGTACTTCGGTGTATTGTCTCATAGGTGGAAGATTGGTAAGGGTGGGCACTGGGGGTCAAGTGACTTGCCCAGGGTCACACAGCTGGGAAGTGGCTGAGGCTGGGTTTGAACCTAGGACCTCCTGTCTCTAGGTCTGGCTCTCAATCCACTGAGCTACCCAGCTGCCCCCCTAAACACTAGCCATTTTGGAAGTAGGCAGTTAGATTCCAGAGAACGATGGGTTTTGCATTCTAAGGAGACTGCTGTGTAAATACCACTTGCTATTTTTTTTCAACAATACAAAAACAATGATCTGCCATCTTAATTATCTGGATAGAATAGAGGCAAAGTTAGACTTTGTAATGTCAAAATGACTACAATCACATAATATTGTGCTTGAAAGAGACCTTAGAGATAATTTTGTTCAATTTCTCAATTTTATCAAGGAAGCAGAAGCTCAGAAATGAAGAGCTTTGCCCTCTTGTTCCCAGAGTTGGTGAGCAGCCAGATGAGCTTAGGTTTAAGCCTTCCAGCCTTCTGAGGCTAGTGTTTTTTCTCCCATGAAATACTGCTTTCTCTGGCCTCTGGCAGAAATCTAGCAGAGAAAAGTAATCCCAAAATTTCCTTGCTCACAAAGTAATTGTTTTCATCAGTAATATCTTGGTATGAAAGTTTTGAATTCTCATATTTGGGACTTTAATTGCTGACTTTTAGTCTATAATTTCAAACTTCCAAAAAATAAAACTTTGTATTTCTTAAGTATTATGGAAGAGGGAGGGAAACCATTCTATGGAAACCTATACTCTAACCTGTGCAGCTCTAACATTCTGTTACCACAATGATTTAAATTCTAAACAGTATTTTGATATGCACAGAAATTGATCTGCTAGCAAGGAATGTAATAGAATAATAAAAACTGATAATGATGCATTTTAAAGATTTCATTGTATTATGGTCTGTTGAAAATCTGCTGTGCCATATTAAATTTGAATACTTTTTAAAGAAGTTATTTCTTTTAGAACTAGGTTGTTTTCTGCTTTAATTTTCTTTAGACACTTACATGCTTTATCGGGTTGACAGTTTTTTTTTGAGAGCTCTTGCTCTTTTAAAAAGTTATTAGTGAGAAGGCTTTTTGTTTATTGCTTATAAGTGGTTCAGATGAATCAGGTGACCTCATG
This sequence comes from Gracilinanus agilis, assembly GCF_016433145.1. Taxonomy (NCBI): domain Eukaryota; kingdom Metazoa; phylum Chordata; class Mammalia; order Didelphimorphia; family Didelphidae; genus Gracilinanus; species Gracilinanus agilis. The sequence goes on along the minus strand of NC_058131.1, from coordinate 642,708,443 downwards.
AGATGATAAATACTCAGGAGGCAGACCAGCTGTAGGTGAGTTCATCTGAGGAGCCTTGAGTGTCCTCATTCATTTCTTCTTCCTTTATCCCAGAAGGTATGAATTCAGTTGCTTTGGATAATGTTGACAGATATTTGTTACAGCAACAACAAAGAGGAAATGCTAGGTTGTTGGGAATGGGCAAATTCTTTATTGTTTCTTGATTGTGGTAGTGGTGTTTGGGGGGCACTATTGGTTTGAAGTTGAAGCTAATATTACTCCCATGCATAGACTGACTCTCAAATGTTATGAGATTGGTTTCTACTTAGACTTATGGAGTCTCTCTCATTGCTATGCAGTGTGTGATCAAGGGAAGTTTTAATGTCCAGATGTGAATTTTCAGCATTTGTGGGTTAGTTCTCAAATCAATTATGTTGTTGCCTTCTCTAGGACTTTGATGACAATTATGAACAAACCTAAATCAGAAGGGTTCTCTAAAATTTGGTTTTAGAAACTTAAAAAAAAAAATCTAGGTTAGGAAACTGGTTGTCAGAGTCTTATTTGTACATATGGGTAATGGGAAGGGGAAAATAGACCTTTCTTTTTCTTGTGTAAAAAACTTTTCCACATATAACAAAGCAAGAATAGGTGTTTGGCACTAAGATGAACTTTAACCTTCTTAGGAGCCACTTTGTGAATTTAAGTGAGCATTCAAATAAAAAAATAAGGGGAATAAATGTTTTAGAATCCATAATTCTGTAAATATTGACTTTACATCTAGAATCTTTGTTAAATTGTTCAGACAAAAGGCATACATCCAGTACGCTGTAATAGTCCAGCTAGATTGTTTTATGAATGATTGCTTATGTAATTAATTCAGCTTGTTCATTTAAGGTGCATCCTTTATCTCGTTATCATTTGGTGACTTCAATTTATCTAGGGTGTTCTGGAGATTCTTGTCCCATCATACCTGGGAAGTCCAAGAAATATCATATCACCGGTACTGGGGAATTATCGCCATTTTGGGAATTCCCTTCTATCATGAGATAATGCATATTATCTTAGCCATGATTTTGTCACTATTTTAAATTAGATTTTGATGGCTTATCCCACTGGCACAATCACAGTATAAAATAGTATTACATTTTGTGTTTTTCCTGGAGAATTCTGTTTACCATATTCTGCTGATCATTAGTAATGTTTCTGTTTGCTTTGTTTGGGTGGTTTGAAAAGCCGTAAAGCTTTGAAAAGCAAATGGTAACCCCTGCACTATAGACATTTAAAATTCCAGAAGAGATATTTTTATAAACTGATGTCTTTTTCTCATTCCAAATAGGACACATTCTTAATAGAGATAAATACTCTTGGGTTTATTTTTAAATTCTGTAAATATGCCTAATATTATTGGTAAGCCCAGAGAGCTAGATATACTAATGAAATAATTTACTGAACATTTCTTATGAAATCTCATCTCACAAAGTATAATCTTATCCATAAAAGGACAATCATGCCTTATAAGCCCAATGAACCTACCTACCTCTGAACTTTTCTTAACTCAGAGAATTACCTTGGTTTTACAAGATCACCTGTTTACTTCCTCCGAAGGTAAAGTTGTTTGTGAAATGTCTCCACTGTATTACTTTGATTGAGATCTAGTTAATTTGGTAAGTTGGCAGCTGTCATGCCACAGCCCCAGTGCTTTCCACTTTTATTTTTTATATTTATGAACTAGACAAACATGAACATTTTCTTATACCCAACAGGAAGAGAAGAATTGTTTGTAGATGACACTGTGAAGTATCTAGTTTGCAAAGCTTTAACCCTTGCATTGCCCTGCTTGTTTGTATTTCACAAACTTCCTTCTCTCTCTTCTCTGTATATTTTTAAATGTTTCATTGATAACTTTTTTCTTTCTTTTCTTTAGGGTTATCACTTCTCTCAGCTCTCTAGCCCTGCTGTTTTTGTGTGCAGTAGTATCATACTAGGCAGAGATAAAACTGACAATTCATCCTCAAAAATATTTATTTCCTAGTCCTTTTTAGTCTTTTCTGAGTTGGAATTCACCCCTCAGAAAGACATGTTGCCTTTTATGGGAAATTTTCCGTTAATTTTTTTACCCTTACCTTCTGTCTTTTTTTTTTTTTTTAAACCCTTACCTTCCACCTTAGAATCAATACTGTGTATTGGTTCCAAGACAGAAGAGAGTGGTAAGGGTAGGCAATGGGGGTTAAGTGACTTGCCCAGTGTTACACAGCTGGGAGGTGTCTGAGGCCAGATTTGAACCTAGGACCTCCCTTCTCTAGGCCTGGCTCTCAATCTACTGAGCTACCCAGCTGCGGGGGGGT
>NC_058131.1:642566307-642705745 GCF_016433145.1 Gracilinanus agilis | reverse complement strand
CTGAGCTACCCAGCTGCGGGGGGGTGGGGGGGGGCGGGGGGGGGCCTCCCCCCTTCTGTCTTAAAACCAATACTAAGTATCAGTACCAAGGCGGAAGAGCTGTAAGGGATATACTGCTGGGATTAAGTGACTTGCCTAGGACCACACACTCTTTCTTCACTGAGCCATCTAGTTGCTACCTGGTAATTTCTTTTGAGGAATATTATAAGGAAGGTCTTCAATGCCATCTTTGCTCTTTCCTTTGTGCTAATTTAATTCTCTTGTGTTTTTAAGTCTTCTGAGATCTCCAAACTTCGCTACACAATAACTATAACTATTCATCCATTATAGAAATGTTTCTCCATATAAATAACATTTATATATTAGCCCTAGAACTCAGATTGTACTCCAGGTGATTTTTAAAGACTTTATGCAAGCCTTTAGGCAATGGGAAGCCAGAAATGCCTGTTTTCTTTTAGGTAGGTTTTAGGCAAAATATTGTATAGTCAGCTTTCTGTGTCCTTTTTTTTCAAAGGAGACATTTAAACTTTTTATCGTTTTAGCTTTCAGAGAGGGACTTACGGCAAAATGGATAACCCAGCTGTTAAGAGAATAGTAAATCACATTATCAAATCTCCTGAGGATAAACGAGAATACCGTGGATTAGAATTGGTAAATGGCATCAAGGCACTCCTCATCAGTGATCCTACCACAGATAAGTCATCTGCAGCCCTTGATGTGCACATAGGTATTTTTATGTTTCTATTTCTTTAAGTTTGTCCTGGAATTTATTAGGACTTTCCATTTCTATTGAGATAATAAATTTAAAAAGACTCAGAATTTTAATGCATACTGATGTGTCTGCATAAACTAAAGTTGTAGCATGCAAAAGGCATGTTTTTATAAATCAGATAATTAAAAGTATAAGGGGATCCTATAATTAATACTTTGTTTTCATAGAATGTATTGAATATACTATAACAAAGTACTGAATTTGAAATCAAGAGAATTAAGTTCGAATCTCAGATCTGTTACTACTCAGGAGTTTTGAGCAAGTGCTCCACATTTAAGCATTGTATAATTATAATTGACTTAGAAATCTTATTAGTGAGCTTAACTCTTTTAATAGTTTTGAGTATTTGGTTTGCAGATTTTAGTGAATTATGAAATTAAGGTGAGTCATGATTTGATATGATAGGATGACTTGATAGACAAAAAAAGTTAACAGGATAGAAGGAAACACACATTTTAAAGTATTTACTATGTACCAGTCATTGTGCTAAGTGCTTTACAAATGTTTATCTTATTTGATCCTCACAACAACCTTGGGAGTGAGGTGTGCTATAATTATACCCATTTTACACTAGAGGAAACTAAGGTAAATAAAAGTTGCCAATGACTTTTGCCTAGGGTCACATAATGAATATAAATATCTGAATCTGGGTTTAAACTCAGGTCTTCCTGACTCTAGGCCCAGCACTCTATCCACCACGCTACCTAACTTCCTCAAATACCATCCTAGGTGCACTGAGAAAGGCAATGTGCCCACAACATAGATGATACGTTTTACTCTTTTCTTAGATCACATCTAAAGCACTGTGTTCAGTTCAGAGCTCCTCATTAGCCAGTACAGTACCAAACACATAGTAGTCACCTCCTGATTGTTGATTGATTTAGGAAAGACTTAGACAAAATTGAATATATTCAGGACAGTCAGAATGGTGAGAAATCTGATGAAGATTATGCCAAGTGTAAGGATTATTTGAAAGATTTGAAGAGAGAAGACTTGGGGTGGGGGTGAAAAAGATGACTTCGTGTATTTTTGACAGCTTATCATGGGGAAGAGGGATTTAGGCTTATTCTTTTTTACTTCAGAGGGCAGAAATATAAATGATAGGAAGATATAGAGAAAGTCAGATTTGAGTTTGATAAAAGGGAACACTTCTTGATAATAAGGGCTACCCCAGAATGGAATGGACTATATAAGGAAGTTGTAGGTTTTTTTCTCATGGCTGTATGAGACGGGGTCTGAGATAATTTTCAAATCTATGATTCAACAATTTTCATTACATTTATAATGTGTTTAGTTTTGTAAGTATGTTTATATTTCAATACTTATTAACTTTATATGATTTCTTCTCTAGGATCATTATCAGATCCCCCAAATATTGCAGGCTTGAGCCATTTTTGTGAACATATGCTCTTCTTGGGAACGAAGAAATATCCAAAAGAAAACGAGTACAGCCAATTCCTCAGTGAGCATGCAGGAAGTTCAAATGCTTTCACAAGTGGAGAGCACACCAACTACTACTTTGATGTATCACATAAACACCTGGAAGGTGCCCTGGACAGGTAAACATGAATTTGTTATGCCCTGATCTTCTTTGTATTTCTGTTAACATTAGCAATGGCTAATACTGTTACTTGATCTTCATTTTTATATGTTTTGGCTCAAGATACTAAGCAGTACTACTTTATGTTCTCCTTTTAATGTTTGTTCAGTTTTAAGCTAACAATAACATTTATCTTGTGGTAGAAGAAGAGTAATGGTGCAACTATCGATAAAGCCTTCAGACCTGCAAAATATTTCAATGGCTTATAAAATTTTCATCACAATCAGATCATTATTTAAACATCAGTAGTCTAAAGAAATATAATAATGCTGCTATATAATCTCTGCTCACATGTAATCTTATTTATTTATGTTTAGCTGTGGTTTTTTTCCTTTTGAATTGGAGAATTTAATTAATTAAGAATATTTTCCCATGGTTATATGATTCATGTTCTCCTCTCCCCCTCCCCCTAGCCAACGAGTAATTCCACTGGGTTTACATATGTCATTGATCAAGATCTATTTCCATATTATTAATCTTTGCATTAAGCAGTGATGAGCAAACTATTCCCCGCAGGCCAGATCCAGGCTGTAGTTTGCCCATCACTGCCTTAAGCAATTCCCTAATCACTATACCCCCACATCCAGATGTAGTTGCTTTAATCTTATTTTAAAGGAGATACATTTTAAACTGCCAAAACACAAATCTACCATTCTCTTATTTTCCTACCTCAAGTGTGCAGCATTAGTTGTTCATATCTTTGGAAAGGAAACATTAACTATTTTTCCCAACTGATTTTAATATTGAGAGTTTATTGGATGATACATTTAATTATTTGTCTCTCTTTTCCTTTTTTTTTTTTTTAAACCCTTACATTCCGCTTTAGAATCAATACTATGTATTGGTTCCAAGGCAGAAGAGTGGTAAGGGCTAGGCAATGGGGGTTAAGTGACTTGCCCAGGGTCACACAGCTAGGCAGTGTCTGAGGCTAGATTTGAACCTAGGACTTCCCATCTTTAGGCCTGGCTCTCAATCCACTGAGCTACCCAGCTGCCCCCTATTTTTTTTTCTAAAAGAATATTCTGAATTTCCCTGAAATATAAGGTATCATAAAATGGATATAACTCTCCTTTTTCTCAAAGTAAGTGGAAATATATTTGCTTAAGGAAGTCATACTTTAAAAGGAAAGTTTACAGTGTGAACATATGTGTACATTTGAATACCCAGGTGCATGGGTCCACATGATCATACACACTCAGAGTAGGGTAGGTAATCAAGGAGAGAGAGGCATGATTGCCTCTCAGGCCAGATTTTGAACCACTTTTTCCTGAATCCAAGCTCAGCATGGTTTGAAATCCAAATATACATGCTTAAACCAAACTAGATGAGGATCTCCAGTGTATTGCATGTGTATTCCTGTGCCCAAGTGCATTTCACAACTGGTGTGTTTTTTTTTGTTTTTTTTTTTAATCTTTACCTTCCACCTTAGAATCAATACTGTGTACTAGTTCCAAGGCAAAAGAGAGGTAAGGGCTAAGCAATAGTGGTTAAGTGACTTGCCCAGAGTCACACAGCTAGGAAGCATCTGAGGTAAGATTTGAACTCAGGACCTCCCGTCTCTAAGCCTGACTCTCAATCCACTGAGCTACCCAGCTGCCCCCTAGATTGTCTTTATAGGTTCTTTAACTGACAGATATATAGGTGTTTTTTGTTTTTTTAAGTAGAAAGAGCATTGTATTAGAATATTTGGGTCTTAATCCTGTCTGTGATATTCATTATATTCCCATTGGGTCAAATGACTAGGCTTTTCTAGTTCTCAGTTTCAGTTTAGCATCTGTAAAATTGAGTTGGATTTAAGTGATCAGTAAGTACCTCCCTTACTCTCTCTAATTGTATAATTGTATGCCGTTTTCTAAAGTATCCAACAGTGCTATGTTTACATAAAATATTTATTGATGTAATTGAGCTTCTTTTTGATATATAGTGAAAGCTGTGCTTGGCCTATTGATAGTTTCAAGAGTTTCATAGCTTCTAGTCTTGGGCCTACCCTTGCTTCAGAGGTAGTTAATTGCTACAGAAAATAGAACTTGAACTTGGCAACAAGAAGATGCGAGTTCAGATCCAAACTCATGCACTTAACAGTTATGTGACCCTGGGCAAATCACCTAACCCACTATGTATCTCAGTTTTACTTAACTGTAAAATAGGAGTAATAATAGCACCTACCTCTAATGGTTGATGTGAAGATCAAATAAGATAATATTTGTAAAGCACCTAGCACAATGCTCAGTAAATAATTGTTCCTTAGAACATGTTAGAATCAGATGTTCTGATTGTTTTTGATTTATTTGAATTTTAATCTTTGTGATAAAATAAGATGAATAACTCAATTACTATGATATAAACAGTTTAAATTGGGAAAGACTTAGGTAAGTATTTACTTAGGCAACTATCTGTGCTTGGTAGCAAATCAGAATGTAATCATGAGAAGAGATATTTTAGGATACCATGTCATTATTGAATCATTTAGTCAATATTTATTTTTGTTTTTTTCTTAAGTACCATAATGATCGCTTGATCAAATTAATTATTTTTTTCCTCTAGATCATTTCTTCCCATATAAATATATATTTTTTAAATTTAAATTTCTGTGGTCTTTTTAAGTAAGTTACTATCTATGGTTCTGGTAGTAAATGCAGTTGACTTTTAGATTCATTTGTCCAGTTATAGTTCCTGACCTTCAGGCTCACATCTAACCAACTCTGTATTGAACAACTTGAATTGGATGCCTTTTAGATCTCTTAAACTCAACATGACTAAAACTGGATTCATAATTTTTCCTCTAAAGCCTTTTTCTTTTATAAACTTAACTATTAAATACCAAGGGTACCATCATCCTCCCAATCACCCAGGCTAGCAATCTAGATGTCATTCTCAGTTTCTCATTCTCTCACCCCATCCCACATTCATATTCAAACAGTTCCCAAGTCTTATCATTTCTAATCTTCTTAACATCTTTCTTATATGCCCTTTCTTTCTTCGGACACTGCCACCACCCTGGTGTAAACTATCAATACTTTGAGCCTGATTTACTGCAATATCCTTTTTCTTTTTTTTTTTTTTAAGTCCCTTTTCCTTCTGTCTTAGAATCAATACACTGTGTATATTGGTTCCAAGGCAGAAGAGTGGTAAGGGCTAGGCAATAGGGGTTAAGTGACTTGCCCAGGGTCATATAGTTAGGAGGTGTCCAAGTCCAGATTTAAACCCAGGACCTCCCTTCTTTAGACCTGACTCTCCATCCTCTGAGCCACCTAGATCCCTCTGCTGTAGCTTTTTGATTAGTCTTCTGCCTCAAGTCTTTCTCAACTCCAGTCCATCTTCCACTCAGCTGTCAGACTGATCTTCCTCAAGCCCAGGTCTGGCCATGTCACTTTCCCGTTTAGTCAACTCCAGTGGCTTCCTGATACCTCTAAGATCAAATATAAAATGATCTGTTTGAGTTTTAAAGCCCTCCATTACCTCTTCCTGTCTTTTCAGACTTCTTATATTTTATTTACCTCCACGTACTATACAGTCAGATGTTACTGGCTTCCTGTTTCTCATATGCTATACTCCCATCTCCAAATTCTGGCTGGGCATTTTCACTGGCTGTCTTGCATACCTAGAACTCTCTTTCTCCTCATCTCTGCCTCCTGGTTTTCCTGGATTCCTTAAGATCTCAGCTAACGTCCTACCTTCTGTTAAGAAGCCTTTCCTGCCCTCCCTTTAATGTTAGAGCCTTCTCTCGGAGGTGATCTTGAGTTTGCCCTATATAAATCTTGTCTGTACATAGCTGTTTGCTTGTTGTCTCCCTTTTAAGACTGAGTTTGAGGACGGGCTGTTTTTTGTTAGTCTTTGTATCCCAGGCACTTTAGCATAGTGCCTGGCACATGGCAGGTGCTCAGTAAATGCTTATTAAGTGATTGACAAAATATGGAGATATTTAACTTGGTGAAATAGAGAGATGTGGACTGAAGGACCACCACCTTCTGGTCATATTTTGTTTTGGTAAGTAGTTCCAAAGAGAATGCATACATATGGGCCTCTTTCACAATCTCATTAAATTATAAGTTCTTATTATCTTAAGCTTATCCTAACATTTTTCCGTAAAGTTTGTTTTTCTAATGAGTAAGCATCTGTGATATGATTGATATGAAGTATATCCAAGATACCATTTTCCCATATTGTAGTACTTTTTTTATCTGCTGTCTCAGTTGTTTTTGTATCCTCTATTCAATAAGACTGTCAAAGATAGATTTGTTTTAAAAGAGCCCTCTTTCAAATAACTTAAATTATGTTACTTTTCATTGTTTTAGATTTGCCCAGTTTTTCTTGTGTCCTTTGTTTGATGAGAGCTGCAAAGAGAGAGAAGTAAATGCAGTTGATTCAGAACATGAGAAGAACGTAATGAATGATGCCTGGAGACTGTTTCAGTTGGAGAAAGCTACTGGAAACCCCAACCATCCCTTTAGTAAATTTGGAACAGGTTTGTCAGCTCTTTGTGTGTCTATATATATGTGTGTGTTTATATATACTTAATTAGATCATCTTGGATCATTACAAAGTAAGGACTTCTTTGTTTTTTAAGTTAAAATAGAAAAGTGTTATGGCAACTCTGAACCCCCAGATCATTTCCTCCTCCTCCTTTTTTTTTTTTTTTTTTAAACCCATACCTTCTGTCTTGGAGCCAATACTCTGTATTGGCTCCAAGGTAGAAAAGTGGTAAGGGCTAGGCAAAATGGGGATCAAGTGACTTGCCCAGGGTCACACAGCTAGGAAGTGGCTGAGGCCAGATTTGAACTTAGGACCTCCTGTCTCTAGGTCTGACTCTCAATCCACTGAGGCACCCATCTGCCCCCTCCCTTTGTTTTGTTTTGTTTTTTTTTTTACATTTTTTTTTTAAAACCCTTGTACTTCGGTGTATTGTCTCATTGGTGGAAGATTGGTAAGGGTCAGCAATGGGGGTCAAGTGACTTGCCCAGGGTCACACAGCTGGGAAGTGGTTGAGGCCGGGTTTGAACCTAGGACCTCCTGTCTCTAGGCCTGACTCTCACTCCACTGAGCTACCCAGCTGCCCCTCCCTTTGTTTTTAACATAGTCTTCACCATATCACACGTGACACTCAATTTGTGGTATATTTTCCTACCTCAGAACTAAGCTTTTGTTCTTCAGAAATTATATATTTAGGTGGGATCATATAGCAATCTACTGTGTTTCAGTAGTTTGATATCTTAACTTTCTTTAATTTGATATAAAGATCTAAGATTGCTAACATTTTCACTGTGCAACAATACTTTTGTAGGGTACTGATCTGGCAATTAAAAAGAATTGCTACCCACTAATATATTAGCACTTTTAAGAAGTTTGAGGTATTTCAACCTTAGTAAATCAGAACACATAGGACCTTTTAGTATATTTTTTCTTTACTTACTGGCATTTTTTTTTATGGGAGGAGGGAATTGTCTTTGTATTGGTAATATCTCTTCTCTCTTTGGGTGTGTGCAGTTGTAGGCAATGAGTCTGGGAAAACTCTGAAGGGTTTCCTGGAGGGAGAAGGGAGAGGGAAGAGGGAAAAACACGGCAGGAGAAGAAATTCTATCCCTTTGTGGTTACCAAAAATATTGTAGGAGTAAAAATGAATGAAATACTCCAGATAATTTTAAATTAAAAGATTTAATAACAAAAATGAGAGGGAGAGGGATTCCTTCAGTTAAGTGAGCAGAGCAAAAAGCCAGAGACCCACACTTGCCACACTTTAACCAAAGCAAAGCTCAAGCTCCCAAAAAAGGGCCCCGAAGCGTGAGTCTCAGCCAAATTTATCTCCCAAGCCCCTGGTCAAACAAGGACGTACTTAAAAAGGATGCTGGGAATTTAGCTCAGGTGTGGCAAATTTTCCACCTGCACAGGTGGGAGGAAGAAGAAGGAAAGGGAATAGGCATATATATAGTATCTACCATGTGCCAGGCATTGTGCTAAGTACTTTGCAAATATTACTTAATTTTTCTTATGGGGCCAAGACTGGTAAAGAGATTCTAGAGGCTAAAAGCAGCATATTTGGGGGGGGGGGGACAAAGGGTGACAAAATGACAAGTTTTGAACGTTTGTCATTTGCTTCAGAATTTATTCCTAGTCCTAGTAATTTTACATTGCATTTTCTGATTTGTCTGCCATGGTAGTTGCAGATATTATTCACAACATGTTTAATAGGCAATAAAAATAGCTAGGTGTCAGTAAACTATATGGTTGATAAAAGGCAAAGAAATGTAGGACATAAAGAATAATTAAGTATGACATATATAATTTTTTTTGTCTTTGTGATGTTTTTCTTTTTTAATTCTTTTTTTTAACCCTTAACTTCTGTGTATTGGCTCGTAGGTGGAAGAGTGGCAAGGGTGGGCAGTGGGGGTCAAGTGACTTGCCCAGGGTCACACAGCTTGAAGTGTCTGAGGCAGGCTTTGAACCTAGGATCTCCTGTCTCTAGGCCTGACTCTCAATCCACTGAGCTACCCAGCTTCCCCCTTTGTGATGTTTTAAACTTGGTTATATGTATAATCTATTGGTGTAACATCAGAAGTGTTCTGACTTGGTTTGATTTCAGGTTTATAGAATCTTCTCAGGCAGAGCAGGAGGCAGGTTTGATTCTGGAGTCAAGAAGACCTGGGTTCCAATTCTACTTTTAATGCTTCCTAGCTATGTGATTCTAGGCAAGTAACTTCACAAGTGTTTGCTTTATCTGTAAAATGAGTTTAATTAGTAAATTAGGGGCTCACCTTAAGCTAAAATCACAGAGATTTGGAAAGTCAGTGCTATATCGTATTTATGGGACCTGATTTCATGTGAAAACTTGGAAACTGTTTAGGGGCCAGTCAGTGGAAGTGTGATATGCTTTGAAAGAGGAACTGTTAATAATATCTATATAATTTTTACCTTGAATTTATCAGAATTTCTAAGAATCAAGAACTTCATAGAAGGTATTTATTATGTAGTCAAGCATTTAACACTTGTTTTGCAGGCAAAGAAAGAAATTTCCCTTTATTTTATAACTTATTAATTCTTCTTAGCTTAAGTCATAAACATTAGACCCAATTATTTCAAATATGATTTTAATAATTCATTGAATTTGGTCAAAATCCATCTAACCATTTAATCTTATGCCCTTTTTATTTTTAATTATGAAGGTTTTTATTTTACTAATTACATGTTACAACAAATTTTCAAAGTTATGTGATCCAAATTATCTCTCTCCCTGTTTTTCCTCCTTCCTGGAGGTGGCAATCAATTTGATCTGGGTTATACCTATGTTATCATACAAAACATATTTCTATATTGTTCATTTTTGTAAGAGAATAATCATATAAAACTAGAATCCCAAGGTAAAATTCCAAATAAACTAAAATAAAAAATCATATGCTTTGATTTTGCATCTCCAACTCCAACAGTTCTTTCTCTGGAGGTGGATAGTATTTTTTGTTTTAAGTCCCTCAGAATTGTTCCCCATCATATTTCTGAGAATAGCTAAGTCTTTTATAGTAGACCATCACACAACATAGCTGTTACTGTGTACAATTTTCTCCTGTTCTGCTTATTTCACTCAGCTTCAGTTCATGTAGGTCTTTCCAGCTCTTTCTGAAATCATCATCATTTCTTAAAATAGAATTTCATCACCATTATATATCTTTCTTTGTTTAGCCATTCCCTAATTGATGGACATCCCTTCAATTTCCAATTCTTTGCCACCACAAAAAGAACTGCTATAAATATTTTAATATAAGTACATGCTGGGGGCATCTGGGTAGCTCAGTGGATTGAGAGTTAGACCTAGAGATGGGAGGTCCTAGGTTCAAATCTGACTTCAGACACTTCCCAACTGTGTGACCCTGGGCAAGTCACTTAACTCCCATTGCCTAGCCCTTACCACTCTTCTGTCTTGGAGTCAATACACAGTATTGACTCCAAGACGGAAGGTAAGGGCTTTTAAAAAAAAACAAACATATATATACATATATATATGCTTTCCCCTTTAAAAAAAATTTCTTTGGCATATAGACCCTAGTAGTGGTATTACTGGATCAAAGGGTATGCATTGTTTTATAGCCCTTTGGGCATAGTTTCAAATTGCTCTCCAGAATGGTTGGAGTTCACAACTCTATCAACAATGTATTAGTGTCCTCATTTTGCCACATCGCCTCCAATATTTATCTCTTTCCTTTACTATCATATTGGTGAATCTGATAGGTGTGAGGTACTGCTTTTATTTACTGAGGGTAATTGTTTTAATGTGCATTTATCTAACAGTGATTTGGAACATTTTTTCATATGATTATTGATAACTTTGATTTCTTCATCTGAAAATTGTTTATTCATATCCTTTGACCATTTGTCAATTGGGGAATAACTTGCATTTTTAGCAATTTGACTTAGTTTTCTATATTTTTGACAAGTGAGACCTTTATCAGAGAAAATTGATAGATAATTTTTTTCCATTTGTTGTTTTCCTTCTAATCTTGGTTGCATTGGTTTTGTTTCTACAAAAACCTTTTAAATTTAATATAACCAAAATTATTCATTTTACATCTTGTCATGTTCTCTCTTGTTTGGTTATAAATTCTTCCCTTCTCCATAGATTTGATAGGACTGTAGTCTCTGTTCCCCTAATTTACTTATATAGTATCACCTTAGGTTTAAATCATACACCCATTTTGACCTTATCTTGGTGTAGGGCATGAAATATTGGGTATATGCCTTTTTTCTGCCATACTGTTTTCCAGTTTTTTGTCATAGAGTGAGTTCTTATCTCAAAAACTGGGATCTTTGGTTTTATCAACCTTTTATCTTTTCCATTGATCCAACATTCTCTTATGACCTTTTTAGAGATCAGTTTTATGTAAAGAAACATAGCTATCATAAAAATAAAGAATATATTAAAAGTATGTGTTTTGGGGGGGAATGTATCTAGGTATAAGAATAGAGAAATAAGAAATAGAGAAATGATTTTATCAGCTTTAATTTACTAAATCACTGAAAGGTATTAGTGACTTCCTAAGGACAACACAGCCAACATGTCAGAGGGAGAACCTGAACCAGGCTCTTTGTTGGCTGCATGACAACCAGCTCTTTTCACTCTGCTACTCTACAAATACATGGAAGGGGCATGGAAATTCCTCCAACTTTCTATAAAATATCTTTCTGAAAAAAAAATGTGAGTAGATACTTTCTGTTATAAGCTTTATTTCTGAGAAGCTTAAGCCACTGTACCAGTAAATGGTGCTTTATGGTCCTTGAAATGGATACATTTCATTTTATCCCTTTAAGGTTTACAAATTACTTTCTACATAACAGTCCTACCAGATGATAATACTGTATTCCTCCCCCCCCCCCCCCAATTTTGTGTGTATGAGTAGACTGGGAGAGATGAAATGGCTTGTTTGTGGTCACATGGTTAGTAGATTAAAAAACTGAGATTCAGACTCTGAACTCCTGACTCAATCTGATGCTCTTTCCACTATTCCATACTGTTTATAAAAGGAAGAAATTGTTGCAGAATATGTTTTTATACTTAAGATTTTATACATCTAAGTATCTGGGATGTTAAAACTTCAAACAAAATAATAAAGTTATTTAAAGATTTGGCTCTCAAAGAGTTAGAAAGTTGTCAAGGGTCTCCCTGTTTAGAAGGACTTGTCAGTGTTTTTGTAGCATCGCTTGACTGACATGCAATGTAAGAACCATTCAGCCTAAACTAAACTGCAGATGTTGTCCACTTCTCTCCCTTTAAAACACACACACACACACACACACACACACACTCGTGTGCTTGTGCATCCTAGTTTAGAATCAGATTTCATTACAACTGGGAGAGACCTTTTGACAGCTAATGAATATTTTGGGTTGAAAAATGTCTAACTAGATTACATACTGAAAAAAATTAAATAGTAAAGTAGATGTTCAGGTATGAGATATGAACATTAAAACAACTATAAGGTTTAATTTTATATCATGAAAGATGACAAAGTTATTGGAGAGCGTTGTTATTGGGGAGATTGTGGGAAAACATGTACAATTATATTTTAAATAGTTCTGTTTAGAACTACTGAAGGAGAGTTATTCAACTCTGCCATTAACCTCAACATTCCCTCATCTCTTGGGTATTGTAATGGGAAAAGGATAGAGGAAGCTCTTTCTCCCCCATACTCTTTTTTTTTTTTTTTTTTTTTTTTTTTAGTATATACTTCAAAAGAAGCTCTAGTACATGCCAGAATATTCATAGCAGCACTTTTTGTCCTAGCAAAAAAAAAAAATGGAAACCAAAGTGGATACCTTTCCATTTGGGAGGAATAGTAAGCTATATAAATGGAATAAGTATTATTATTCAGTCAGAAATGAGGAATATGATGAATTCAGAGAAACATGGACAGATCAGTGTGGACTGCTGAGGCAGAGTGAAACAAACAGGAATTGAAGAATAGTTTATATGGTGACTACTACAATACCAGTGAAAGAAAAGATTATGAGGAAAAAAAATTTGAACTCCGATCATTGAACTTCTGATCAAATAAAAAAATCAGTAGAAGTTCCAGAAAGCAGAGGATGAAACGCCCTCTTCTCTTTTAGCAGAAAATCAGGGGTTTAGTAGTACATAGTGTATACATTGTCAGATAAAGTCACCGTATCAGATATTTTTGCTTAATCTGTGCTACTAGGGAGGAATCATTAAGGAGAATGGATTTGAAGTGACTAATAGATAAAAAAGGCATCATTAAAAATTTCTTCATTAAAAGGAGAGTATAGAAATGCCTCATAGTTGACTTTAAATATTCAAATATTTAAATATTGTCTTACTCAGAATTTAAAAAAGTAGTATGTATAAATTAGGTTGGAAAGTAATTTATTTAGAGAGTTGTCTTTCTCTAGAAGGTCTAGAGAAGTCACATATTTAATTTAAGCTATGTTTGCAGTGATGGAAAACAATTTAATAACTTCAATGGTTTTTGCCTGCTTTCAAACCGCTTTGTTTTTCCACTTCTTCCAGTGTTTACAAACAGTACTTTTACTAGTACTTATACTATATTAGACGGATACTTTTATAGTTTGGCATTTGCCCCCATCATTTTCTCATTTTGTGGATTGTGATTTTGGTTGAAAGTTGCTCTATAGCTGTTTCCTTAGACTCCTTGTATAAAATTAATCTTGGTAAATTGCAACTTCAATTTGATATCACTCTGTCCTGGCATCACAATGAAATTAGTTGGGGATTGGGGTCAGAATAGAAATGGAGTGATTATTTTTTCTCTTGAGTGTCAGAATGCTTATTTTTTCTTGCAAAAAATCATAATCCTATCAGTAAGATGATGTTTGTTTTGCTATTTTGTTTTTCATTTATATTTTTACATAGTTGTATTTTGCCTTTCTGTGTAGCTTGAATAAATGTTAAGTATGTATTTGGATAGTGCTAGATACTGGGAGAAATTTAAGTAAGATACTATTGCTGTTTAATAGAGTTTATCATCTGGTAAGGAAGTAAGAAATAAAAGAGAGCTAATAGAAAAATATTAAGTGCATTGGGTACAAAACAAGATGTTATATGAAGTTTGAGACAGAATGAATGATACACAAGTGAAATAATATTTGGATTAGCCTTTAAAGGATATGTAGAATCTCAGCAGACCAAGAGGGCAAAAATGAAGGGCATTCTAGGCCTTGGAAATATCTTAAACAAAGCTTGAAGGTTTGAGGGCATAGAATAGCATGGTGGAGCTGTTGCCTCTTTTTTCCCTCTTCTGTGAGTCTTTTTGAATTTTTGTTTTTGATTTTAACTAAATTTTTATATATTTTTCAATCCCAGAAAAATCTGCTTTCTCCTCTCTCCTCCCAATTGAGAATGAAAGGAAAAGAAAAGCAAACCCCTGTTACAAAAATGTATAGTTAAGGGGCAGCTGGGTAGCTCAGTGGAGTGAGAGTCAGGCCTAGAGACAGGAGGTCCTAGGTTCAAACCCGGCCTCAGCCACTTCCCAGCTGTGTGACCCTGGGCAAGTCACTTGACCCCCATTGCCCACCCTTACCAATCTTCCACCTATGAGACAATACACCAAAGTACAAGGGTTAAAAAAAAAATGTATAGTTAAGCAAAACAAATTTCTGCACTGGCATCTCCAAAAGAAATTACACATACATACATACATACATACATACATATATATATTATATAGAGACACATATACACAGATGTGAATCTAAATACATATATGCACACATGGGGATACATATTTCATTCTGTACTCTTCTCCTTTCACCTTTCTATCAAGGAGCTGAGTAGCATGTTTCATCATTATTCCTTAGTTGGCCATTATGCTCATCAGAGTTCCTAAAGTGTGTCTTTATAATTCAGTTGTAATTGGATAAGTTGTTTTCCTGGTTCCTTTCTCTTCATTCTGCTTCTGTTATTAATGGCTTCCACTTAATCACTTCTTACAACACCTAGGTGTTTTGTAACATTAAGATGCTGTACTTTCTTTAGTCATTCTTAGTTGATGGACATTTCTCAGATTCCCATTCTAGGCTACCTCAAAAAAAAGGTATATTTTTGTACGTCCTTTGTTTTGCTTAGAAATAATCCATTACTCTCTCAATTTCCCTTCCCTAATTTCCCCTTCTTCCCTTGCCCTCTCCCTGTTGAATGTAATGCATTTCTTGTAGCCAACTTGTATATGTGGGCTTTTTTAGCCATGTTGGATGAGTGAGGTTCAAGTGTCAGCCATTTCCCCTCCCTTTCTTCTTGTTTGTACAGAATTCTCTGCTTACACACCCCAGTTTTGTGAGATAATTGTCCCCAAACTACCTTTCTCTTTTCCCCAGTAATACTCCTCTCTATTCTTTTCATAAGGTCATTAGGATATAATGGAACCAATCTCAGACCACCTCTAATTTCACTTCATCTTTGGACCCTGACAATCATGGAGATTATATGGAATACATGTATCATTTCCCCATATTCAGTTGTAAGCAGCTTATGCTTATTTAGTCCTTTATCATGTTCATTCGTGTTAACACTTGTGATTTAAAATTTCTACATTAGCACAATCTTATCCTCAGGAATGCTTGGAAATCGGCTATTTCATTATCTTTTTTTTTCTTTGTAGGATTATACTCAGTTTCTCTGGTTATATAATTCTTAGTTGTAGGCCAGTAGGCCAATGCCCTTTGCCTTCTGAAATATTGTATTCCAAGCTCTCTACTTCTTAATAATTATGGCTGTGTGATTTGTGTGATTCTGACTTTTTTGGTAATCCTGTGGCTCTTTGGTAATCTTCGATTTTTTCTTTGATTTGGAATTTCTGGATTTTAGATATAACTTAGGATTTTGGGGTATGGGTGTGTGTGTGTGTGTGTGTTTTAAGAAGAGACCTATAGATTCTTTCTATTTTACTTACCTTCTAAGAGGTCTGGACAGTTTTATTTTATTATTTCTTGAAATATGATTTCGTGGCTCTTCCCCCCTCATTCCCCTCATATTGTTCCGTTTTGTTTTTCAGTGGCAGATTTTTATATCTCTTTGCCAATTCCCCTTTCAGTTCTTCTATAACTATGATTTCCGCTTCAGCTTTTTTCTCTTCTCTCGTTTCATTTATAAAAGCATTTTAAAACTCTTTGCTTCATTTATTTTGTTGGAATTCTAGTTGATTTTTGTGGCCAAATTGTGTTTTTCTTTGAGGCTTTTCCTATAGATGCTTTGGAGTCATTCTCTTTTTCTGAGTTTATGTCTTGAGCATCCTTCTTACCATAATAGCTTTTTATGGTGTATTTTTCTTTCTGTGTACCTGTTCTTCCTGGCTACTTCCTGACCTCAGACTTGGTGTTAGAGCCAGGTTCTACACATTTCTGGAGGGAAGATTTGGGCTGGTCCTGTTGCAGTTTTTTTTTTTTGTTTGTTTGTTTGTTTGTTTTGTTTTGTTATTGGCTGTGTTATTCTGGGCTATCAGAAATAGCTCATGCTGGGAGATCAGTAAGCTTTCATTGTTCCCAGAATGGTCTGAGGCCCCTCTGCTCTGAGTTCTATAAGTTCCTGACCCAGATTTGAGTCTGAGCAATAGTAGGCTGCTCTTAGATCCAACCCCTATCAGCCAGCGCTGGAAAGCTCCATTGGGTCAGGGTGACAGAACTTCAGGCTCTTCTTTGGTTGGGTATTTGTGCTCTGGTTATTCCTCTGTAGGTTTCAGATTGAACTAGAAGGTGGTACTTAGACCCTCCCCTGCTCTGCTCCTAGAGGTCTTAGCCATACTTCTGCTTCTTGCTTCTGAATTTGCTCCTTGCTCAATAGGAGGCCCACAACCAGCCCTTACCCTGGCATGCCACTTCTGGGTCCTGGTCCTCTCCTTTTCCTTGGATCTAAAATTTGGAACTGGGTAGTGAGTAATAGAGCTTCCAGCTGGCTCCTCTTTCCATTCCTTGTTTCAGATAATGGTGCCCTGGAATGGAGTCTGGAACCTCTTCTTGCCTTAGTGCATGTTACCATATGCCAACATGGCTGGACAAATGATCCTGTGATTTTTTTTTTCTTGGATTTCCCCATCGCAATTTGATCTGGTATATTTTGTAAATCTGTTTGGAGGAGTTTTCACTTGATTGGTTTGAGTTTTTTTTGGAGGTGCAAAGAACTCAATGTACTATTTCCTGATTCTCCACCATTTTGCCTGTCCTTTCTATAAATCCTCTGAAGAGTAATGCAGATAAGTTTTAAAAGCAGACTTGGAGGCTGGAACAAGTTACACTTGAATGGGTATATTCTTAAATTTCTTTAAGACTAACACCTCTTAGTCTTCCCAAGAGCTTCCTGGTACTA
The DNA here is from genome assembly GCF_016433145.1 of Gracilinanus agilis. NCBI lineage: Eukaryota > Metazoa > Chordata > Mammalia > Didelphimorphia > Didelphidae > Gracilinanus > Gracilinanus agilis. The sequence continues at coordinate 642,688,558 of NC_058131.1, read as the reverse complement.
TTGAAATTGTGTTCATATCAAATGGAAATAAAAATTTAAAAGCACAGAGATAAAGGTTTGGGTAAAGAAAATGAAGGGAGTAATCTTTGATTTGGATAATATAGAAGAATTAGATGAGCATGGAAATGTAGTGTGGGACACGAAGATATATATGGAATCATTGTTAGTCACGTGTTTCTTTGTTTATCATTTCATCAGGAGGTAGTTGTATGATACATAATATTCATTAATCTTCATTCCTTATTTCTGAATCAGGTGGTTGTCAGATATTTGGATAAGATGTAGGCAATTCTTCATTCTCCATATCAGTTCACAAATGCTTAGAGACTTATTTATGTGCAAGGTCCGTGGTGGATGTGACTTCTTTGTTTGAACTGGGCCTTTAAAGAATGGTTGGAATTATACATATAAAGGAGGGGAAGGTATTTAATTTCATTCAGGGAACTTAGATGAGAAAAGGCCATTATGGAAGAAAAATAAAATATTTGAAGCATTGGGTGATTATAGATTACTTTCAGCTATAGCAAAGAGTTTATGTTGGAAAGTGGAGTGGGGAGAAATTTAAAAAAAGAATATAACTAGGCTGGAAATCAGGGTTTCATTGTTTAAAAGTTCAGAACACTGAACAAAATGATGCAAAAATCTAGAGTTATATAAATTGGATCAATTATATATTGATATTGATATTCAAGACCTTTTTTATTATATAGCTGACTTCTTGATTTTGGGGGGATTATCCAATGTAAGTAACATCATCCCTTAATCTGGTAGGGAATTATACACAGATTTTAAAATATCATCTAGTTGTTTTGCTGAGAATTCTTTTTTATAGAGAAGTAAACTTTAATATTATTTTTTTCAATGTTTATTAATAACTTAACATTGTACAATATTACAACCAACTAAGCTTACTTATTAGTCTACCTTTACATACATTAGTCTCATACATGAAGGGACCAATTAAGGTATAAGAAGATTTTTTTTTTAAACTTTAACTTCTGTGTATTGGCTCATAGATGGAAAGAGTGGTAAGGTTGGGCAATGGGGGTCAAGTGACTTGCCCAGGGTCACACAGCTGGGACGTGTCTGAGGCTGGATTTGAACCTAAGACCTCCCGTCTCTAGGCCTGACTCTCAATCCACTGAGCTACTCAGCTGCCCCCAAGGTATAAGAAGATTAAGGAAGCTAGGTAGCTAATAAAAGGCTTTAAATGCCAAACTTTGGAGTTGTTTTTTTACATTAGAGATTATAATAGGAGTAGTGAGCAGAGGAGTAACTTGATCACATGTAGGGAGAAAATCACAGGCAAGTAATTTTGCTGGAGTATAGAGGGAAGAAATAGTATTAGGACAAAGTTGAAAGATAAGGTGATACCAAATTTAAAAGGGTCTTGAAAGGCATTTGTACTTCACTCAGGGAAGCCACTTGAGATTTTTGTGCCATCTGCAAGATATTCCTTCACATACCTGAAGACTCTCAGTGGCCCCTCAGATTCTTCCAACCTAACATCCCAAGTTCCTACTTTGAACTCAAAGACCCTTCAACCATCCAAACTCTGTCCTTCTCTGCTTATTTTATACATTTTCAGCATCTTTCTAAAATGTGAAGTTAAGATTCCTGATATCTGACCAGGGAAAAGTAAAGCTAGCACCGCCTTGTTCTACCATTGTAAAAATGAGCCCTTGAGAAAGCCTTTCAAAGTTGTGAGTAATACACTCCTGCTCCAACTAGTAATAGTAAATAATTTTTTCTATGTAATATTTTGGGAAAAGATATTCTACCAGTTTCTATCAAACTTCCTCAAATTTCTTTATTTAGCTAATTTGGCAAGCTACCTTTTTTGGAGGGAAGGGGGGGAGGAAAGTATTAGTTGTCTCTCAAATGAATTATGAGTCTTTTATGGAAAAAACCTTCACATTTTTTAGGAATTTGAGAACACCATAACTAAAAGGTCATTTTTGGTGGAAGCATCATAATGATTGCTTCATTAAACATGTCAAATTTCCACTACCCTTAGAAAATGTGATGTTCACTAGATTATACTCTAATCTAGCTAGTATTTGTCAAAGATACATGGTGCAGAAAAATGAGATTAAAGATTTTGGAAGCAGCATTGTTTTCTTTTAAATGTTTTGGATTGATTTTTGTGTTTTTATCTCACCTTCATAACTGAATATATTCTTTCTTGCCTCTTTTTGTATCCCCAGTGCTTAGCACAGTGCCCAGCGCAACACAGCAGGCACTAAATGGGAAGAAAAAAATTAACAAAATTAGCCAGCACTTGACACAGTGTTTTCCACACAGATGTTTGATAAGTCCCTGGCAAGTGGTAAATGTTCTTGAATGTATTATAGGTTAATACATTATATTGAATATATAATATATGTATAATTCATGATATTGAATGATGTAAGGGTTAAATTAAGGAGTTAGACAAAGTGAGGAGAGCAGTTTAACAGAAACTTTGTTTAAGAAAGAAGTACAGATAGAAAGATAGAAAAGAGGAAAGAGATTATTAAACTTGTACCCTATAAATATACCTAAAATTCCTAATGCTACCTAAAATTTCCTAGAATTATCTCTGTCTTCTGAGGACAGTTTCTTCTGCCTGGCTCACTTGGCCTAATCTACTCTATAAATTATTCACTAACCCACCTAACTCCCTAAAATAATAGACAGCCACCATTCACTCACTCCTTTAACCAGTTTTCTATTGCAGCCCAACTGTCAGTAATCAACTGCCAAAAGATTCTTGCCTCGGAGACAGACCTCCTGCTCTAGAGATCCCAGAGGCAAAAGACCCTTTTCCTCAGCAGCTGCTTCCTTTATCTCCTCACTGACCTACTGTCTCCCCTCACTTCCTGTTAGAAAGACAGCCACTTCCTCTCCTCAGTCTTGGTCTCCATGGTAACGGAATCTTCAGCTTTGGCTCTCTGACTCCTGTCAGTTCTAATCTACTTAGAAATTCTGCTCTCTAGCCTCTTAAAGAGACAGAGGGAGAGATTAAGAAAAATCCCTTTAACAATGATGACATTTTGGAACAGTACTAAGATAAAGTTAGGTATGATAGGAAAGGAGGCAGGACTGAAACGATGGGACAGAATAAAATCTGAAAACATGATAAATTTGAGATCAGCCAGAATAACTTTTATTTACTTTTACTGTTTTTTTGGTTATTTTTTTAAATTCAGTTATATTTTTCATTTCAAATTTTCTCCCTGAGGAAAGTATGCTTTATCATGAGTTCTTCAAAGTTGGTTATCTTTTCAACATTGCTATTATTCTATTAATGGTTTTCCTGGTTCTTTTTACTTCATTTTGCATTAACCACTTCATAACTTATTGAGATATTCTCTATTTGATGGGCATCCTCTCAATTTCCATTTTTTTGCCATCACAAAAATCTAAATATTGTCTGTATGGGTCCTTTTCCTTTTTGACCTCTTTGGGATATAAATGCTATAACCTAGGTCAGAGGGGATGTACAATTTAATGGCTTTTGGAGCATAGTTCTAAATCATAGTTCCAAATTGCTTTCTAAAATGATTAGACTAGTTCATAATTCAACCAGTAATGCATTAGTGTACTTGTTTTCTCATTGTCCTTCCAGCATTTGTAATTTTCCTTTTTTTTGTCATGATAGCCAGTTTGATGAGTATGAGGGTGGTACCTCATGGTTATTTTAATGTGCATTTCTCTAATTATTAGTGATTTAGAGCATTTCCTCCCACAAATTTTGTTAGGTTGTCTTATTGTCATTCTCTTTTTTGAAATTATTGATTAAAGTTTCTATTATTTTTTCTTTGGCCTAGCCATTCTTAGGATTAAGTTATTTAGTTTCCAAAGAATTTTTAGTTTTTGCTTCAAAGGCCCTTTACTGAATGTAATTATTATTGCACTATGGTCAATAAAACATTTAATATTTCTACTTTTCTGTATTTATGATTTCTTTTGTTCTAGTTCATAGACAGTTTGTGAAAGTGACACACAGTTGAGAAAAAGTATGGGGAATGAACACTAATGCTTCCTTTTATTGTGCAATTGGTTGGCTTATTGTTTTAAACCTAGAATTAAGATGTTTTCTGTTTTTCAAAAACATTTAAATGATTTTGAGCTTAAACAAAAAAAGTATTTTTTCAAAGCAGGACACAAAAAGACAGTTGTATGTGAAACCGAATCTATTCCATTTCACTTTTTTAAGGTTAAATTTATTCTTAATAAATCTTAAATTTATTTATGTCATCTTTAAAATTGACATTTAATATCCTTTTGATAATATTACTTGTATGGCATTACATGATTTGGCATTGAGCTCCTGAGATTTTGAAGCATTCTTTAATTTTTCACTAGGAAATCAAACTTCTGTCACAGTGACTATCAAGTGAATCCTTGACAAAATATTTTCCATATATAGCCTTTATTAACATCAGTAAATTTTCAGTGGGGCTTAAATCAAGTAAGGTCCTGGGCTGCTGAAATAGGTTTATTTCTATCACAGATCAATCTTTTAAACTTTTATTTAATTAATTTAGAGTATTTTTCCATGGTTGCATGATTCATGTTCTTTCTCTCCCCTCCTCCCACACCCATCCCTTAGCCAGCGCAATTCCACTGGGTTTTATATGTGTCGTTGATCAAGACCTATTTCCGTTTTATTAATATTTGCACTAGGGTGATTGTTTAGAGTGCACATTCCTAATCATCTCCCCATCAAACCATGTGATCAAGCAGTTGTTTTTCTTTTGTGTTTCTACTCCCACAGTTCTTCCTCTGAATGTGGATAGTGTTCTTTCTCAAAAGTCCCTCAGAACTGTCCTGGATCATTGCATTGCTGCTAGTAGAGAAGTCCATTATATTCTATTGTGCCGCAGTATATCTGTCTCTTTGTACAATGTTCTCCTGGTTCTGCTCTTTTCACTCTGCATCAATTCTTGGAGGTCATTACAGTTCACATGGAATTCCTTCAGTTCTTTATTCCTTTGAGCACAGTAGTATTCCATCATCAACAGATACCACAATTTGTTCAACCATTCCCCAATCAAAGAACATTCTCTCATTTTCCAACTTTTTGCCACCACAAAGAGCACAGCTATAAATATTTTTGTACAAGTCTTTTTCCTTATCCCTTTGGGGTATAAACCCAGCAGTGGTATTGCTGGATCAAAAGGCAGACAGTCTTTTAAAACCCTTTGGGCATAGTTACAAATTGCCATCCAGAATGGTTGGATCAGTTCACAACTCCATCAGCAATGCATCGGTGTCCCAATTTTGCCACATCCCCTCCAACATTCACCACTTTCTTTTGCTGTCATTTTAGCCAATCTGCTAGGTGTATGGTGGTATCTCAGAGTTGTTTGATGTGCATTTCTCTAATTATTAGAGATTTAGAACACTTTCTCTGTGCTTATTGATACTTTTGATTTCTTTATCTGAAAATTGCCTATTCGTGTCCCTTGCCCATTTATCAATTGGAGAATGGCTTGATTTTTTTTTATACAATTGATTTAGCTCCTTGTGTATTTGAGTAATTAGACCTTCCTTCACATTTTTAGACCTTCCTTCACATTATTTTTCATTATTTCCCTTGATATTCTTGATCTTTTGTTCTTCCAAATGAACTGTGCTATAGCTTTTTCTAATTCAGTAAAGTTTTTTGGTAGTTTGATAGGTATGGCACTAAATAAGTAAATTAATTTGGGTAGAATGGTCATTTTTTATTATGTTAGCTCATCCTACCCATGAGCAATCAATGTTTTTCCAATTGTTTAGATCTAGTTTTAATTGTTTGAAAAGTGTTTTGTAGTTGTGTTCATGTAATTCCTGTGTTTGTTTTGGTAGATAGATTCCTAAGTATTTTATATTGTCTAGGGTGATTTTAAATGGTGTTTCTCTTTCTACCTCTTGCTGCTGTGATGTGTTGGAAATATATAGAAATGCTGATGATTTATGTGCATTTATTTTGTATCCTGCAACTTTGCTAAAGTTGATTATTTCTACTAGCTTTTTAGTTTATTCTCTAGGATTTTTAAAGTAGACCATCATATCATCTGCAAAGAGTGATAGCTTAGTCTCCTCTTTGCCTATTTTGATACCTTCAGTTTCTTTTTCTTCTCTAATTGCTACTGCTAGTGTTTCTAGTACAATGTTAAATAATAGAGGTGATAATGGGCATCCTTGTTTCATGCCTGATCTTATTGAGAAGGCTTCTAATTTATCCTCATTGCATATGATGCTTGTTGATGGTTTTAGATATATACTGTTTATTATTTTTAGGAAAGGTCCTTCTATTCCTATACTTTCTAGTGTTTTCAATAGGAATGGATGTTGTATTTTGTCAAAGGCTTTTTCAGCATCTATTAAACTCCTTTAACAGTCTCAGGGTGCTGCTTCCACAGTCATGCACCCCTCTGCACTGGGTCCCCACCCAAGGTCCGCTACTGCACTCAAGGTCTGCATCCGAGCCTGTGTTCAATGTCCACGTCTGTGCTCAAGGTCAGTGTTCAAAGTCTGGTTTGTTAGCCTCTTGGGGTCTTAAGTCTTGCTGCTCTCAGGAGCAGGTCCTCGTGATCCCAGGTAGTTGCCAAGAACTTAATGAATGTCCCAAACTTGCTCTAACTTTTGTGTGCTAGCTTTGGCATTGTAGGTGGTGTGGGGGCGAGGAGGTTGCTCAGCTTGCATTTTAGTGAGAGCTATTTCATCCCCTTATAGCATGGAAATGCCCAGAACCCATGTACCTTCAATGCTGCACCCTGTTGTGGGTTCCTTTCATTTGTCTGGGTTTGTTTTTATGTCTTCTTGAGGAGTCCTATCTGTGTGGGTTAGGAGAGGTTAAGCAGCTGCTTTTACTCTGCCACTATCTTAACTGCCATTATTTTTTAAAAGTTTTTTTCCCCAAAGAATATATATTTTTTAGTATCTTCCCAATTTAAAAAAAAACCCTTTTTTAACAAATTTGTCCTACTCAAGCCAAATAAATTTCTACATTAGCCATGTACAAAAAGTTTATTTCTCAATTTCTACAGTAATTCTTTTTGAGTAATTTTACTGGTATCTCTTGATTTATATATACCAACATTTTCGCCAGTATCCCACCCCCTTTCCAGAATCATCCCATATAGTGCTTTTTTTTTTTAAGTAAAAGAATTTGCAAAATTGATTAGTGAATCAAAGAAGTCTGAAAATATGTGCAATGTGTCACAGTATGTTGACTTCCTCCTTTAGCAAAGGAGTGAGCTAGAGGTGTCTTCTCATATCTCTTCTTTGAAGTCATATTTGTTCTTTGTAATTCTGTGTCATTCACTTTTGATTGTTTTGTGCATTTCCTTTTACCTTGTTGTAGTCATTGTATATTTTCTTGGTTCTCCTTCACCTTGCATTAGATCTTGTAAATATTTTCATGTCCGCAATAGTGATTGGTATTTTCTTTGGTTTATTCCTTTCCTCTAGCCCTAGTTCCTGAATTGGATATTTTTATTTGGACCATTCTCACCCCCCCCCCTTTTTTTTTGTTAGTTCTCCCCTACTCTTTGGGGTGAAGTTAATTAGTCCTTTTTTTTTATCTCAATCTAAGTTACCTGGGTTCTTGTGCAGCTCTCTGAGTCCTGGGATTAGGTTCCTCTTCCATGGATCTTTTGAGCTTCAAAGCACTGGGTCCTTTTTAGATCCTGTGAGTCATCTCAGGACATATAGGACATAGGACCATGGGCCTGGGATGTTCTAGTCTAAGTACTGCCTTGATAATGGTATGCCTACTGCACTAGTCACTGCTGCTCTCCAGGTAGGTTCCAAAACCCACATTGTAGTTGTTTTTTTTTTTTTTTTTCCAATTTCTAAAACCCTTACCTTCCATCTGAGAATCAATACTGTGTATTGGTTCCAAGGCAGAAGAGTTGTAAGGGCTAGGCAATGGGGGTTAAGTGACTTCCCCAGGGTCACACAGCTAGTAAGTGTCTGAGGCCACGTTTTGAACTGTAAGAGTGAAAAAGAGGTTTTATGGGTTCAGTATATTAAAGATAGTCACCAGAGGATTGAACTATTATCAGTCCTCAATTAAGAATAATCTCAAATGAAAATTGATTTTGATGGAAATTTATTTACATGAGAAGAGAGAGAGGAAGTATGGAAATAAGAATTTATCCCACTGATTAGTCCAGGTAGATCTTAACCCTCAGCCAAGGGTTAAAGGGCCTGAGGCCCAGAGGTGAATGGAGCAAACTTCATTCACAGACTCTATAAAAAGAAGTTTCTTAATAGAAGTTCAGGAAGATTCAGTCTTGAAACTCACCACTTGGAACAGTCTCGGTCAAGAACCAGCAAAGCTCCCTCAGGTCCCCTTCACCAAACTAGAGCTGCCTCACTCACTCAACTCCCTCTTTTAAAAGGGGTCACGTATGCATCACTTCCAGTGCCTTCCCCTAGCCTGAGTGTCCAATCACAATACACGATTTCTCATAGAAAGTGTAGGGGGCAGTCTGTTGATTCTGATTCCTTACTCTAGCACAGGTATGTTAGGACCTCCCAGAATTGGAAGATGCTCTCACCTTTGGTGATTAAATCTAAAGACAGCAGTGTAGACTTAATCTAATTATCACAGAACCCAGGACCTCCTGTCTCTAGGCCTGGTTCTCTATCCACTGAGACACCTAGCTGCCCCCCCCCCCTACACACACACACACACACACACACACACACACACACACACACACACACACACACGTTTTGACATGACAGTACTTCACTTTTACTGTTTTTGGAGACAGAGCAGAGGCTTTACAGGCTATCTCTGGTCATAATGGAAGGCTGATATTTTGTTTGACTGCACTAGGGCTGGCTTAATTTTGGTGGTTCATTTTCCTATTGCCCAAAGTTTTTGGTTGATTTTTATATGGTTGTTGGGTGGAAGAAGTTATTTATTGTAACTGGATTTCTTGACCATTATCTGGTCTGGTATGATATTTTAGTTTTTTGCTGGAATAGATGTTTGAGAACTGGCTGTCACCTCAGCTACCCGTCTTTAATTAAGATGTTTCCCAACATGGTGACCAGATTGTGAATGACCAGGCTTATAACATTACCTACATATCTATGATATTAGAATTTCAAATAATCTTAAATTATCAGAACTAATATGCCTTTGTGTTTAGGCTTTAGAGCCCTATCCTTTTGTTTGCTTAGACTTGGTTTGTTTCTGGAGATTCTAAATGAGCCTGAGGAAGACACCTTTGATTCTTAGACATAACAAGAATAAGGAAGGGAGAAGCAGATTTTTAGTTTGCAAGTTAAGATGTATCACATCGAATGCTTTTTTTTGTTTGTTTGTTTTGTTTTTTTAAAGAGTTAAACTTGTCTGGCTTCAAATCCTACCCTTAACACTTAACCGTTTATTCCACTGTGGGCAAATCTTTGTCACCCTCAGCTTTCTTGCTTGTAAATGAAAGAGGTTTGGTTAGATAGCCTCTCAGGTCTCTTTAATTTCTGGTTCTATGATCCTCTGAAATCTTCCAAATAATGGGAACAGTAGGAACGAATATTTGCTAAGGGATGCAAATTTGGAATACTACAAAGAATACTTGTTTCATGTTGATAGTTAAAGAGTAAAGGGATTGTATTAGGTGGTGACCACAGGGGTGGAGCTCTAATATTTAGAAGATTTGGAATAGGAGTAAAATTTTAACAAGATGTTTAAATCTTTAAAATGTTTCAAGATGACTTGTGGGTGGTAGGAACTGTGGATGTAAATGATGTAAATAGTATTGCTTTGTAAGTAAAAGAAATGACTGAATAATTAATTCTTCTAGCCTGTTTATTAATTTCCTTAATTCTGTAGTATTTCAGTGTCTCAGTTATGACTCAGTATGAGGAACAGGGACTATAGATAATATGTGTGTGGGGATGTGGAATGCCAGAAAGAATATTAAGAAAATAACTTATCCCTCAAATCCATTAATGTTCTGGTTCCTTCGTGTTTGTTTCCAGTTACTTCTCTTTCACTCCATCCTAGAGCATAGGCTAGGTTGTGTTGGGGAGAGAGCATTGTTCTTAAAATTAGGAAGATCTAAGTTTGAATCCAACTTCAGACACTAGCAAGTCACTTAACCTCTGCCTGCCTCGATTTCCTCATCTAGAAATGGATATAGTTGTTGTGAGGATCAAATGAAATAATTTGTGATGGAGCTGGATGGTTGAGTAGATAGTCAGGCCTGGAGACAGGAGGACCTAGATTCAAATTTCACCTCAGATACTTACTAGCTGTGTGATACTGGGCAAGTGACTTAACCTCCATTGCCTGGCCCTCACCATTCTTCTGCCTTGGAACCAATACACAGTATTGTTTCTAAGATAGAAGATATGGGCTGGAACAAAAAGAAAGAATCATTGGGAGAGAGGAGAGATATGAGAGAGGAGATAATAATGATTTTTCTCCGTCCTCACCCTCCCAAAAAAGAAGAGGTCAAATGAAACATTTAAAACAATACAGAAAAATACAGAAGGATGTTCAAAAGGAGACACAAAAAGGAATAGTTTTGAAAGTAATTTGTTGGATTTTATCATCTACTTTAAAAAACAAATGAAGTCAGGGTACAAGAGTTTATTTAGTATTTACTGTGTGTTAACAGACAATGCACAGCATTTATTCTATGATGGAAGGGGTAAGTATTTTTAAAAAAGGAAAAATATTTGTAATGAATTTTGTAAACCTTAAAGACATATAAATGCTGACTGACATTATTATTACAAAGGAATGGTCACAACCTTGATTTTGCCATCTACCACATGTGTTCCACTTCTATAATTAAAAACTCCAAATTCTTTTAATCATAACCTTTTATTCCATTCCTTTGCTTTATCCTTCCTAAACTTATTCTTCATCCTTCCTGGGACCTTCAGTCCTCTCATTCTATCCTGCTTTTAACTTCACTTTTCCCCCACCTCAACCCTGCTGTTAACCATTTCAGCTCTACAATGTTCTTTACTCTTGAATCTCCAATTATTCCCCAAAGTTACAGTGATCTCTCCCTCTCCCTCTCCCTCTCCCTCTCTGATTTTAAGACCCTTGCTTTTTGTTTTAGAATTGATACTAGATATTGGCTCCATGGCAGAAGAGTGGTAAGGGGGAGGCAATGGGATTAAGTGACTTGCCCAGCCAGGGTCACATAATAAGGAAGTATCTGAGGTCAGATTTGAATGCGGGACCTCCTGTCTCCAGGCCTGGCTTTCTATCTACTGAGCCACCTAGCCAGCCACACAGGTAATCTCTTAGTACCAGATCTGATTGTCCTTTCTCAGTCTTCATCCTTCTTGTTCCTTTGGCAGAATTTGACACTGATGACCATTTTTTTGGGTTTTCATGACATGATACTCTTTCTGTCTTCTCTTGCCTGTCTACAGAATTTTACAAAAGTGCTTTCTAGTTTCATGGAGGTGAGGCTAGATTCACAAAGGTGATGCCAATAGAGAATAGCATGATTTTGCTCTACTAGAAAGGTGTCAAGTATGTCCTGTTAACAGCTTGTGTCTCTTCCATTTACCTGCCTCATTCATTGCAGAGAAGCACCAATGACATATCTGGTAGCAGTTTTTTTGTTTGTTTGTTTTTTTGGTCGGTGGTCACAATGATCAATGAAACAAAAAAAAAATTTAATGGCCCTTAGTCATATGTGACCCTTTTCTGCCTGGTCAGTGATGGGGGCAGAGAGATGGGAAAAGAGAGCAGAGGAACTTCAGTCATATGAGTCTTTACGTTCCTGCTTTAAGTGAAACTTGAAGAAAGGAAGAAGTTTCCCCTAAATGGAAAGATGACTTTCGGGTACTCTTTGGAGAGGCAAAGAAAGGAATTGGCAGAGTGGGCTTTTTCACATGATCAGAGGCAACAAGAATATCAATACTTAATGGGATTTTTAGTTATCATGTATTGCAGTATTAATGATAAATATTTACAAGACCATGAAAATTATTAAAAGCTTATGTAGCTTTTTTTCATTGTTCAGGATGATGTGATAAAGATATTCTATTAAGAACTATTTAGATGCTATCTAAATTAAATCAACATATTTTAATTCTTTATGACTTAATTGAAATGTTAGAAAAGGTAAGGAGAAGAAATATATGGAAAAGCATGGTTGAGAGTCTAGAAGGAGAAAAGGCCAGACTTAGAGATTACAGAGAACTTCACAATTATATTGTCAATACCTTGTTTGAGAAAAGAATTGATAGACTAAATATGAACATTGGAGCCAAAAATAACTTTTTTTTATTTCTGTTTATAAGTAGTTCAGGGTTAAGCTGTTATGATTGTACAATAGGGCTTCCTTATCTGTGGCTTTTTTTTCCTGTGTTTTCAGTCATCCACAGTCAACATGAGAGGCTGGAGCGTTGTCTGTGGTAGTGCTCTGCTTTCACTTTCACCCTTTTCTTTTACTTTTTAGAGAGGGGGTACAACGTAGTTTATATATATATGCTACAAAGCACGTTTGTATGGGGTCAGTTAGTGTTCCCTTTACATAAGCAATTTCAGCCATCCAAAAGTAGGTCTTAGAGTGTATCTCAGAGATATGGGGCCCTATTCTATATCATATACTCTTCTGTCATTCTTCTTGGTTTTGTTTTTTGTTTGTTTTTTGTGTTGTTTTTTTTTTTTCACAATCTGATCTCAATTCTGATGAGTTGATGGTTTAACTGTACTCAGGAATCTCTCACTTCAATAAGAAGATTTTTCCTGTCTTTTAAAATAGTCTATTTCATTCTTTGAGTGTTGTGGTCTCATTGTGTGGAATAAAATAGAAAGTCTAATTGGGGAAAAGTAAGAAGTTTGATTTATATAGTAAGGGACCCGGGTGAGATAACAGACTTATAGTAGACATAATCAGTTTGGTTGTGAAATTTCCTCCAATTAACATTGGCAGGAATGTATCTTCTGGCTTCTTATGCTTTCCCTGATGTATATTATCAGAGGTTAATGGAAGAAAGTTATTTCTAATATATCATATGAGGATATTTAAAAATAAATCTTTACTGATGGATTTCTTTTGTTTTTATATCACCTAAATTTCTCCCTGTACCTGTTTTCCTCCTAGAGAGCCATACCTTATTATAGAGATTACCAGACTTTCTTGGGCCTTTGCATCCTTAGGACTACCCTTCCTCTTTGTAAAATTTGCAACATTTATTATCTTAAAAACAAACAAACAAACAAACAAAAACCCTTACCTTCTGTCTCAGAATCAATAGTGTGTATAAATTCTGAGACAGAAGAGTGGTAAGAGCTAGGCAGTGGGGGTTAAGTGACTTGTCCCAGGATCACCCAGCTAGGACTTGTCTGAATTCAGATTTGAATCCAGGACCTCCCATCTCCAGCCTCACTCTCAATCCACTGAGCCACCTAGCTACCTCCAATATTTATTCTTGATTATTTTGTGGTGTTAGTTCCTTCTATTTACATTGTTATATATTGTTTTTCCTGGCTCAACTTACTTTGCGTCAGTTCATGTGAATTTTGCATGTTTCTTTGTATTCATCATATCCATCATGTCTTAGTGTGATTTTCATTGTTTCTTAACAGCACAGTAATATTCCACTATATTTATGTACTCTCCATTCTAATCAATGGACATCTACTATGTTTCCAGGTTTTTGGTATCACAAAAAGTGCTGTTATAAATTCTTACTTGTATTTGGAGTATTTCTTTTTATTCATGACCTTCTTGCCCTGGAATCTCTTTGAGTCAAAGAGATATGGATATTTTAGTCACTTTATATAATTCCAGATTGCTTTAGAAAATAGTTGTAACATTTTACAACTCTGCCATCAGTGTATTTGTGTGCCTCTCTTTCCATAATCCCTCCAACATTGACTTGCTATTTTTAAAATTATTTTTGCTGATTGGTAGGGTATAAGGTAGCAAACCCTCAGAGCTCTTTTGGTAATTTTTGTGTGGTTGTGAATACATTTCAGTTCTTTTCAAAATTGTTTATTTCATTTGAATGTTTATCTATTGGGGAATGGCTGTTAGTTGGTTGTATGTGTGTATACATACCTATATACATATGTTGTTTACATATCTTGGATACCAAGCCCTTATCAGAGAATTTGATAGAAAGTTTTCCCCTCCCATTGAAACACTTACCTTCTTATCCTAGATGCATTAATGTTGTCTGCATAGAACCTTTTGTGTTTCAAGAAGTCAAAATGAATTATTTTTTGTTTTGTAATTGCCTATGTCTTGTTTGGTTAAGAATATACTCTAACCTAGTAATGGGCAAACTACTGCCTGAGGGCCAGATGCGGGCCCCCTGAAATGTTTTATCCCCACCCCCACCCCATCCCAGGACATTATTACTAATCTGACAAATACAATGAGTAGGATACAATACAATGAAACTTTGAAAGAGTTGTCTTAGAAACAGACTGACAGATGAGTATTTACTTTCCTTTGGCTCCCTCTTTAAAAAGTTTGCCCATCACAGCTCTAACCCATAGTTATAAGAGGTATGTGATCAATTTCTCTTATAATTTTTTAATAGTGTAATTTTTAATTTAAGGTTGCATGTAGGTTTAGACTAAATTGTGGGATATAGTATAAGATGTTAGTCTTTTTTTTTTTTCTCCCATGCTGCTTTCCAGTTTACTTATAAGTTTTTATCAAGTAGAGTTCCCTAGGTAATTTTTATTTTCCACTTTATCAAACAATGGATTATTGAATTATGTTGTTTTTTAATCTCCTTGTCTTTTCTGTTCTTTAATCAATACCAGAAGGTTTTGATGATTGTTGCTTTATAATGTAGTTTGAGGTCTGGAAATTCTATCCCTCCTTTATCCCTACATCTTTTCATCATTTCTTTCAATAATTTAGATCTTTCATTTTTTCCAGAATAATTTTGTTATTTATCAAATTCTGTAAAATACCTCCTTGGTAATTTGATTGGTATATCATTAAAAGTATAAATGAATTTTGGCATTTTTATTATATTGGCAAGACCACGAGCAGTGAATATTGTTTGGTTGTTTTCAGTCATGTCCAACTTTTCATGATCCCTTTATGGGATTTTCTTGGCAAAGGTACTAGAGTGGTTTACCATTTCCATTAACCCTTCTCCAGTTCATTTTACCAATGAGGAAATGGAGCCAAACAAGGTTAAGTGACTTGCCCTGAGTCATACAGCTAGTGTCTTGAGGTCAAATTTGAGCGCAGGTCCTTCTGACTCCAGGCCTTGTACTATACATTTTCTGCATTGCCTAGTTGCTCCAAATATTATTCCAGCTATTTAAGTTGTTCTTCATTACTTTAAGGAGCACTTTGTAAGTGTAGCTATAAAACTCTGTGCTTTGGGAGATTGAGTCCCAGATATTTTATGCATTTTGTTGTTATTTTGTTTCCTTTCTATTACTGTTTCTTGTGTTTTTTTTTATTATTATATAGAAATGCTATTGGTTTTTGAAAAGTATATGTCATTTTATTTTTAAATTTTATAGTATCTGAAACCAGAGAAATCTTTAGGAAATTAATGAGATATTTATCCAGCATGTTAAGTTATTAGGAAAAATAACCTCTATATAGATAAAGGTATACTTAATTTTTGAATATATATGTATATATATATATATATTTTTCCTTTTTTGACCTTTGTATTGTTTTTGTTAAAATTAGCTTTGTGCTTTGCAGATAGTTTTTATATTTAGATCGCACTTGTCCTGAATCTAACCAGATATAGGAAGTTGTTTTGTTTTAGTGATAATTACAGGCGTATAGTTTAGAAGGTTTTGGAGCAGTCAGAAAGCTAGTAATTAAATTCAGAAGCCAATATGAATTTGTCTTTTGTTTAAAACATTTTTAAGCCACCATTTTTCTTTCAGGTAACAAATATACCTTGGAAACAAGACCAACCCAAGAAGGTATTGATGTAAGACAAGAATTACTGAAATTCCATTCTACTTTTTACTCATCTAACTTAATGGCTATTTGTGTGCTGGGACGAGGTAAGCATTCCAGAATTTTATCAGAGAATGAGATAATATAAGTAACATTATGGATTTAAAAAGTAATCTCAGTTACCTGTTTCTTTTAAAAAATAAATATTGGTTAGAACAAGTGGAAAGCATTTAAGATGAAAATATGGTAGCATTTGGAACCCAATTAATTTGTAGCTGTCCAAACTGAATTTGAGCACAGATATTTCAGTTCCCCAACAGTGAAAATTCTTCTTTTGGCTAGCTAGGCTATGGTTTTTCTTTTTTTTTTTTTTTAAAAACTCTTAACCTTCTGTCTTAGAATCAATACTGTGTATTGGTTCCAAAGTAGAAGAGTGGTAAAGACTGAGCAATAGGGGTTAAGTGACTTGCCCAGGATCACACAACTAGGAAGTGTTTGAGGCCAGATTTGAACCCAGGCTATCCTGTCTCTGGGCCTGGCTCTCAATCCACTGAGTCACCCAGCTGCCACCTAGCTGCCACCCATGCTATGGTTTTTCTATGTGAGGTATAGACCTCAAAGAACATTGACAACTGACTGACTTACATATACCACTCAAAAGATTTGAGAGATTCCATTAGGACAGATTTTTTGCTCATTCCTCTATCAGGGCTGTTAATATTGACATGACATATTTAGGAAGGAAGAGGAAAACAATTCAACTCCACCTTCTATGATGTGCACAGAAATACTCATTGTATAATCAACACATGGTTTTTTTAAGATCTTTTTTCCTTTCTGGTACCTTGGATATTTATCTTCATATTTCTTGGCTTCAGTTTCCTCTTCTCTAAAATTAAGAATTTTTTTCTTAAATTCTTAACTTTTTAATTTAATTCTTTAATTTAAATTCTTAAATCAGTTTTGAATAACTTTTAACTTAAGCTCTTTCAGAGACTGTGGTATTCCCTGCCTTATGTGGAATCATACTATACAGTATCATTAAAAGAACACTTTGTTTACTTTATATAAATGAAAATTTAAAAAATGTAAAAGGGGTAATATGGTTATCATGTAGAAAAACACTGATATTAAAACAAAAAGACCAGGGCTCCAACTTTAGTCTACCCATTAGTTAACCCAGTTTTCTCATTTTTAAAAGGAAAAGTTTCAAGTATATGATCTCCAGGATCCTTTTCTTATCTATAATATTCTGTGATTTGATAAATCACCTTTCTAACTGTAACTGTAGATTAGATAAACAAATGTACATTCTTGGGTTTAGAATAGTCTAAAAGCACATTTTCAAGAGAATTTCATTGCCTGTAATAAACTATTCTAATAACCTTTATCTGGCACAAGGGGAAATGTTTTAAATAATCCAAATCCTTTCTGATAGTAGTGCATAGTAGATGTTGATATAATTCATTAATAACCTCATTTGGGAAGTGTGTTTTTTTTTTAATTAAAAAGTGATTATAACCTTGTTTATGAGAATTTTTTATGTGAGGTTTTTTTTATGGCACTGTAAGGCTCTGTCAAGTAATTCTCAATGAATAAAATATGTTTTTTTCCCTTTCATTTTAGAAAACCTCAGCACTGTTTCTCCCACCTCACCTCATTTTCCTGTGTTTATGTTAAATCACTATTAAGATTTCTTCTTTCCCTCTTGTAAGCATGTCACCAAATCCCAACTCTTCCCCAGGCTTACTTTCTCCTTGGCTTTAAGTGTTACCCAGAAAGTTGTCCATAGCCATGTGATGACTACTTGACTATCTCTTCCAGGATCTTAGGGATCGCATTAATGTGTGTGACCTGAACCCTCTCTAGGCTGCTTCCCATTCATATAGTGCTTGATTTCTGAGTTTGAAGACCATAATGTTGTCTTTTCTTGGATCTTCACTTAACCATTCTCATTTAGAATGTTTTCTCTCTGTCTCACATTCTAATTTGTGAGTGTTCTTCTTGAATTATATCACTCAAATCTTTATGGAATATTCTAAATGTGATTTGATCTATAAGTAAAACTATTCTATTATCTCCTTTAAGTGCCATGCTTAGACTAAAGTGTAGCCTAATAGAAACTAGAAAAGCCAATGATTTAGAGATGGATAGCCTTGGGAATCCGGAAGACCTAAATGGGTTTCAAGTCCTGTGTCTGACATATTCTTAGTTGTGTGACTGAGGAATCAACCTCTCAGTGACCTCAGCTCCTTGCCTCCCACCCTGCCTCCTTGCCCAGGGATACATTGCTAGGAAGTGTCTGACTTTTGGACCCAGGCCCTCCTGATTTCAGGTCTCGTGCACTATCCACTGTAGTACCTTGCTGCCCTTCCTAGACAGCTGTCTAAGACTAAAAATTATTACAGACTAAATGCCAATCCAGATCATTTTAGGGAGTTTCTCTCTTCTGACCTCCAGTCATATCTCCAACTGCTTATTGGATATCTTAGACTGGATGTCATGTAGATATCTTAAACTCAGCATGTCTAAGACTGAACTCCTTGTATTTTCCTCTATGCTTCTGAACTTAACAATTTCTGTCTAGGAATCAGAGGGTTATTGTAAGGAATGTCTCATTTAAGATACTACAAGTTTTTGTAAGACTTGATATTTTCTGCAGACTTGTCATCATTAGAAAATCTCTGACTCAGAGTTGATGCTTAGCCTTGTCTGTGACAATATCAAACACCTTTGTCAAGCATATGTCTCTGTGTTTTATGCCTTGCTTGATATTAATAATCAAAGAATAACTGAACAAAATGTCTCTGTTATATTTTTCAAGTCATTTTGTATGATTTTGATGTATCTATCACAGGGTGGAGGAAAATCCTTTAAGGCTGTGGTATCAAAGTCAAATATAAATGGGAGCCACTAATCCATGCATGCCCATATTGTTTTAATTTTTAAACTTGTTACCTGTGTTTCAATGTATTTTTGTTTATATTGTTAAACATTTCCTAATTTTTTTTTTAAAAAGGCTCTCACCTAGGTATAGGGATCATCCTCAGTTCCTTACTTTCATTCTCCATATCAAGTTTGTTGCCAATTCCTTGGTAACATCTCTTCCATATGCCCCCTTTCTCTCTTCGGATCCTACCACTTCCTTGATGCAGGTCTTCTTTGCTTCATGCCTGGACTATTGGAGTAGTCTTCTGACTGGTCTCCCTTCCATAAATGCAAACCATCTCCCACTAAGCCTTCAAACTAATATTCAAGTAGTATAGTTCTAACCATCTCACCCCAATATTCAGTCAGTTCTGGTGGCTCCCTGTCACTTTTAGGGTCAAATCTGAAGTGTCTTCATTTAGCCTTCCAGTCCCTATAACTTGCCCAGTATCGTTACATCCCCTCCCTTCACATTCTGTGACCCAGAGACACTGACCTCAGACAAAACAAGGGCTCTTCCTCAGACAAAACACTTCATCTCTAGACTACTCTTTGTACCTGGAATTCTTTCCCTCCTTTTCTTCACCACCTATTTTCCCTGGTTTCTTTCAACTCTCAGCTCAAATCCCTTCTTTTATGAAAAGCCTTTCCTGATTTCCTTGATCTAACTTTCTCACTTTTGATTCTTTCTGTTTATACAGGTTGTCTTGGGTTGTCTCCCCCATTAGGACTGTGAGCTCCTCAGAGCACAGACTGCTTTTGGCTTCTGTTTGTGTACCCAGTGCTAGCACAAACAAGTGCCTGACCAGAGAAGGCACATAATAAAGGCTTATTAGCTGGTTTTGGAATTTTTTAATATTTCTGCCTCGTGTAAAATTTTTGTGCTCAGTTAAATAAATCTTTGGGTTTAATTGCTAGCTCTCCTATCATGTGTACAGTTATTATTTTTTAACCTAAACATAGGACTTTAGATCCATCCCTGTTAAATTTCATTTTGTTAATTTTGGTTCCTTGTTAGGCCTTTTGAAATGGCTTTGGGTTTTGAAACTCTCATCTCATGCTTTTAAATATCAGGACAAGAAGTTAGGATTTGGCAATACAGATTTGCCAGCTTGCCAGAGTTGCTTGTTGGAATATTTCAGGTCTTTAAAATCACCAGGGGTCCTCCTTGCTTATAAGGGCTGTCACAGGGCATGTAAATTGCCATCTGGTCTGTGTTCACCTTATTCACAAATGTTTGCCATCTGCAAAGTTTAAAAGTATTTTTGTCATGTGTCTTGCTAAAGAAAAAAAAAAGGCAAGCTTAGTTTGACTTGATTTATTCTGAGTAAATTTTACTGGCCTTTGTCAAGGACTAAAATTTTGATAGCAATTGGTATCAGTTATTAATTTTTTTGAACTTTTAAATATATTATCTTGATTTTTTAACCCTTACCTTCCATCTTAGAATCAATACTGTGTATTGTTCTAAGGCAAAAGAGCGGTAAGGGCTAGGCAATGGGGGTTAAGTGACTTGCCCCAGGGTCATGTAGTTAGGAAGTGTCTGAGGTCAGATTTGAACCTAGGACCTCCCATCTTTAGACCTGGCTCTCAATCTACTGAACTACCCAGCTGCCCCCTTATCTTGATTTTTAAATGTCTATTTTTGTCCTTTTCTAGTTTGGTATTGCCTTCTTTATGCTCTTTGATTTGTAGAAGTAATTTTAGAGATCACATCTACAGAGGTTTTTGTTTGTTTGTTTGTTTGTTTTCTCCAGTGTCCATAAAGGCAGCATGTGTGTCTCTGGAAACTCAAATCTCTTAAGACATTAAATGTTGTTATAGTGAATCCTAACTGTCTTGGACTTCAATTCTCTCTTAACCATGTTTAGATTATCCTTTCCAGTTTGTAAACTGTTCTTAGTACAGGAGACAGGAACAATATTAGGACTTGAGTTATTTTATTCTCTTCTGTCATCTTCCCCAAGTTTTGGTCTATGTCTTGTTTTTATTCCAAACAACCTTTTCTTTTCTTTAAAAAAAAATTTTTTTTTCCTGGCTCTGGCTTTGTTTCATTTAGATTTTAGTATATCTGACAGTTCTTTAAAACCATAATTAGTTTTTTTGATGCTGGGTTGAATTCATGAAAAATACCTTCAAATCATTATAATTCATTATGTGAAAATAACACAATTAGTTGTATGACAAATAGAGATATTGGAATTCTAGGCTGTAAAAAAAGAAGAAAAAGAAGAAGAATCCCTGGATGGAGGGAACCTATAAGAAGGCCTATGTCCTTGAGGAAGAAAGAGAGTGGGGGTTCTTGGTTCAGAGAGGAAGAATGCTGTCTAGTAGCTTCCTAAATTCCATTATTCTTGCTAATGAGTTACTAAGTTCATGTTGAAAGAACGTTGAAAGTGCTGTTAAAATATAAGTGTAACAAATATAACAATTATACATGCTCTTCAGGTCTTCATTTCATATATTTGTGTCTTCTAATTGTGGATGATCTGGGGCAAAGACCTCAATCATTCAACAGTTGATGGCAAACTTATTTTATTCAGTGCTGTACTCTGGTATTGATCCTCAGTTATGTTCTCCTCCAGCCTTTTGTATATATTTGTTATACTAAAATTTTTTCAGAACTTAGTTTTTTTGAGGTTTTAACTGTTTCAATTCAGTAACATGCTTTTGCTTTATAGTTTCTTCTTAGGACTAAGATTTATGTTACATGATTTTGTTGACTTAAATACAAGGTGTTCCTAATAATCACTTATTTAAGTCTTGATTAGAATGGCTTGCTTTTTTGCAGAGACACTAGATGAGCTGACTGAGCTTGTTGTGAAGCTATTTTCAGAAGTAGAGAACAAAAATGTCCCATTACCAGAATTTCCAGAACACCCTTTCCAAGAGGAGCATCTTAGGGTGAGTAAATGTACTTTTCTCTTAGATGTGGGATTATGGAAGAGTAGAAGAAAGCTAGCCTTTGTTGGTAGTATTATTTATAAGACAGAATTTTGATGTATTTTGAATACTGTGCAACAGTAAAGATAGTTGTAGTGAGTACAGCATGAAGAGAATTCAGTAAACTGTAGTAGTTATTTTCCAGTACCAAACAATAATGACTAACTTTATTTTAATACTTTACAGTTACAAAATACTTTCACTTAACAAAATCTCATTTGCACAACAGCCCTGACAAATAAGAGGTAGATTATAAAAATATTATTGTCCCCATTTTGCATATGAGTAAACTAAGATCTAGAAAAGTTAAGTGACTCACCTAAAGTGTGACATACCTTGTCCTTGGGGTAGAACCAGGATTAGAACTTCAGATCTCCAGACCTCTTTGTCCATTGCTACTTTTGATTAATGAAGGAAGTTGACTTGTAAAGAAATTCTACAAACATGAAATCTCATTAATTTTTTAAATTTATAGCTGATATGAACTTGAAATTTATATCTAATATTTAGTTTTCCCCAAAGTTTTAGATTTTGTAGTTGATGAATATTAGATTCAATGAGTTTTAACTAGCTTAATGTCTTTGTTTATTTTCAGCAACTTTATAAGGTTGTGCCCATTAAAGACATTAGAAATCTGTATGTTACATTTCCAATACCTGATCTTCAGAAATATTATAAATCAAACCCTGGTCATTATCTTGGTCATCTTATTGGACATGAAGGCCCTGGAAGTCTCTTATCAGAACTAAAATCAAAGGGTAAGACTCTTGGTAGTCAGATTTTGGATATTAATTTCCCAGTGTTCTTAACTTTGCCAATCATTTCTTTCCTAATATTGCTATGCCTTTAGAACATTTTTTTCATATCATTATTTTTTACATATAATTTTTTTCATATTTTTTCATATAATTGATAGCTTTGATTTCTTCATCTGAAAACTGCTCATCATATCCTTTGACCATTTGTGAATTGGGGAATGTACTTATAATCTTATAAAATTGATTTAGTTCTTTAACATATCAAGATTGCTATGGAGATTGCTTTGATTTAAATTTGAAATGTGGTTTTTGAGGTTGGTAGAGTATATGTTTTTTTACTGTTTATTGTTGTCTTTTTTTAAATCACCAAAATTCCCTCTGTATTCTTTTACCTTTCCCTTTCAAGAGAGTCATTCCAGTGTTAACAAATGATATTTTTAAGATAAAAAAAATTAGCAAAACTAATCACAAAATTTTAAAAACATGTTATGTATATCACTCTCAACCTCTCGCCTCTACAAAGTAGGTAGGGACCCTTCTCTTATCTCTTTTTCCTTTCTTTCTTTCTCTTCTTTTTGAAGAATTCTTATCTTCCCTCTTAGAATCAATATTACATGTTGGTTCTAAGGCAGAAGAGGGGTAAAGGCTGGGCAATGGGGATTAAGTGACTTGTCCAAGGTCACACAGCCAGAAAATGTCTGAGGCCAGATTTGAAACTAAGACCTCCAGTCTCTAGGTCTGGCTCTCAATCCATTGAGGGCCACCCCCATTCCTCTAATCTCTTATTTCAAGCCATGTTTGTTTGTTCTGTGTAATTTTGTAACATTCATTTTGGATTGTGTTCTTTCCATTTATGTTGTAGTCATTATACATGTTTATTTGACCATTTTCCTTACTTTATGTTAGTTCATATAATCCATATTTCTCTGTATTCATCATGTTTATAATTCCTTACAATCCAATAATTCCCTTATATTCATGTGTCACATACCCTTATAATACCCATATACTCATATACAGTTTGTTTAACTATTCTCCAATAGATGCCTCAAATTCAAAAGTGTTGCTACAAATATTTTGGTGTGCTTTGTTTTGTATATGGTGACTTATAAGCCTGATAATTAAATCTCTTTGTCAAAGGTCATAGACATCTTAGTTACTTATCATATAGTAATTCCAAATTTCTTTCTAAAATGATTATACTCATTGGCAACCTCATCAGCATTTTACAGTATACTTTTCTTTCCACAGCTCTTCAGTAGAGTATATTTTTGAATATTTGCTTACTTTTGATTTGTCTTGATGGGCTTTAAAATTAAGGTTAGGAATTCATGTCTTTAGTATTTCCTCATATTTTGAAGTGAAAAGAAGATGGGAAAGTAAAAGGTGAAACTCATATAATGTGATGTTATTTCAGTGAAGTCAGTAAATTGCAAGATCATTTTTATGTGTATGGGGTCCGAGGGATGAATAGAATTATGCAAAAATAGCTTGACCCAAGGGGGGGAAGAGAGGATGAAAATATGCATGCACAGGGGGGGTGGGTGTGGAGTATATAATTATAATCAGTAATGGAATTTACCTGCATTGAAAGGAACAGGAGAAAAGATCACATTGGTTCCCTTTATGCCTTGTAGGTTGGGTAAACACTCTTGTTGGAGGTCAAAAAGAAGGAGCCAGAGGTTTTATGTTTTTCATCATTAATGTGGACTTGACTGAGGAAGGACTTTGTAAGTATTACACCATTTTTTTTTATAAACACTTATTTTATGTGGTTTTATCTCTTTTACATTCTTATTTCATGTATATAATTTATATTGCAAATCTATAAGCTCTCAAATTTCTGTACTTTACAAAGTTCTCATTTGTAATTTTCCCATGTAACTTGGCCCTCATGTCATAGGTGGTTTTTTTAAAACTTATAAATGAAAACCATGACAATTTTTGGAAAATATTAACCAACCAAATTTTCCAGTCTGAAGTGTGGCTGGTATGTAACCTATGTTGTTAACTGCTTTCTGTTTTGCTTTTTAATTCCTTATGTTGGTATTCCTGGAGCTATTACTCCTTTGGCATCTCCTTTGAAATTTTATTGATTCCGTGGGCCCATTATATCAGCTCACAGGAGTACTTGGGCCATGCTATCAATTACTGGGAGGTGAGGACTTCATTTCTAAGAGGGACCATATTCTACTTGCCTTACTTTACCTTAGGAGTGGGCTCACGGATTTGAAGGATACAAGGACTGAACGATTTTTAAGTGTGCCCCTTTTTTCCAGTACATGTTGAAGATATAATTTTGCACATGTTTCAATACATTCAGAAGTTACGTACAGAAGGACCTCAAGAATGGGTTTTCCAAGAGTGCAAGGTACATTGTTTAACCAAATTTTTTTTAAGGAGCTTATCTCTTAAAACCAATACATGTGAATTAATTTAAATTGAAAAAACTCATTAATGACACCACTGAAATTTGTAGTAGTGTTTTTGTTTTTGTTTTAAATTTTGAATAGTGGTAGATGAGCCTTTTGTTAGTTGCCCAAGGCCTAGTTAGCTTACAAACTTCCAAAAGGAAAAGAAGAAACGAGAGGAAACTTAGCTTTTACTGAGCTGGTGCCTCTCAAATGCCCTGGTTATAAGTCCCTGTACCATTGGTAAATACAATGATTCTCTTAGTCTTCCCAATGAATATTTGGTAAATTAGTAGTGAACTTACAAGATATACTATTGAAAAACAATACAAATGTTTCAAATAACGAAAGGAAGTAATTTTCCTTTTTATCTTAGAATTTTATTTCTGAAATGTTCCCTGCCCCTTTCAAATGATTTTAAGTAGTAATGCTTATAAATAATCTGGCCATCATTGTATTATTTATTGTTTGAAGCAGTTAAATTTCATTACTTGCTTGGAAAACTGACTATATTTTGGAATATTCCTTTTAAGATACTTTGACTTAATAAAATTTATAAAATCCATTTATTTTAACATGAGACGTCTTCTTTACCTGTGCAGAATCTTGATCACTGCAGTCAGCCTAGAGAGTAGCTTATTTATTTTGACAACTGTATTAGAAGGGCTCTTTTCTTTTGGTGTACTTTTTATGGCCCACTAAAATCAAATTCTGTGTACCTGATGGTACATTCTGCATGAATCTATTTTCTTAATACTTTTTTTGTGTAATAGAGATGAATTTTTATTCAATTTTTGCCCAATTTTGCTTTTTTGTTATATATTTTGTGAGGGGTAAGCAGAATAATTGTTTCAGAAATGTAAAAGGTTATTTTTTCATTTGATTATATATGTCTCTGGACTACATTTTTTCAAACAAATATATATGTGTATATATGTGTAAATATATTGAATTACCTTATACTGAAAACAGTGCTAACTCAGAAAATTTTATAAAATTCAAAATGGAGTACAAGGTGCACATACATGAGAGCCAAAATACTAGGAAACTATTTACTTATCAGAATTGATTGGCTGTGCCTAATTGAATTAATTTTCTGTTTTAGGATTTGAATGCTGTTGCTTTTAGGTTTAAAGATAAAGAGAGACCTAGAGGATATACATCTAAAATTGCAGGAATATTGCATGTAAGTAAATTTAGAAAGTAATTGTATTGTATGTAAGATATTTTGGAGTTACTTAGACTTAGTACATTAATTTTGAAGATTTCTTTAAAATTTTTATTGTATACAAAAGGATATATGAGAAAGATTTGTGTAGTATGGAACTTTTGAGTGCTCAATAAAAAACTTTGGTATTCAATAAATGTTTAAAAATCCTCTCAACCTAAGATTTTCCATATATTGCTCATAAAAAAGTGATTTGCTTGCTGACTTTTTAAAGCTATGACTATAAATTGAATAGTTTGTTGTATAAAAAATTAATATATGAATTTAAAACAAGTATCAGAGTTTGTATGGTCTAATGGATAAAACAGTTGGTCTTGGAGCAAGGAAGGCCTGGATTCAAGTTCTGCTCCTTATGTATTACTGGCTCTGTGAGACTGGGTGAGTCATTTAAGCTGTTAATATTCTAGGCATCTAGGGCTATTAAGTTCCAAGAAAGGACTGACTTACACTGTAGAGGGAATTTCCATATTGGAAAGTTCCCTATACCAGTGAAATCACAGTTCAGTACCAAATACTATTCCAAAAACAAATAATCTGGAATAGTTGAAAATAACTCCCCCTTGCTTTTGGTTAAAAAAAATTCTAAAATGTGTGTGGTTTGATTCCCATCTTGCTAGCATAAAGAGGCCAGAGATGAGATGATTTTTACTTTCCCCCCTACTGGTGGGGATTTATTAAGTCATCATCCTGGGAAGTGTGTCTGAATGTGTTCTAGAGGTAACAATTTAATTGTTCAGTTGCTTATCCCCAGGCAAGTCTGTGGCCTTAGGACTCCATATGTCAGTCCACCAAAAAGAACAGGAATTTTTCAGAGTGGTTACAGTTTATGGGATCTCTAGTCTTCCTACATTACTAGAAGGCTTTTACTAGCCTTCTCTGAGGGAAGAGAATAAAGCATAATGATTGATTTGAAGGAAACTTTGAGGGGTTTGGAGCCAGCTAGATTGAGGTGGGGCAGAAACTGGATAATGGTTCAGATGAAGGTACTCCCTTGAGCTTGTGAATCTCTTGTTCATCTAGGCCAGTGGTCCCAAACCTTTTTGGCCTACTGCCCTCTTTCCAGAAAAAATATTACTTAGCCCCCTGGAAATTAATTTTTAAAAAATTTTAATAGCAATTAATAGGAGAGATAAATGCACCTGTGGCCATCACCGCTTCCCTGGATCGCTGCAGCACCCACCAGGGGGTGGTAGCACCCACTTTGGGAATCACTGGTCTAGTCCAATCCCCTCATTTTACAGATGAGGGAACCTGAGCCCAGAGATAATAAATGACTTGTCCAATATGCAGAGCCAGATTTTTGAGCATAGGTTCTATGACTCCAGATTTAGTTCCAAATGTTGAAATTCAATTTGTGATCATGACATGTATACTTGTCTAGATTTCCTTCAGTTTCTCATTTAGCTCAGTCCTTGGTCATTCTTGTCTCCACTCTGCTTTAATGAGGTGATTCACAAGCAGTACTGAGTACGAGGCATACTGGTATGATAGTTTTTGCCCAGCAGAGGTGGGGGAGTGTATCTTTAATTGAGCTAGACATTTAAAAAATGCCCTGTAGGTGCCAGCATTTTACAATCAAAACTTTATTTCTATAGCAGGCTATGTCTAATATGTCTCATTTGTATTTAAACAAATGAATTGTTGCTTTAAGATAGACTAATTCTGTCTTATTATGAGATTATTTCACAAAAACTCTCTGAAATACAAAACCATGATGAGGAAAAAACTAAGATTTGAGAAATTTTTTGTTGTAGAGTTAAAAGTTAACATAGAAAGTCAAACTACTAAGGGTCTATTATGTGTCAGCCACATAATAAAAACAATAATTTCTGCACTCAAGGAACACACAATCTTAAGATGTAAAGACAACATGCAAACCAACAAGCTGTGTACGGGATACATTGGAGATCACCTTAGAGGGAAGGCAGTATGAGTAAGAGGATCTGAGAAAGGCTTCTTGCTGGAGCTGAGATTTTATCTGAGTTTTCAGGGAAACCAAGAAATAGAAACAAGGAGGAAGAACATTTCAGGCATGGGAAAGAGTCAGAAGAAAAGCAAAGGAGTCAGGAGGAAGAACAAGGAGGCCAGGAATCACTGGATCAGAGTACTTGGAGAAGGCAGAAAAGAGGGGAAGAGTTAAGGTATAAAGAACTTGGAAGGGTAGGAAGGGGGAACCAGGTTAAGAAGGACTTGGAAGGCAACAGAGCATTTTGCCTTTGATCCTGGAGGTAAAGGGGCAACAGAGCATTTTATTTTGCCTTTAAATCCTGGAAATAATGGGTAGCAACTGACTGGGGTTTGAATTGGGTCAGAGCTGCTTTTTAGAACAGTTTGACAACTGAATATAGAATGGACTGGACTTGAAGCAGAAAGATCAACCACAAGACTTCTAAAGCATAGTCCAGGCATGAGGTGTGATTAGTTAGGGCCACACCAGAGTAGTAGCCATGTCAGGAGAGAGAGGGGAAATATTCAAGAGATGTAACAAAGATAGGACCAATAGCACTTGGCACAAATTAAATATCTAAGAGGTAGGAAAGCCAGAAGTTGAGGATGACACTGAGGTTCCCAGCTTGCGGGATGACTAAGGTGATGGAGGTGCCTTCAACAGTGATAGATAGGAAAGCTAGAAGAAGCAAACTTCTAGGGGAGACGTAAATGAATTTAGTGAAATTTAAAAATATATTTAATGTGTATTTTCGTTACTTTGTGGCTATATACTAGGTTAAGACTGTTTTCTTTTTTAAAGTATTATCCTGTAGAAGAAGTGCTTGCAGCAGAATACTTGCTGGAAGAATTTCGGCCTGATTTAATAGAGATGGTTCTTGATAAGCTGAGGCCTGAAAATGTCCGGTAAGTCATTTTAAAGATGACATAATAAACTTAAGTTTTAAAAGATGAATGAAAATCAGAATAACTTTTTAAGAGGAAATTTGTTTGTTCACCACTCATGACATATTTATGTAATTTAGTTTACAGCAAATGTTCCAAAGGTACTTTATGAATAAAGCTGGAGAATAATTTAGTAAAAAAAACCCCAATGGATACAGTATTGCATTATTTAAATTCAGCTATCCTCAGCACTGCATCCCCATTGGTATTTTAAAGATCCTACTCAAAAAGAGTTGGCATGTTTGCATTCAGAAATGCAATAGTAACTCTGTTATCTGTCATTGTGGGGCACTGAAGATTCCATGTTAACAATTCTGGAAGTAATTAACTCTTTTTGTGCCCCATTTAAACAATACCATTTTGGGGGGAATCTCTGTAAACTACATTATATATGTGTGGCTTCTTAAAAAGAAGCATAGTGTAACCATTTCTTTGGCTCTTGTCATAGAGGCAGCATAATACAGTCAGACAGGTCGCAGACCCATAGGATCTGGAAATGATGAGTGCCTGAGATATTATCTAGATCAGTCACCTCTATTTTACAGTTGAGGAAAGTCAGGCCCAGAGAGAAGTGATTTTCCAAAGGCTGTTCATCATTAAAACTTATGAGTTCTTATTGCTTTGTGGTTCCCTACTTGCCCCCTTTCCTTCAAGGAAATAAGCCTTGTCACTCCCTCTTCCATGACGCTTCCCTGCTTCCTTCACCTTCCCCAATCCCACCTGAAAGTATCCCCTTTCTCAGATTTTCTAAGAGTACTTTCCTTGAATCTCACCTGTCTTTATCATATTTTGTCTCATATTATATTTCTCTCTCTTTTTTGTATTGTATTTCTCTTTATAAACTCATTTAGAACAAGGACTATTGACAACTTTATATCTTGAATCCTGTGTGCTTAGTGGAATGTCCTAATTCAGCAGGTGCTTACTTTGAACATTTATTTAGTTCAACTGAATTGACAGAATTGTTGGAGTCCGTGATACATAAGAGTAGTTGCTTTTCTTCTTTGCTTTCAGCAGAAAGGCCTGCCTTTGGGTTGAATGTACCTCCTTTCTCCCATCTTTTACATTTGCTTCAAAGATTGAATACCTAATTTCTCAAACAGCAGGGCTTGGCTTCTTTCTTTAAAAGTCTTTAATACACCTAGGCTTTACAACAGCTAGTTCAGTTTCCTCAAAGCATTTTCTTTTTTAAACTTGCTTCTTGGGCCTCTGTCATGGTCTGAATTCTGGAGTTTAATGGAGTACTTACCTACCAATTAAGTGTTGATAGAATGTCAGAATCCTACAATGTTGGAGCTGGAAAGGACCTAAGAAGCCATCTAATCCATTTCCCCTCATTTTATTAATGAAGAAACTGAGGCTTTAGGGAATCGATTATTCGAGGTTACACAATTGAAAATCAGAACTATCATCTAGGTCTCCCAGTGTCTAGCACTTTCACGTCAACCTTTTTGTTAAGTTTCCTAGTAATAGAAGCTTTATTTAGTGTTGTTCCCAATTTAATCTGCAACTATGCTAGATGTGTGCATCCATGTACATGTGATTTCTAGACTGCTGAACCCTTGAGAAAAAGTATTTCTAACTGTGCTTCTGAAATTCCAAAGTGCCAAAGATTACTTTGTATCCCATATATTATAAAGCTTGAATTCAGTCCTACATAGACTTAGAATTTCCTTTGTGAGTTTTTGAATGACTGAATCTTGAGTTTATATCACATTGAGAAATGAAATTCTGCTTTTAGTAATTGTGTTCTTTCTACAGTTAGAAATGCATTTACCTTAAAACTAAATGCAGGTGGTATAGGAGAAAAAATGGGTTTCATTGTAGGAATATAGTGGAAATGTACTTTTATCTATTGGAGTACAAAAAGTAATCATGATATCAAGGAGCTTGAGTAGAATTTCTTGTTGTGGTTTATCCACTGGAACATGGAATTCAGAAGATAATATAAGATAATCACTTCTGGACATAACACCAAATAATTATTTTTCCAGATAATGACTTTTGTTAAGCTTAGGAAATTTGACTGGTCTTCCCATGGTTTTATCTTGGTGTGTTTAGTCTGGTATAGGTGCCTTTTTTTTTTTTTTTTAACCAGACCTGTGATGTCATTAGTATAGGGAACTCCCAATGAAGAAACTCCCCCCAATGCAGATTGATACCCACTCTACAACTTAGTCATGAAATTTCCTAGGAAACTGTTAAGTTACTTGCCCTCAAGGTCATCCAGTCAGCAGGCATCAGAAAGGGGGGTACTTGAGTCCAAGTCTTCCTAACTAAAGCCAGTTAACTCTCTACTATGCTAGGCCATCTCTCATATGCCAGTATCAAGGTTAAAAAGAATGGAGAGCAGACAGCAGAATGGAACCTCTTACCTTTGTGTTGTTATTCTAAAGTCCTCACTTTGATGGCTCTCAGCTTCCTAAGGACCTCCCTACCAGCCTGATGAAAACAGACTTAGTGACCTGGTTACCTATCTTCTATCCTCAGCAAGGAGGAGGCACAAAAGCTAGTTAGGAAGGGTTCCTACTGGGATCAGGAGAGAGCCCCTCATAGGCTGTAATTCCCCCTAGTTCCATTCTACCTTTTTCTCTTTGAATACTCTTCTTGCTGGAGAAGATTGGAGCAGAATAGAAGACAAATATTTTTTCCTTTGTCATATTGGCCCCTCTGCATCTTCAGTTGTCTACTCTTTCTTGTCGTCCTTGCTTTTATATAGCTTTAAAAGCCCATTTTGTTATTCTTAACGTTTTTCCCCCATGAGCTTCCATTTGTTTTAGAACTTTAGCTGAAATGTTTATGTTATTTTTGGTTTTTGTCTTTTACCTGTATGTTCATCTTTCCATTTTTCATGCCTGTCCTTTGAATTTAAGCCATGTGCTTTGCACATACTATGCATTTGATGTTCTTGATTGAATTAATGAATCTTCTGTTTAGTAATATTGGTTTTTTAAGATGCCTTCTATTCTCCTTTATTGGAATTATTAGTGTTTATGTATATTTTTAAAACTTGCCAAATATCATTTTAACTATTAAACATTTATTTTATACAAAGCACCAAACTCGATGCTGAGTTATACTGATGAGCTGTATTGCTTTTTTTATCCTGGTCTTTGATTATGGTATAAATAATCAACCAATATGACCAGCCTCTAAACTCAAATAGGGAAATCAGAGTTTATATTATTCTAGCTCCTTAAAAAGCATGAATAAAAAGGAATACAACCTTATAGATTACAACTTTCTTTTAATAGAATATATCCAATACTATATTATCATAATATGAGTTGCCATTTTATATGGAATTTGGGAAAAGGTCTAAAGAATAAGAATTTGCCAGTCTTTATTTTCTCTGAAATTTTCACAATCTTTTACTAAAGCCTAGGCTAATGGTTTCTGTTTTCTACTCAACATTCCTATAAACTCTCAGATATTTCTTCTAATGTCTATAAAAGCATATTTACCTAGTGTTAAAATTTCAGGTTCCTTCCCCCCCTTTCTCTGAATTACTGTGTACACATTACAAGACTGACCATCTTTTCTCATATTTTTACCTAAGAGCAAGTTTGCTTGTTTTATTATGCTTCTTTCTTTACTTGCACACATGCTGTCTTCATTTATTGCTTGATTTTATAGTTTTATCTGTTTTCTCTTTCCTTTTCAAACTCTAGATTCAAACCTTTTTGTTTTCTTTTAAATCACATTTGTTGTTTATTAAATTCATTTTTCTGGGCCATCTTGTGGTACCTTCTATTCCTTCACCATTCTTTTGGTGTCCTAGGTACCTGGGCCAAGGAAGCCAAACACTTCACCTGGCTTTTTAAAAAAATCTTCCTTTCTGTCCCAAAGACATAGCCTCCTACTAGAGAATAAGTTGAAAAGTACCATCTGTGCCTCGAAGTCCTTTTAGTTTCCTATCCAGGACTTCAGGGACTCTTGAGATGCTTTCTAGATTTCTATTGGCTGTGTTATTTATTGATTAGTGAACCAATGGAATCAGGTAGCAATTATTAGATGTTTGAGGTTTTGGAAAGTTCTCTTTAGCATACTTCAGGGAGAGATAGAGCATGTCTTTTGGTTTATCTTGTCTATCCACAATTGCCTCTGTCTTCTTCAGTAGGAACTCTCATTATTGTGTGTCTTTTCCTTGTGGATGCCATAACAGGCCTTTTCTCATCTCTTTGGTGATCTAGTGGAGCCTGCTGCTTCTTCAGAGTAGTCAAAGTTCTCACACCAGTAGAATCCCATTTTCGTGGTTCATAATCTCTTCTTTCTGTTCTGTTACCTTCTGCTACTTGTTAACTTCTTAACTGCTTTAGCTTCCCCTTTCTTTCCTCAGACTCTTTGTTCCTGTCATTTTTGTCTTTGATTTTTGAGTAGTACCTAGCATCTAGCATGGTTCTTAGCATAAAGTAAGTGCTCAAAAAAAATGCTTGCTGCAGTGGATTGTGTTATTTCCTCAATTTTGGCTAGTAATTTTTCATTTTCTGTAAAATAAAGCAAAAAAATATTTTTTTCACACCCCTAATATCTTCTCTGATAGCAAGTACACTATATTTGCAGGAGATCTGATAATTGATGATTATTTCATATAAGAAAAGACACATAGCAAATTACTGCAACTTGGGCTAGAATCTGAGAGTATTTCTCTGTCTTACTAGGATTTTATTTCCTATAGGATTTTTTCCCCCATATCAATTAATAGTTCCTCAGGGATATAAAGTTCATACCTTTTTTGTTGTTCATTTTTTGTTCATAGGGTTGCAATAGTTTCCAAGTCTTTTGAAGGACAAACAGATCAGACAGAAGAGTGGTATGGGACACAGTACAAACAAGAGGCTATACCTGATGAGGTCATCGAGGTAAGGTTAACAAGTCAATGAATAAAGTTTAAAATAAAGAAGAAAAAAGTTCTTTACTGTATTCTTCCAAAATCTGAAACATTATTAAAAATCATCGTTTCTGGGTTCATTTTTGGTTTGCATATCCTCCTTTTCACTAATAGGAAGTCACAGGATTGAAGCTTGTGCCAGACTCCTGACAGACAGATATGTAGGGGGACAGGGAAGAAAGAGAGGAAAAGAGGAAAGTAGAGATAATGTTTTTAGGTTTTTCCCAGTTTGTCCTTTCTGGAATATAACATCTGAAGTAGTTCATACTTTAGGGGGTTTTGACAATCTCCACATTGTAAAATAGGAGCTCTGTGTTTCTTAATATGACAGAAACAATTGTTAGCTTCATCAATCCAAGCTGTGTGCAAAGTTGAAACTTTGTGTTCTGATATTGTCTCCTCCAGTTAGACGATGCCTCTTCCCAGCTGAGCTGAAGAAGGTAGACTTTAGAATAAATTAAAATAAACTTTTCTATTTTACAAAATTTTAACTCAACAATAACCATTAGCAAATATGAACATTCAGAATAAAAAGAAAAAAATTAAATAAAATGTGATTATACTTAAAAATCCTAAGCTCTAAATAATTTTAAAGTTTTTGAAACCAAAAAATTCCTTTTTTACTTGTGTTTCTCCCCATCTTACTTGCTTTATTGCATTTTTTCTAATTTTATTTTTATTATTTATTTTTGCATAGCTAGTATGTGTAATGTATATGTGCAATGTATATATTCTAAATTCTGCTTTCTTCATTCTTTGTGGCTTTGTTAGTCTTCTCATATTTTTATTTATTCTATACATTCCACAGCTTTATAATATTCTGTTATGTTTGTACAAGATTTTTTCAATCATTCCCTAGTCACAGGATATGAGACATTTATAATTTTTTTTACTATCATAGGTAAAGCTGCAATGAATATTTTTATCTTACAGTAATCTTAGATTTTATCCTTAATAGTTGATTCACTGGGCCACAGTATGTGAGGTCTTGTAAGTCTTTTAAAACAAACTAACTTTTACAACTCACTACTAGGTAGCTAAGACTAGAAGGCTTCAGGTTGTAGTAGAAAGAATATTAGACATAGGAATCAAGACTACCAGTTCTGTTCAAGTCCTGACTCTAGCTCTATTTAATTGGGTAAAACTGGAGAGATTGTAGAGATCTTTTCAACCTTTTGGAACCTCCTTTTTTTCTTCTCATGAGAGGGTTGGAGTAGATGATTTCTCTAGTCTCTATTAATTCTTTAACAGCCTATAGTCTTATCATTATTTGTAAAGTACTATCTGATCTGAGGACTATATGGTCTTCATTGTGATTAGCCAGGTTATGATAATAGCTAACATTTATAGAAAATTTATAATGTTTCAGGCACTGTATTTTTTTTTTTAAATTTTAAACCCTTAACTTCTGTGTATTGACTTATAGGTGGAAGAGTGGTAAGGGTAGGCAATGGGGGTCAAGTGACTTGCCCAGGGTCACACAGCTGGGAAGTGTTTGTGGCCGTATTTGAACCTAGGACTTCCTGTCTCTAGGCCTGGCTCTCAATCCACTGAGCTACCCAGCTGCCCCACAGGCACTGTATTAATAAGTAAGCACTTTACAAATATTATCTCAGTGGATCTGCAGCCACATTCTAACTGAGGCAATCAGAGGTTATGTGACTTTCCAAGAGCCATACAGCTAATAAATGTCTGAGACAGGATATAAACTCAAATTTTTCTGTCTCCAGGCTTGGTGCTCTGTGCATTAGGATAGCTGCCCTTGTTTTTACAGTCAAGCCCTACTTCTGACCCATCCTGATTATATGACTTTGGACAAGTTACTTATTCTCTTATTGTCCTAGGCAACTCTTTAAGAGTATTAAATCACAAAGTAGGGCCTGACCTGCATTGCTGGAGAAGGGAGTAGGAGTACTCATCATGAAGTGATTATTTCATATGCCAGTGAAATCAGAAGTCCTGTTCTTGTTCTATTCCTTTTAATGGAAGGGAGTTCTCAATGATGAAAGTGAGATTAAAACAGGGCTATAAATCACTGATATTTATTTATTTGTTTTGCTTTTAAACCCTTGCCTCCCATCTTAGAGTCAATACTGTGTATTGGTTCTAAGGTAGAAGAGTGGTAAAGGCTAACCAATGGGGTTAAGTGACTTGCCCAAGATCACACAGCTAGGAAGTGTCTGAATCTAGATTTGAACCCAGGACCTCACATCTCTAGGCCTGGCTCTTAATCCACTGAGTCACCCAGCTGTCCCAAATCACTGATCGTTAGAGTAAATATTTCCTTGGTTAAATATTTCTCACTCATTTACTGAAGAGTATGATATAGTAGGACTCTGGGCTTTAGAGTCAGAAGACATGGGTTCTAGTCCCATCTCCTTTGGTCATATAGCTATGAGAAAACCATTGAACCTTTCTGAGACAAGTTTCTGTCATCTGTAGAATTGGAGTAGTAGCTGTAATTACTTATCTCATAGAATTGTTTTAAGGAGAATGCTTCATAATCTATAAAATACAAAATAAATGTCAATACTCTTATATTTTTATTACTGTCATAACTGTTAAGAGACAGAAAACTACTTGTGGTACAGATTCAACTCAAAGATCAAGGCAACTACAGCTAAAAAGTTCAGTTGTGAGTAGAAAGTTTGAAGTTGGGGGAGAGAAGTGATTTGGGCCAGACCATGAATAAAGGCTGATGAGTTAGAGTCTTTCCAACTAGCCTGGCCGTCCATCTATGGAAAGAAATAACTTTTCATAATTGAAAGATAACCAATTCTAAAAATATGAATAGGTGAGTTGAGCCCTTGGGATTGCTTCCTGTTCTGTATACATTTAACTTGTTTAGTCATGCACATTATTTATTATTAAAATTATTTTACATTCATGGTCTTGTGATTGGGTTAACTTAGTTCATTATTAGGCCATGCAAATAAGGCATGATTCTGTTATCTTGTGGGGTGTGGAGCTAAAGTTTTTTCCATCACCATACACATCATACCCTAGTCTTAGCAAGTGAAGGAATTGGATTACAAGGAATGACCATTGTGGAAGTGTATATTGATGGATCAGTATAAAACCCATGTGATCAGTAGTAGTAGTGCTTAGCTTCTGTGTGTAAAAGATATTACATAAATGCTCTGGCACAATATTGACCTTAAAATCATTATTACAGAAGAGCAACTTAAAGAATTTTGGGGCCCATTTAATTTTCTTTCATTTTCATTCCAGAAATGGAAAAATGCTGACTTAAATGGAAAGTTTAAGCTTCCAACAAAGAATGAATTTATTCCTACAAATTTTGAGATCTTACCACTAGAAAAGGAAGCAACATCGTACCCTGCTCTTATTAAGGTAACTATTACAGTTTGTGTCTTATAATTTCAGTGCTGGGTCTGAAAAAAGGGAAAATAATATATATACATATATATAATTTTTTTATGATATCTTGGCATTTGGTGTTGTGTCCTATATAGTGTCTGTAATCCCAGAGGGTGTGAGGAGAACAAATTTGTAATTCAGAGGAAAGGATAGCCAACAGAGCATTTTAACTTCTATGAAGACAGATGAAGAGACCTGAGATGACTTTCTCTGAAGGAGGAAAAAGGTTAAGTTGTAGCAAATACTTTACCAGCATTGTATATAGAAGGGAGTGACTTTATTTTCCATTTGTTCTTGCCCAATAAAAAGAAAGTAAGCTTATGTTTACATTGTAAAAATTATAGGGAAATTTTGTAAAACCCTAGAATTGCCCACTAAGGTCAGTAATTGCATTTCCTGTCATTGAAACATTTTGACATAGGTTTGATTCTCATCTATCTGAAACAAGAATTCTTAACCTGCATTCCATAACCTAAAAATTATAACTATTTAGTCACAATTTATTTTACTTGTAATCCCAGATATTTTATTTTATTCATTTAAAAACATTGTTCTGAGGAGGGAGGAATCCTAGGCTTTAACTAGACAGCCAGAGGTAGGGGTTAGGTGTGCTCTATGACCCAGAAAAAGTTAAGAACCCTTGGTCTAGAGAAACTGCATGAAGTTTGGAGTGGGGTTTCTATGACTCAAAAGTTCTTTCAGTCCTATATGAATTTTTCTCTTTTCTGTGATTTTTTTCCTGAGCTCTCACTTGCTATCTTTTTTGCTGTTGGAATTACTTAGAACTTGGGGATTTAATTTTTCCTTATGAAATTTAACCTTTTTTTTAGCTTTATTCCAATTTAGTCATTTTTAAAAGTTGGGAAACTGAGGCCCTAATCTATAAAATAAAAGGATTGGACTAGGTCAGTAAAGCCCCTTTCTAAGATTCAGAGTCTAATGACCCATGATTTTGATGGGCATAGTAATGTAGAAATTTGTTTTTCATTTGAAGTTATGAACAGGGAGGCAGTTGGTGGCTCTGTGGATTGAGAGCCAGGCCCAGAAAAGGGAGGTGTCCCATATTAAAATCTGGCCTCAGACATTTCCTAGCTGTGTGACTGTGGCAAGTCACTTAACCCCCATTGCCTAGCCCTTTACTTACCACTCTTCTGCCATGGAATCAATACGTGGTATTGATTCTAAGATGGAAGATAAGGGTTTAAAAAAAAAGATTAAGTTATGAACAATTTTTTTCTGTCAGCTAGATTTAGAATCTTAAAAAAAAAGACAAATTAAGCAACATGTTTAAGTATCAAAGTATCAAAGAAAGTGTTTACTCCTCTGCTTTAAAAATAGGCCTTAGGGGCAGCTAGGTGAATCAGTGGATAGAACCATGCCAGCTTGACCAGAGTTCAAATCTGGCCTCAGACACTTCCTAGCTCTGTGACTCTTGGCAGGTCACTTAACCCCCATTGTCTAGCCCTTACTGCTCTTCTGTTTTAGTATATTCCACTCAAAATTATGAGGGAAGGAAGGGTCCTGGATTTAGGGAATTGATGATAGAAATAGACAGGAAGGAGTGGATCCTGGAGAGACTGGGAAGGTAGACTTCTCAGCACTTAATGAGACATGGGGGACAGGGAAGAGTCAGTGATAGCACTGAGGTTCTAAAAAGAGGAAACTGATTAAATGCTAGAGCTTCTGATTAAAATGTGAAATGAAAAGGACAAATTGGTCTGGGGGACAGCTGATCATTTCAGTTATTATTTTAGGGTAAATACAAACAAACTTGTTAAACCTCTATCTTTTTGATGTTTTAGAGTCACTGTAGATGAGCTTTTACCTCTCTTATGCATAAAAGAAATTCAATGCCAACAATTTTGTAGATCTTTAATTAGAGTTCAGTATAGTGTACATATCCTCTACCTCCCAGCCTCTGTTCTTTTCCCCTCCTATCATTGTTATCTATTCCCCAAAGAAGTAACTGTTGACTGAACCCACCCCCCCCACCCCACCCCGCCCCCCGCACTAGATTAGCAAATAGGGTAGGCAGGAATTGCTGACTTAAGTGGCAAACAATAACTGCATGACAGGTTATAAGATTGTGTTTAGGGTGGTTGAACTGAAAGCCATCCAGGAGCATATCTTGGGCTCCTGTCTGGTATGCCTGCTGTCATCCCAGCAATGATGAGGAAAATGGAAAGCTTTAACACAAACTGCCCATCTTTATTGTAACAAAACAATCTGTTTCTTTGTCATAGGATACAGCCATGAGCAAACTCTGGTTTAAACAAGATGACAAATTTTTCTTACCAAAAGCTTGTCTCAACTTTGAATTTTTCAGGTATGTAGTATAACAAATTCATCAACTTTATTTCTTAAGTTTTATTATTCTTTCAGGTTCTAGGACTGCAAATAAAAGGAATTAGTTTTGAGAGGTGCAAGTTGATCTTCAGATAATATAAAGATACTGTTTAGTTGATGTTACTTTCTAGTAAATTTCAGAACAAAAGGATGGGCTGAATTTTCAGCTAAAGTATATACTAGATTTTAGGACAGACTTAAAAGCCTGAGGATTGTGGAGAAGGTTATTATAATTAAAGAAAAAGTGGAGCATTTTCCCAAGTGTAGTAAATAGCCTTGCCTAGAGCCAGACAGATGGACTAAATGATTTCTTTAGACTCTTTTCTTTCTTATAAAATTGTTTATACCAGTGATGGGCAAACTTTTTTTTTTAATAATTTTTATTTTTAGAAAAGTTATCATGATTACATGATTCATGTTCTTACTTTCCCCTTCACCCTCCGACACCCCCCCCCCCCAATAGCTGATGCACATTTCCACAGGTTTTAACATGTGTCATCAATCAAGATAGGCAAACTTTTTAAAGAGGGGGCCAAAGGAAAGGAAATGCTCATCTGTCAGTCTGTTTCTAAGGCAACTCTTTCGAAGTTTCATTGTATTGTATCCTACTCATTGTATTCGTCAGATTAGGAATAATGTCCGGGCAGGATAGAACATTTCAGGGGGCTGCATCTGTCCCACTGGCCGAAGTTTGCCCATCACTGTATACTAAGTGCCGGCCTGTCTTATTCTCATTTAAAAGGAAGGAAAAAGCTTAGTAAAATTTGTAAGTGAATAATTTCTCATTCTGTGTTTCCATTAATCCAAATTGATTATTGTTTTAATTGGGAAGATATTTTTATCACCAGGTTCTGTTACAATAATTTGTCGAGAAACATTTGTTACTGGATTTCATAATTATTGAATTTTTAAAGCAAATAGAAAATTATTCTTATGATTAGAGTGGGCTTAAATACCATCACTGTGGTCACTAGCTTTTTGAATGAAGTGATTTTTATATATATAAATGTATATATACATTATATTTGAAGTAGAAGAACCTGAAATTAATTGTATAGATATGTGATCTCTTGCTGCACTTCTTTTTTTTTTTTTTTTGAAAAGAAAAAAGAATTTTTTAATTAAAAAATGGCTATTTACCTAAAGGTAGTACAAAAGTTATGGTAGTGCAGAAATTATGTTTTGTAGTACAAAATTCATACATGGTTGAGTGCATTAACATTCTCTGGATGCAGATGGTGTTTTCATTGTGAGTCTTTGAGGATTGTCTTGGAGATCACTACAGTACTAAGAATAGCTAAGTCATTCATAAATGACACATTGACTTTTGTGTTAAATTTTGAAGACAATCAAGATTAGTATAAAGCAAATTTTGTATGCTGATCATTTTCACATTAACATTTTTTAACAAAATGAAAAGCTTATAATATTTTGATGGCTAATGATTCACATTTTTCTGTCAAACCTATTGGGAGTTTTTTCTTTTGTATTCTGACAATTGCCCAGCAAAGGAGACCCTCATTATCCATAGAATAAATTGATGATTAATGTATGTATCAAACAGCAAAAATAAAAGGCAGAAGAAAATGGCAATGTATTACTAATTATTTACGTTTCTGTCTATTTAAAGCACCTAACAAATTCATTTGTGGTTTTTAAAACCAGCTACTATTTTTATGTTTTCAAACATGTAGATAACAAGATCAGAAAATCAAAGAGTGTAATATAATCAATATTTAAACAAATGTACTAGAATTTATGCAACCAAGATAATATTTTTCTATTTTAAAGTAGTCCCTTTGGAAAACTATCCATTTTATTCCATTGATAATTGCCATTGGATAAAACCTTTTTAGACTATTTTTGGGATGGGTGACAGAACCTGGGATGTATTTTTTCTTCAGTTTACTCTAAATAATATGTAAGCTTCATTCTTTGAGAATGAATTATATATTTGGAAGGCCATTCCAAGTTGAATGGGATAGACGACAATCTGAACAATTCTGGTTTTGGTCTGAAGTTAGGTGTGACTATAAAGTAGTGACACCTGTACATGTGTGTGGCTCATAAATTGACTCTGAAGACAGTGCTCACAGAAAACTTCCACCACGGATACAGTAATTTATAAATGAAGATAAACTCTAAAGGACAGGGGAATTCAGATCAAAGGCATTGATCAGCATTGGTTCTAGGAGACTGACAGTGCAACACCGCTTTTTTCTTGATGAAGCAGTGATGGATTACAAGTGTGTAATGTTGCCATGCTATGCTCTTGTAGTTATAAATACTGTAACTGATAATTTGCTTATCTAGTACTTTTATTTTTTAGTTATAAATGGAGGATGTTATGAGTAGGGCGATAACTAGGAAGTGATTGCAAAATAAAAAGTATAAGGTAATAAACTTTTTTTAGAACAGTCCCAAAAATGTGAGCAATAACAACTTGATTAGAATAAAGATACAACCTCCCCAGGTTGCAGTTTTGAAAAATAACACTTATTTGAATTTATAAATTCTATTTCCTTTTTGTTGTTACAATTTTAATAGGTATAATTATTTTGTAATAATGCTTAATATAAAAATATTTTTAAATTTCGAACAGAATAA
This sequence comes from Gracilinanus agilis, assembly GCF_016433145.1. Taxonomy (NCBI): domain Eukaryota; kingdom Metazoa; phylum Chordata; class Mammalia; order Didelphimorphia; family Didelphidae; genus Gracilinanus; species Gracilinanus agilis. Next base: position 642,646,307 of record NC_058131.1, on the reverse strand, counting down.
AAATAAATGAGTTTATGCTATAACATAAAGGATATAGATGTGCGTGCTATAAGAAGTGACTTTGTTTTTCATAGGAGTGGATTACTAATAGCTCTAGGAATGTTCCTGAAATGGAGAAAAGGATTCTGTGAGGATTTTAATTACACATAAAAATTGACTCCTGGAAGCAAGAGCCACATTTAATAACCCTCCAAATTCCCTTCTGCCCACTTCTGAGAGTTTTTTCTTTTATTTCAGGGTATTTTTTTCGCCGAAAGCATAGAAAGGAAATTGTCATAAAGAATAACTGAGACTTTGTGTATCTTTTTAAAAATAGCAGAGTGTTAAATTAGTTGTTGTCTATTTTTGATCTGAAATCTGAGAATGACAGTGTAAGCACTTCTTGGGCAATGAATATTTGACTTACTAATCATAAAGCTGAACAGGCCACCACAGCAAGAGCTTCCATTCTTAATGCTGACATCACTCTCACCAGTGGTTTTTCACTTTGTGCCCCTAGAGCAGGGGTGGGCAAACCTATGGCTCTCGAGCCATATCTGGCTCCACCTCTCAACTGGCCAGTCAGGGCAGAGCCCCAGGATGTGCCCCAGGGGGCTCTTCAGCCCCCCCCCCCCCATATTCCAGCGCCTTCCGCCTCCATCCTCCTCCTTCTGCAGGCGTTTATGGCTCTCAGGGCCAAAAAGGTTGCCGACCGATGCCCTAGAGCCTTAAAGGCTCTAGGAATAATCCTTATTCCCACTGTTACTCTTGTGAAGAGTTGCAGGGGAGTCTCTCACTGTTAATACTGTCAGATAAAAGGAGCAAGAGGGAGTTCCTGGCTCAGTGTTGGACCTAGAGGGCTATGGGGAGGTTCAGATTGTATTTCCATTGTCCTAAGTTGGAACTTAGAAAGTGGAAAATGAACAGTTTAAGCAGTGAATTGGTTCTTTAATGCTATTAATACTGTACATAAGTTACATTATAGCTTTTGTGGTTGGGGCCCTAACCACCATTCGCAATATTGTTTTTATGGGATAATGCATATGATATGCAGATGATAACCCAACATCATCTGTTGCTAAACTGGGCAATGCACACACATTTTAATAATGTCTGTGTTTTAGAAGCAAATCTCTATTGAAGAGAAAGGATTTTCTATTTTCTTAAGAATAATTTTGTTGTCTAAATTTTTACCTGTCTTTTAAAGCTTCCTAAGAAATTTATCTTTTTTAAAATTTTATTATTTTTTTTAGAAAAAAATTTTTCAATGGTTACATGATTCATGTTCTTGTTCTCTATCCCCCCACACCCCAGTAGTCGACGCACATTTCCACTGGTTTCTTCCTGTGTTGTTAATCAAGACCTATTTCCATATTATTGATAATTGTTCTAGGGTGGTCATTAAGAGTCTACATTCTAATCGTGTCTGCATCAAACCATGTGTTTCAAACAGTTGTTTTTCTTCTGTGTTTCCACTCCTGTAGTTCTTCCTCTGAATGTAGGTAGCGTTCTTTTCCATAAATCCCTCAGAATTGTCCTGGGTCATTGCATTGCTGCTAGTACAGAAGTCCATTACATTCGATTTTACCATAGCGTATCAGTCTCTGTGTATAATGTTCTCCTGGTTCTGCTCATTTCACTCTGCATCAATTCCTGGAGATCTTTCCAGTTCACATGGAATTTCTCCAATTTATTATTCCTTTGAGCACAATAGTATTCCATAACCAGCATATACCACAATTTGTTCAGCCATTCCCCAATTGACGGGCACATCCTTGTTTTCCATTTTTTTGCCACTACAAAGAGTGCAGCTATAAATTTTTTTGTACATGTCTTTTTCCCTATGGATCTCTTTGGGGTACAAACCCAGCAATGGTATGGCTGGATCAAAGGGCAGGCATTCTTTTAGTGCTCTTTGGGCATAGTTCCAAATTGCCATCCAGAATGCATTAATGTCCCAATTTGGCCACATCCCCTCCAACATTCATTACTCTCCTCTGCTGTCATTTTAGCCAATCTGCTAGGTATGAGGTGGTACTTCAGAGTTGTTTTGATTTGCATTTCTCTAATTATTAGAGATTTAGAACACTTTCTCATGTGTTTATTGATAGTTTTGATTTCTTTATCTGAAAATTGCCTATTCATGTCCCTTGCCCATTTATCGATTGCTCGTGGGTAAGGATGAGCTAACATAATAAAAATGACCATTCTACCCAAATTAAAGTGCCATACCTATCAAACTACCAAGAAACTTTTTTACAAAATTAGAAAAAACTATAACATAGTTCATTTGGAAGAACAAAAGATCAAGGATATCAAGGGAAATAATGAAAAAAAAAACATGAAGGAAGGTGGCCTAGCAGTACCAGATATTAAACTATACTATAAAGCAGTAATCATCAAAACGATATGGTGCTGGCTAAGAGACAGAAGGGGGGAAGGATCAGTGGAATAGACTTGGGGTAAGTGATGCCAGCAAGACAATTATGATAAACCCAAAGAGCCCAACTTTTGGGACAAAAATACACTATTTGACAAAAACTGCTGGGAAAATTGGAAAACAATATGGGAGAAATTAGGTTTAGATCAACATCTCACACCCTACACCAAGATAAATTCAGAGTGGGTGAATGACTTGAATATAAAGAAGTAAACTATTAAGAAAATTAGGTGAACACAGAATAGTATTCTTGTCAGATCTCTGGGAAAGGAAAGATTTTAAAACTAAGCAAAAGTTAGAAAAAATTATAAAATGTAAAACAAATAATTTTGATTACATTTAATTAAAAAGTTTTTGTACAAGAATGCCTACTCTTTGATCCAGCCATACCATTGTTGGGATTGTACCCCAAAGAGATCATAGATAAACAGACTTGCATGAAAATATTTATAGCTGTGCTTTTTGTGGTGGCAAAAAACTGGAAAATGAGGGCATGCCCTTCAATTGGGGAATGGCTGAACAAATTGTGGTATATGCGGGTGATGGAATACTATTGTGCTAAAAGGAATAATAAACTGGAGGAATTCCATGTGAATTGGAAAGACCTCCAGGAATTGATGCAGAGTGAAAGGAACAGAGCCAGAAGAACACTGTACACAGAGACTGATACTCTGTGGTAAAATAGAATGTAATGGGCTGCTGTACTAGCAGCTATGCAATGACCCAGGACAATTCTGAGGGATTTATGGAAAAGAACACTACCCACATTCAGAGGAAGAACAGCAGGAGAGGAAACACAGAAGGAAATCAACTGCTTGAATACATGGGTTGATGAGGACATGATCGGGGATCGAAAGTACCACACCAATGCAACTATCAACAATTTGGAAATAGGTCTTGATTAATGACACATGTTAAAACTAGTAGAAATGCATATCGGCCAGGGGAGGGGGAAGGTCGGGGGGTGAAGGGGAAAGTAAGAGCATAAACCATGTAACCATGGTAACTTTTCTAAAATATAAATATTAATAAATGTTTAAAATAAAAAAAAAGTTTTTGTACAAAAACGATGCAACTAAAATCAGAAGGGTAACCACAAACTGGGAAAAAATCTTTATAATAAAAAACTCTAACAAAGGTCTAATTACTCAAATATACAAGGAGCTAAATCAATTGTACAAAAAATCAAGCCATTCTCCAATTTATCATTTTTGATAAGTGATTTCTTTCTACTTTTTCCTTTTAATTTATGAAAGTATTATGTAATCACATTTTTAATAAGAACAAAGCAGGCACTTAAATTTGGAAGACAACAAAAAAAATCACTGTAGTTTTTCCACTCTTTTAGTGTTTAAACGCTTATTTTAAGTTTGACATCAACACAGATAAAAATTGGCTTTGATATCCAATAGCTGATTGAATTAGAATTCATCTATTTCCATAGAATTAAGTGCCTAGATCATGTTTACTGTTTTCTTCCTCTGCATTATTGGTAATAATTTATAGCATGGTATAATTTATGGCATGGCAAGATGGAGCTCAGAAGCCTGGTTTTGGCTTAAGTTCTACCATCTGAGTGACTTTGGAAAAGCCACTTTATCTTTTTGGGTTTCATTTTTCTACCTTTGTTAAAAGAGGGGAGTTAAAGAGGGTATTAGATGGTTTTTACTTATTTACTCGGTCTTGTGAACAGTCATGTGTTGCAAATTACTCAATGTGAAAATAGTGGGATGGTTTGTTTATGCTAGCATTGGGGGAAAAACTGAAGCAACATATTTAAAGTTCTCAGTTCTCCCATTCAAGTTTGCTTCCTCCAGGACATAGAAAAGTAAAAGATTCCTTTTTCTCCATTGAAGTTTTGTCTTAGTAGGAAACAGTTTCTTTCCCAGCATCCATATAACATCTAACTATATGATCCTCCTCAGAGGAGGGAGCACAGGAAAAGCAGAGTTTTGCAGTGTTTCTTTTTTGGGGGTCAGTTCCACTGCCCATCTGCTCTGTTGCCCCAGTTCCACTGCCCATCTGCTCTGTTGCCATTCAGTAGTTATAAGTGTGGCTCTCCTCCATGGCATTTGGAGGGAATAATTCAGTTTAACATTTTTATTGACTTGGGTGCAGACTTAGTTGACATGTTCATCACAGTTTTGTACAACATAATGCTAGAAGGTGTTACCTAATAAATTAGAACATTGTTGAAATCCAAAAATACCTGAATTGTTCTAGGTTGGAGACTGGCTCTGAGAATAAATATCGAAGCCCTTAGATAAGTTCAAGATGGGGGTGCTGAACTACAACTCAAAATGAGTCCATAACATGGTGTGTCAGCTAATAAAGCTAATGAAATCTTAGGATATCTTACTAGAAGTAGTATCTAAAGCAGTGAAGGTTAAGCTGGTCAGATCACAGTTGTTATTTTGGATTCATGTCTAGATTTTTAGGACAAATGGTAGTACATCTAGAGGAGATGAGACCAGGTTAGGATATTGTGGAAACTCAAAAATTATGCAGCCTAAGAATCCATTAAATTTAGCTTAAAGATTTAATGGGAAAACATTACTTTTAAGCATCTAAAGACTTTTCTTATGGAATAGGAATATTACCATATTCTGATTGGTCCGGACAACAGATATGAGACCTTTGCGGGAAGTGCTATGGAGGCAGTTTCAGCTCAGTAGGAACTTGCTTACAATCAGTGCTGCCCACCCCACATTGGAAAGGGCTGCCTGATGAGATAATGAACTCTCCAGCACTAATGATCTTTAAGCACTGGCCAGATGATGCTTGTCAGAGATGTTGTAGAGTGGTTCTGTCTGTGCCATAGGCATGGACTACCCTTGGATTTCTCTGAGTCTGTCCAAATCCAAGACTGTGTTTCTCATTGATCCATTTACCTTCTCATCCTATTAAGCACAAGCTGAATGGTTCAATATATGTTCTGTGATTCTACCTCTCTACTCAAGAAGACTTATCAAGATTGAATTTTATATGTAGAGAGAGAGATCCTCCACAAAGTAGATGGCTCAACTGTGTGTCTTGAGTTCCATCTAAAAAGGCTGAACCAAACTGGGGAATAATAAACCAGCTCTTTTACTTTGCACATTTTCTTCCAGCCCATTTGCTTATGTGGATCCCTTGCACTGTAACATGGCCTATTTGTACCTTGAGCTACTCAAAGACTCCCTCAACGAGTATGCATATGCAGCAGAGCTCGCTGGCTTGAGCTATGACCTCCAAAATACCATCTATGGGATGTATGTAAGTACCCAGATTCTAGAGCCTTCCACTCATCAACACTATTTTATATTGATTTGATGGAAGCATTTTTGATGGAGGATATAAGTTTATCTTTGACTAATTATATTTTCTCACTTCTTACTTTTTAAGTTCACTCTCATTCTAGGTCTTCAGTGATAATTCTATTCCTGTAAACCAGTTTGTTCTTTTTTTCCCTTCCACCTCTTTAATCAGATCATAAGGTTTTTCTTGTCAGATACAGTTTTAGACTCCCTATCTCTGGTTAGCTTTGTCCATTTTGGTACCAGAAGTCAAAGTTTCCAACAGAAGGGAAATAAAATCCTTCCTATCAGCCTGAAATAAAATGTTCTCTTACATCCTTTTCCTTGAAATCCAGACCAGGAGGCTGCATATTCATACTCTTCAGTCATGTTTCTTCATTATCATGTCACTGCTTGAGGTATCAAAGCATTTCTTTTGTTTTTCTTTTTGTTAGTCGCTACATTTATGCTGATCCTCTCCATTGCAACATGACATACCTGTTTATCAGGTTATTGAAGGATGATTTAAAAGAGTATACATATGCAGCTCACCTCTCAGGTTTGAACTATGGCATTGCATCAGGAATGAATGCAATACTTGTAAGTAAAAAATGGAAGACCAAAAAGACACATGAACAGCGTAAAAGCCTTTTGTTGAGCTTGGGAAAACATTAACCTACTGCATTTCTAAGTGAAATGGTTGTTATTTTTCTCTTTGCATCTTTTCTCATGAATGAGAAATGCAACTACATTTGAAGCATTAATGATCAGTTATCAAGCTCATTGTGTCTAAATGTGTGTGAGCTATCTTCACTTGCATTCTTTGCCTGTTTTAGATTTTTGACATTAATTTATACTAATAAAAGCATGTTACTTTTCCCATGCTTATGGAAAAATTAGCATCTACAAAGGAAAATATAATTGTTTTTAAAAAATTTTTTTAAATATCAGAAAGCCTGTATGCATGAGTGTATTATATTAGCTCTTTGCTTTCCTTGAAAATATATGTGCTATGGCTTTTAAAGTATTACCAGCATAATTAGAGTGTTTCTAGAAAGATCTGGAGCTTTTTTTCTTTAAACTTGTTAAACCTAAAGCATTTTTACCCAGTTTGGCATGCGGTTCATTTATAAGTTAACATTATTTTGGTAGTGTACATTCATCTTCTATAAGATATACTTTATAATTCTGGAGCAGCCTGATATTGATAATCTGCTACATATAATCTTTGGAATTCTTAGCTAAAAGGTCTCTTTATTGCAATGACTTTCTATGCCTTTATCAAATGTTGTCACCAGTTGGCTTGGTTATATAATCTTATGTGATAAAATAGTCCTTTCTCAAAGATCATTCATATTTTAAAGTTCAAAGGCAGCAGGTATAAAGGACATTCATTCCCTTCCCTTCCCCTACCACCATGTTTCCCCCAAGCCCTGGTCCAGCCAAGTCCAGCCTTGTCTATCCTCTACTCTGGCTTAGGAGTTGAGATTTAAGTCATTGCCTGATTCTGCCACTTGGTAACTAGAAGATCTTAGACAAGATACGTTGCCTATTGTAGGATCATAGATTTATAGCTGTCAGGGACCTCAAAGACTAGTCTAACCTTCTGATTTTACAGATGAGCAAACTGAGGTCTAGGGAGGTGCCAAAGGACATCAGGCCCCAACCTCCTCAGGGGTAAAATAAAGGGGTTACAACTAGGCAATTTTTCCCAACTAGCATTTAAAGCAAAAATTATAATTTTAAGTAGAATATGGATAATTCTATTTACTGAGTCTTCTCAAATTCTAGTAATAAAGGATGTTCAACATCAGTACTTCCTTTTCTATTTGGAAGGAAATAGTTTTGTTTCTATCTGATAATCTTTGAATAAGGATTAAGTTGGTTTATCTAGTGTTTTCCTCAGAAGCACCTTGTGAAGTATTTAAGAAAATAAATCAATTGAGATAACATAAAGGTTTGCCCATAGTCACCCAGTCTTGGGGAGTGGCAGAACTAGCATAAGAATAAGAAATTTTGACCCCCAGCATCTCTACTCTCTGCCTTGCTGCTTGGATGTCTGAGTATTTCATGAAGTCACAGAATGATACACATTTAAGCACACAGCCATCCCTACTTCTGAATGAAACATGCCCCAGGAGATGTACATCTCCAAGGGAAATGCCAGAGATCTAGCTCTGGGGTTGTGCCCTAGTGGGGAGTTTAAACAGTCTAAAGTTCCAGTCCTGGCTCTCCTATGGCTGTGTGACCCTGGCTATGTGATCTCTCTTTGAGAGGTTTCTGTCCCAGCAGGAAAATCAGCATTACTGAAAATATAAAGGCAATCAATTAACTCTAGAAATGTGAAGGCATGGCTTAATGGAAGGATCAGTGGATTTGGAATCCTAAGATCTCTGATGGAAACTCTACCTGGCTACTTTGGCTACCTATAGAACCCTGGACAAGTGTCTTCTCTTCCTTGGGCCTTAGTTTCTGCATCTATTAAATGATTGGTTAGACTAATTGATTTCTATGGTCCCTTCAGTCCTAAATTCTATGTGTCTGTGCCTGTATTTGAACCATTGTCTTTTCATATTTGGAAATCAGTTCTAAAACCACCAAATGGAGAGGGCAGGGTTCTGGTAAGAAATGACATATATAAGGTACAGAAGAATATCAGAGCAGCCAATCCCGTGTTTTTCAGAAGTCTATTTGTGTTGTTTTGTTTTTCTCTTGTAAAAGACTTGTGTTAATTAGAACAGTATGATGAAGCACGGCAAATGTCCACTATACTATATATTGCCTTATAAATCTCCCCAATAAAACACTTAAGGCCTTCTCTTCTTCAAAAGGTATTTTTAAAGTTAAAATCTAGAAATAGTCTTAGTTTTCATTGGAAATTTAAATAATAAAAATGTAGTGCTTTACCATCATAATTTCTGACGGTTTCATGTAAATATGTCCATCATGTGTTATGCTCTGGTGGCAGCAACATTTGTTGGAACAATTATGATGGATAAAGATGTTAGGTGTTATTTATTTAATGAATTAAGTGAATCTTTTTTACCCTGCATTTCTTTTTTGTACATTCTCTGTTTTAGAGTTTTCTAAATGTTAAAAGCTGAACTTTGTATGCTTGGAAATCCTTCCTTAATATTTAAGAATTTATAACAACCTGAACTCTTTCTGTAGCTCTCTGTAAAAGGATACAATGACAAGCAGCCTATTTTGCTAAAGAAGATTATTGAGAAAATGGCCACCTTTGAGATTGATGAAAAAAGATTTGAAATTATCAAGGAAGCGGTAAGTTTTCTGTGCTCTCCACTTGAAGTCAGTTTGGTTGAATCCTAGGCAATTGGAAGGAGTAACTGCAGTGTTGTCAGATTGATTCCAAGAGGTGTGGCAGTCAGGAGGCCATAAAGATGCTCTTGGTACTACTTATTAAATGCCAGAGAAGTATTTACTTATGCATAGCAGGAGAGAGTATCACTTAAATCTAAGAAGAGATATCCTTGAGCCATGATAATATGTATTGTGAAAAGATAACTTTTACAAAGATAAAAAATATTTTTTATGACTAATTGATTTGATACATACCTCATCCTTCACACAGTATATGCGATCGCTTAACAACTTTCGAGCTGAACAACCTCACCAGCATGCTATGTATTACCTCCGACTGTTAATGACTGAAGTAGCCTGGACCAAAGATGAATTAAAAGAAGCCCTAGATGGTGAGATTCCTTTCTCCTCTTTAGTCTTAACATTGTGAGTTTTTTTGGTCTGGTGTTACTTCAATAATACACCAGTGGGGGCAGCTAAGGGGGGCTCAGTGGATTGAGAGTCAGGCCCAGAGACAGGAAGACCTGAGTTCAAACCTGGCCTCAGATACTTCCTAGCTGTGTGACCCTGGGCAAGTCACAACTCCCATTGCCTAGGCCTTATCACTCTTCTGCCTTGGAACTGGAACCAATACACAGTATTGATTCTAAGATGGAAAGTAAAGGTTTAAAAAAGCCCCCACATTAGTGACTTGTGGTATCATGACTGCCAGTGCAGAGCATAGCTCCCTGATGACTCAATAGATGGTTTCGTGGCTTGCTGTACCCAAACATATTTGTCATCACTTTCCAGCTAATTGGTAAGGCTCTCTGAACTTAGCTGAGTTATTCCTTGGATGATCAACTTATTGTCCACCACTAGGCCCATATTTAAAGCCTTTCCACCTTAGTAGGATTTCCCAGAGGTCTGTTGTGTGGTCTGGAAAGTAGAGAGGACATCAGTGGAGATTGCCTAACATTATTTGGGTTTGTTACACAGTGGCACTTAAAACATTTAGAGCTCTTACGTCATCACTAAAATCAGCAGTTTATATATTTTTACTCATTGTACAGGACAGTTGAAATTTAATAATGTAGCTATTAGAATCCCAGTTCACAAAGGCTGAAAAATTAAATTTAGGGCTATTCCACATTCAGGTCCTACTGCTCTTTTGAGCCAAATCAGTTATGTAATTTAATTCATGACTATTAGAAAACATTGGTAGAACCTAAAAGTACTTGTCCTATAGGATGGGTGTGTTGGCACTATGTCCTGCCTAATGTGAAGTCTTCAAAGCTATTAAAGTCCTCTTAAAGACCAGAAAGTATACTGAGTGCTAAGTGCCTCTTTTACTTATCTTTTAGGTTTTCTTAAATAATTCAGCTAGAGTCTGGTTTGGTTTGATGTAGTTTTTAAACACTTCTAGACTTTTCTAGATGATGGCCAGGCCTTCCTTTTCTCCTTGGCACCTTTCGTGTGCTTTAGTGAAGGGCTGACCACAAAGGTGTTCAACAATTGGTGAACAACAACCTGTTCAATAACATTAAATTGCTTTCTGAACCCTTTTCATTAGAAAGGAAGTGGGGCATTTCCTTCTTTTTTTTTAATGGCTTCTTTTTCTCCCCCTTTTCTGTGCTTTTTGTTTTTTAACTGTTTCAGCCTCTCCTCAGTAGTACTGCTCTAGCAGTTCATTTTTTTCCTGACCCAATCAGAATAAGTAAAATGACAGTTTTAAAAGGAAAGGAAATATTTTTAATTATTTTATAATAAGAGCTTCCTAATCATATTTATTATAGGAGAGCAGTATTGCACATTAATGTGAAAATTATTTCTTTAGTAAAAAATTCAGGAAATTAAATATTTAAATCTTTTATAACTATAACTTACAAAACTTTGCCTTTATGTGAAAATTGTGAAAACTATTTAATGGAATAGATGACAATGTATTTTTGTTTACATATGATTTATAAATCACATGCTTGTTATTTAGTTATTTGCTAATGTTTTATCTTCCAACACTACCTGAGTGATTGTCACTATTTTGTCAAGTGACTGAATAGATGTTGACCATGATAGAAAAATCAGAATCATTTTTTAACAGAATATAGCATTGTCAAATGACAAGCGAATTTTAAATAAAGTATACATAAAATAGCTACTCTAATAGGCATGAAATAATTCCCTCTAAAAATATACTTTTATGACAGGAATCATTTGAAGCTTTCCTCCCTCTTCTCCAATAAATGGTTTTCTATTCATTCACTTAAACCACCATTTATTTATTTGGTGGTATTTTTTTAAACCCTTAACTTCTGTGTATTGGCTCCTAGGTGGAAGAGTGGCAAGGGTGGGCAACGAGGGCCAAGTGACTTGCCCAGGGTCACACAGCTGGGAAGTGTCTGAGGCCGGATTTTGAACCTAGGACCTCCTGTCTCTAAGCCTGACTCTCAATCCACTGAGCTACCCAGCTGCCCCACCCCCTCCACCCCCCGCCTTTATTTAAAACAACATTTACCTGCAGTATGCAGAGCATCATGCTAGAGATGCAGGGGAAGAATCAAACTTCAAGAAGAATCCACCCCAATTCCTATCTTTTTAGAATTCATAGTCTGGTAGAGGAATGTGATTCACTTGAATATAATTATAATGTGAAATAGTACATGACTAGCATAGTAGAGAGGACAGAGAGAAATATCAAAGTTAAGTGTAAAGACTTCAGGTTTAAAGCTTTCACCAACTTGGCATATTGAGAAAGGTTTTTTTGGGGGGGGGTGGGAGGATAGGAATAGATGAGTTAGTATTAACAGTGAGTTGTAGTGGCTGAAGAGATGTTCCGTGGGTAAAAACAGAGAGGGCACTGAAGGTGTAAGGAACCGTTTTGAGCAAAGGCATAGAGATAGCAAGTCCCAGGATATGTTCAAATTATAGTTATTTGTCCAGTTTGCCTGAGGCAAAGATGTACAGTTACTGTGCCCCAAGCCTTTGTCTTTACTTGAAATTTTCATGTGCTCATACCAGAAAAGCATGTACCAAATCAACAGTCAGAAATTCTTAGTGGCCTGGATGTGGGCTATCTCCATATAGTTTGAGAACATAACTCTTTCAAGCCAAGACTGACCCCTTTTTACACATTCTGATCACAGTTTTCTTCTTATGCCATTTAGTGGAGAAGTTTACTTTCAGTATTAACATCACATTTACTTCTCTCCGTCACCACCACCATTCATCTAGAAATTGTTTTTAGTAGGATTCATTACAGCAGGGTTGGAGAATTTATTTCACTTAAATACTGGCAAATTCAAAGGTGGATGGGTAATTCTTCAAATTATTTTGGGTTTTTATATATTTTAATATTTAACTTTGTTATTGAATTAATGGTATCTTTACATTATAGATGTTACTCTCCCTCGCCTTAAGGCCTTTATACCTCAACTCTTGTCACGGTTACACATTGAAGCCCTTCTTCATGGAAATATCACAAAACAGGTTTGTGGCATTTTTATTATGTCTTTAGGTTTCCTTAGTTCTTTACGGAGCAACTTTGGGTATGGTTTCACTCATACTTACTTTAAAAGTATATTTAAAGGGTTTATGCAGCTCAGGTTTAACTTTGGATTTGAATAAATGGTATAGAAGGAGCTTTCCAAAAGCAGGATTCTGTGATTCTATGATATGGTCAGGCTGTTCTGCTGACCTTAGTCTACTTTATAGAGCTAGTCAAGGGCAGCAGGGGTAGAGTAAATTAAGCTTGCTTAACCAAGGTTCCTCTTCCTTGACTGCTGGGACATTTTAAATATAAAAATCTTAATTCTGAGACTAAACTCCTGCTACATTTCCAGCAAGGTGAACCAACTGGCACCTCCCTAATACCAGAAGGTTACCTCTACTTACTCTATTCAGTCAATTTTATACTCTCTCTTTCTCAAGAGCTACAATTTTTTTAAACCCATACTTATCTTCTGTCTTAGAATCAGTTTTGGTTCCAAGACAGAAGGAGTGGTAAGGGCTAGGCAATGAGGGCTAAGTGACTTGCCCCAGAGTCATGTAGCTAGGAAGTATCTAAGGTCAGGTTCGAACCCAGGACCACCCATCTCTAAGCCTGGCTCTCAATCTACAGAGCCATTAGCCTGCCCCCCAATTTATTGCTGTTAATAACAATAGCTGGTATTTATATAGCACTTTAAGGTTTCTAAAGCATTTTCCCTACTTATCTAATTTGATGCTCATGACAGCTGAGATGTAGGTATTGCAGATATTACTATAATCATTTTACAGATGAAGAATTTCTGAAACTCAGAGAGGTTAAGAGATTTTCCCATAGTCATACAGCTATTAAGTGTCAGTGTACATCTTGGAGTTCAGATCCTGACTTCAGTTCAACTAGGGGTTGCTAGAGATTCAGACAAGTATTAAACTTCCTAGATGGGTGGATTCAATTCTGCTGGTTTCCATACCCCCTTATCACATATTGCTGTTTTCATCTTCAGGTGGCACTGGTTTCATCTTTAAAGGTTAGGTTGAGCTATGTGTTTTTTCCACTGAGATTGAAGTTGAAAGTATCATTTGTTCTAAAACATCTCTAGCTACTTTTTCTTCAACATTTATTCTTTTAAAATATTTATTGATCCCCTATCATGTATAAGGTATTGTTTTATTTTCTGTTTTAACTCTGATCTTAGCGGTGGAATTGTTCAAATCAAGTTAACTGTCATTCTGTCACAATTGGCAATGATGCACTTTCCCCTTTCTCACCGAATCTTCTAGTTTAATCATCCCTTCCCCTTTTTGCTGTGGTCTCTGCTCTGATTCTCTTTTCCCAGCTGTATACATCCCTTTTATGGAATGTCTCTGATTACCAAATACCATAGCAACCCACTAGAGGAATGAGTGAATGCTGGGGCAATCTGACATTGCTTGAATAAGTTTAGAAAAAAGAAATGTTTTACTTTCACTCTTCATTTTGAATGTTATATTAGTGATACTTTTTAAAAAATACCTGACACTTCCCTATTCTTATGACATCTCTGATGACTAGACCCTAACTCATAAAAAAGACATTTAAGCAAAAGAAACTGTCATAAGTGACATGTGACAGTTTATGCAACATTACTCACCTACCAGCCAACACTTCTCTCCTGAGAGAAAACCTTCACATTGGTTTATAATGCTTTCTGGATGATTTGGGTCCATATGGGTGGGGTCCAGTTACTCTGACCCTGCCAGCAATGGAATCTTTGTTTCTTCGATAATAAAAGACTTGACTTTCTCCTTATCCTTACAATTGCACATAGTGAGAACAACAAAGTTTTATGTTAGTTTATAATGACATATGCTTCCACCAAAACTTCACTATATTGAAGAATTTGTGTTTAATAAAAATGCATTTATCGGGGGCAGCTGGGTAGCTCAGTGGAATGAGAGTCAGGCCTAGAGATGGGAGGTCCCACGTTCAAATTTGGCCTCAGCCACTTCTCAGCTGTTTGACCCTGGGCAAGTCACTTGACCCCCATTCCCTACCCTTACCACTCTTCTGCCTTGGAGCCAATACACAGTATTGACTCCAAGACGGAAGGTAAGGGTTAAAAAAATAAATAAATAAAATAAAATCAATTCATCCAGGGATAGGAATACATTTTTATGAATGTTTCCGTTATGAGAACTGGATCGTTTTTCTTTGAATGGTTTGCACCAGAAGAAGAATGCATCAATAGACTCTGATTACTTTTTCAAAGATGTTATATCTGTACCTTTGTACAAAATACAATAATGAATATCTTTCCTCCTAGGCTGCATTAGGAGTTATGCAAATGGTTGAAGACACGCTTATTGAGCATGCTCATACTAAACCTCTCCTTCCAAGTCAGCTGGTACGATACAGAGAAGTCCAGCTCCCTGACAGTAGGTGCCAGTTTTATAATGTGGGAATAGTTTACATTTGCAGGATTCTTTATGTGGATGTTGATGATAAAGGTTCCGTCTGTTCATCTAGATGGGAGGGACTTGCACATGTTATGTGCTTAATAAACATTTTGTTAATTGAGTGGCATTTGAATTAATGTTGGGTTAAGAGTATAGTGCTCTAACATGAATAAACATGCTTACAGAGGGGAGAAACTGAGAGCCTAGATAGAACTCTCCATACACCTGGGAGATTCAGAAGGGAACAGACAAGGACTTGAGTGGAAAAGAGCCAGGGAGTAAACTTAAAAGCCAGTGAAACATGTGGTGACATTTACTAACAAACATTGAAACTGTTTATGAAAATCAGGTGCCCGAAAGAGTCTTTGAAGAAAGAGTTTGAAACCAAATGACTTACACTCTTTTTGAGAAAATGAACTGTAGCACATATCAGTCATTTATATATTGGAGTTTGCTGTGCCTTATCACTTTTATGGTGGAAACTCTATTTCTTAGTATAGTGGTATAAGGGAAATTAATTCAAATCTGTAGCTTAGTTATTTTATATGTACTCTCAAAGGATGTAAAATAACATGGGAAAAGCATTCATTTAGATTTGAAAGATTGAGAATTCTCTGCATAGTTATAAAATTGTTTTATTAAAAATTAATCCTTTAGATATTGACTTATTTTAACAGATTTCAGGTATTTGTTGACTTTGATATCACCAGTTTGCTTATCTATTGTTGCTAGTTTTCTAGTGCAGTAACCTCTAGATCTTTTCTTATGATTATGACAAGTGGTATGTTGTGACAGCCAGCTATTTTGACTTGGGAGTCAGACCAGGCCAGGAGTTGAGCGCCTGCCTTGATACTAGCAGCATATGACTATGGACAAGTCATTTCATCTCTTTAGGTTTGAAATCTGTTATTTAAACATGAGGGGCTGGGCTAGATTATTCTAAGATCTTTTCCACCTCTAAAAATGTCTCATTCTATAAAAGGAAAGCATTTTACAGAAACTATTGGATTTGTGGAAGTTACTTATTTAATTTACACAGAGATGTTTCATCCCTTAACATCTCTTGGCCAATGACTGAATTTCTGTTTATGACCCCATTGAGAGAAGAACAGTGCTTCTCGTTTTCCTTCTTTTCCCAAGGAACCTTTATGTGTTAAAGCTTCTGCCTTGATAAGAGAAGAGGTATGAGCATAGGGAAGTGAATTAGATTCTTGAATAGATGAATAGATCATGTAAGACTTGAAAAATATAGACATAAAAATAGCCCCATATCAAGTTAGAAGATTTTAATGTAAAAAAATGGGCTTGACGATGGGAGTCTAAGGAGAAGTAACATGTATTCAGTTTTGTTCTTCCCTCATTGCAATTAAGAACTAACTTGAGCTTTAGTTATTACTATAGATCCAAACCCCAAAATTTACAAACAATTGAAATTCTACGGTAATTTGAGGGTGTTACAATAAATAGTGCACTGGCAACTAGAAAAGATGTGCATCCTCCTTACTAGCATGGTTTATTCATTAGATAAGTGTTTAAGATTCTAGTTTTTGAGATGGAAGATCCCTTAGTGCCTTTTTTTTTAAATTCTTAATTTCTGCCTTAGAATAGATATTAAGTAACGGCTAGACAATTGGGATTAAGTGACTTGCCCAGGATCACACAGCTAGGAAGGGTCTGAGAGCAAGTTTGAACCCAGAACCTCCTGCCTCCAGGCCTGGCTCTCTATCCACTGAGCCACCTAGTTGCCCTTGCACTTTAGTCTTTAAGTTTTACCATTTTTAAGAACACTTTTCTGAATGAGAAGTTCTCTTGCAACTATAATAACTCACAGTTATATACAACTTTTTAGTTTATAGAATCTTATGTTGAAAAGGAATGCATATATACTTATTTGTAAATGTGACCAGACCTTTTTGAACATTAATGCTCTGTAGGTAAAATAATAATAGCTAGCATTTATATAGTGCTTTAAGTTTTACAGTGCACTTTGAAAAATATTATCTCATTTGAACGTCACAACAACCCTGGAAGGTGTAGGTGCTATTATTATTACCATTTTACAGATGAGGAAACTGAGGCAGACAGAGGTTAAATGACCTGCTCCCAGGGTCACACAGCTAAAAGGGTCTGATAATGGGATTTGAGCTCAGATCTTCCTGACCCTATGTCCTGCGCTCTGTCCACTGCACCACCTTGCTGCCAAAAACTCAAAAGGTAAATTTTGTACCTTTACTGAGTTTCCCTCAGTTCCCCTCTATTTTAGGTAAATGAATTGATTTCACATACCTTTCTGGCACTTTATAACTATTTGTCAATATTACCCAAAAAAAGCAAAGTAAAAAGCCTCAGTTTAAAAAAAATAAAAAGCACTATTATATAATGAAAAGAGAACTCTGCCAGAGGTCAGAAACCTGAGTTCTAATCTTGACTCCACATCAGTCCCTTCACCTCTTTGGGGCTTATTTTTCTTTCCTGCAGAACTAGAGGATTGAAAGCCCTTACTCTCCCTTCCAACCCTTCCACTGTCAAATGATGTCTCTAATTCATAAGTTGACTAGAATTGTTGATAGAGTGCTTTGGAGCCCAACACCCTTTTTGCAACTTCTCCTAGGAGGCTGGTTTGTTTATCAGCAGAGGAACGAAGTTCACAATAACTGTGGCATTGAGATCTATTACCAAACAGACATGCAGAGCACCTCAGAAAACATGTTCCTGGAACTCTTCTGCCAAATCATCTCAGAGCCTTGCTTCAACACTCTGCGTACCAAGGAGCAGCTAGGTGAGTTTCCTTCCCCATAGGCAGTTTAAAGAAAAAAAATAAGAGGACAGAGTTTCATGTAAGGTCAAGAATCATCTTTCTCAGGAAGAATGTTTTAAGTATGTACAATGTACAGAAAAAAACTATGATGACATTGTCCCTCCCCTGAACATTCGAGGCTAAAAAAGCAGAAAGGTGTATGTTGAGAGAAGAAACAGTCAGGAAAGACATGCGTGAAGTGGCGGGCTCATATTTAGGTCATTTAGGGGTCTGCGTGTTGGGGAAGTAGGCGATCCAGCACAGGATCATGCTGGATACAGGACCTTAGAGCCATGAGTTTGTTCACCCTGGACAGTGCCAGGACAAGACTGCTTCTGGAGAGCTCTAGAAAGTGAGATTACAGAAGAAGTGTCTAAATCTGATGAAGTTTTAGAGTTAGAAAGGTTACCCTCACATATCCTTTAATCTCATCTTTTAGGAATCATTAGCTAAAAACAACAACAAGCCAAAAGGGATGTGGCAGTGTGGTAGGATGAGAAAAGAAAGGTGACCCAGGAGTGGGAGAAGGTTCTCTGGAGAACATTCCAGGGCAAGGGTGGGAAGAATAGATGAAGAATGCTTTGCTGTTTGTCTTTGTGGGGCCGCCTTGGTCGCAAATGAAATAAAAGAGTATAAGAACCCAGACGAGTCTGAGGGGGAGGACTTGGGGCCTCGCTGCCTGGGAGCTGCAGCAGACACCAAGGGGTACGGGAGGGAGGAGCACCTTTTAGGCCACATCTATGCTGGCAGATTTGAAGAGCCTCAGTGGTGGGATTGGGAGAATCCAGCAAAGAGGAAATGACAAGACTCCAGGGGGAAAAGACAAGTGTTCTGGGCTAAGGTAGAAAAAAGAGATTTTATGTAAGAAGGCATAGCAAGATCTTACAAACCAAATTGGAGATGATCTGAGGGAGCAACACACACACCTCTCTGTAATGGGAAATGGAGGCAAAGGGAAGAAGAGGAAGAATCCCAGATTTACTGTGTTTATCTTGAATTCACAGTGGTTTGTTCCAATATAAGGTGTTTTCAGTCAAACCATTTGTTTTTTTTTTTTAGTTGGTTTTTTTTTTTTATTTTTATTTTAAACCCTTAACTTCTGTGTATTGACTTACAGGCAGAAGAGTGGTAAGGGTAGGCAATGGGGGGGGAGGGGGGTCAAGTGACTTGCCCAGAGTCACACAGCTGGGAAGTGTCTGAGGCCGGATTTGTACCTAGGACCTCCCGTCTCTAGGCCTGGCTCTCAATCCACTGAGCTACCCAGCTGCCCCCTAAACCATTTGTTTTTATTAGGAACCTACTCTACGTTGGGCTCTGGGGGTGCAGTTCATGAATGAATCAAGTCTCCAATCTCTCCTAGAGCTCTTATTCTGTCAGAGGAGATATCCATATACAAGGACATAGGAAATAAATTAAAAGTAGTTTGGGGGAAGGAGGTGGCCATTAGCCTTGTGGACATCAGGAAAGTTGAACTTAGTTTTGAAGGGAAAAACAGAGGTTCCAGAAGGTTCTTAGAGCACAGCCAGAGTAAAGGCATGGAGGTTGGAAGTGGAAGGTTATGTGTAACAACAGTAAGCTCTTTGTAAATCAAACCTGCTGTAGCTTATGATTAAGAATAAATAAGAGACACATGACTTAGCATTTTCACACATTTTTGATGATCAGATTCATAAGAGCACTATTCCTGGTATAGAGTGAGAAAAGTAAGGGTGAAGGTTGGAGTCCTGTGGAATACTCAGTCTAAGAATGCTGTTATTATTTTTTGATAGACTTGCTGAGAAGTCTTGGTAGGAAGCAAACCAAGGGAAAGACTAAATTATTTAAGCAAAAAAAATAATGAGGGGAAAGGATAGTGTAAAATCTAGTAGTGAAGGAACAGAAAGGCCAGGGAGGATTCATTAGAATGGGGGAAAACCCTTTAATTAATAATTAAGAGCCCCCTTTGATTGTCCTGTTATTAATAGTAATACTAGCACATGGCAACTGTGTGGGATAGCTTCAAGTATTATGATCCTTGTTTTGCAAATTAGGAAACTGAGTCTGGGAGTGCTTCCATCACTTGCCCAGGTCACCGGTCTGCTAAAGCTACAGTTTGGAGAAGATCCAAGTTCAACACCGAGACCCATTTTCTTTCCATTATGCTAAGATGGAAGCTAAATTGTAATGGGTGAGCTTTCAGGAAGTGCTCAAGCAAAATGTCCCGGGACACTTGTGGATAAATTCTAATAATTAAAAAAAATTGTTTGGAAAAGATATTTTCCTCCTTAAAAACAAAAAATGACCAGATGGTTAAAGTTTTTTTTCAGGTGAACAGCATGAAGCACAATATAGCTTTTTTGGGGTTCTTATTAATTGTATTGATTTTTAACATTTAATCTAAAATAGCCGGATTCAGGAGTCATAACTGGTTTGTATTTGTGTTTTGAAGGTTACATTGTATTCAGCGGTCCCCGTCGAGCTAATGGCATCCAAGGTCTTCGATTTATCATCCAGTCAGAAAAACCACCTCACTACTTAGAAAGCAGAGTGGAAGCATTCCTGTTATCCATGGAAAAATCTATAGAAGACATGAACGAGGAGGCCTTCCAGAAACACATTCAAGCCTTAGCGATCCGTCGGCTAGACAAACCAAAGAAACTGTCTGCAGAGTGTGCTAAATACTGGGGAGAAATCATCTCTCAGCAGTACAACTTTGACCGAGGTAAGGGGGAACAAGCGACTTAGGGTAGGAACCACTCAGAGCCACATTGTCTGGGAGACAGGAAGGGTGCCTCGCTCAGCTTCTCAGTGCCCTGTGGGAGGAAGGGGAAAAGCCACGTGGCCATGCTCAGGAAGAGTCTGACTGGGGAGAGCAGGGGAGGCTAGATCCTGCTGCTGACACTCCAGAGCCCCATGACACTGGGTGAGTCCCTCCAGCTCCTTCCAGCTCAGCTTCCCCTCCAAGCTGACCTCAGAGGCTTGATGGTGGGGTTCACACAGGATAACATGGAGGCACTTGGTAGTCCTTGATCATCATCATTCTGATTATTGCTCTTGTTATCATTAGCGTGGATGAAAAGCTGTTATATTCCATATTATTTCTGTGGGAGTTACTCTTCCTAAAAATTGAGTGGAAGAGGTGGTGCTTACATTGAAACTTAAGGGACAGAGCATTTCCACATCTCTGCTGTTGTTTTCAGTCATTTCAGTCACGTTGGACTCTTTGTGATCCATGGAGTTTTCTTGGCAGAGATTTTGGAGTGGTTTGCCATTTCCTTCTCTGGCTCATTTTACAGATGAGGAAACAGAGACAAACAAGGGGAAGCACCTTGCCCAGGTTTACACAATTTGTATGTGTCTGAGGCTAGATTTGAACTCAGGCAGGTGATTTTTCCTGACTTGAGACCCAGCCCTCTATCCATGCTCGTCTAGGTGTGCAGGGCGTTCAAGGAAGTTTAATGCCTCTGGGGGCAGGGCTTGCTTTGTTCCAAGAAGTCCAGTAGGAGCAGGTATTGGCTTTTAGGCTTTAAATATGCCAAACTTATTTTTATACTATGCTATTTATTCTTTTCTAGATAACACAGAAGTTGCCTATTTGAAGACTCTTAGCAAGGATGATATCATCAAATTCTATAAGGTAAGTTAAACATGTACATAAAGATGTTGATTGAAAATGTAGTAGATGGAGGACTGAGGCAAGTTGGTGGTTATTTGTACATTTCTGATGAAACCCATTTATGATGGCTTTTACAATGCCAGTTTGGTTGGTTTAAATTTCCCCTTTGTAGCATAGGCATCTTGAGTTTGACAAATAATGTAATTTGAATTTGTGTTGCTTTATTTATGTGTGACTATTACCCTAATTCTAGTGTACTCATGTTGGTTTTTCGCACTTTCACAGCTTTCCATTTTATTTGTTTTACCCCATAACATATGTCCTTTACTATATATCCTCTTAAGATAGAAAAATAGATATTAAACACCTGAATAGGTGCTAGATGCTAGGAATTGTGCTAAGCATTTTGCAAATGTTATCTAATTGGATCCTCACAACAATATCCATATTTTATAGACGAGGAAACCGAGGCCAAACAGGTTAAGTGACTTACTTTCCCAGGATCATACATTTAGTAATTATCCAAAGCCAGATTTGAACTTGAATATTCCTGATTTCCAAGCAAAGACTCCAGTCGCTGTACCACCTTTACCCATTCGTGTATTGATTTTTGCTGCAAGAATATGTGTTCCTATCCAACAGATAGCAAGAAAGGGGAACAGGAAGAAGGAGGTCTACTGCATATAGTAGTTTTTAGAAATTAAGAAAGAACAACCTCCCCCTCCCCCAGTTTCTCATCTAATCCAAACATTCAGCCCATAAACTGACTTAACCATCACTGGAATCAAAGCACTTGGCTACGCCATCAGTGCCTGTTCCAAACACCTTTTGGGTTTCTGTTTTCCATTTTTTCCCCCTCTTCAAAACTCTCCGTGGTGTGTTGAAGGAATGAGAAAAGCAAAAAAAAAAGTGAACAAGACCAAACTCAAGAGTTGATAAAAATACAATGGTGTTTCCCCCTGCATTTCTCAAAGAAGCTGCTGTTTTCATAGGATCAGATTCTAGAGAAGAAATGCATCATCATTGATGTGGGATAAAAAAAGATCCAGGAACATCCATCCACATAGGATCAGTTCTTGCGCCCATTAATGGAAGGAAATAGTAAGCACTGGATATCCAGGAAAAGCCTGCTTTGCTGTGACATTAGATCTTCCCAGTACACCCTGACTGGAACAGCACCAGCTTCTCTCACTGATTCTCAGGGTCCCTTCTCTGTGCTTACATTATTAGCTTCTTGAAGAAAAAGCCAGTGTCTAGCCTTTTTTTGGTATTCCTGTAGCACTAACCATGAATTAAGTGCTGGGTGAAGAATTTTTGGCTTAATTTAAAATATTCAAAAAAGATTTCAAAAAAGAAAAGATTCAAAGCATACTTATACCTGGCCATTTCATCCTGAGAAGTCATACTATTTTTCTGCTTTGACTATAAATATTTATTAATTAAAGGGCCACATAGCTGCCTTGCTCTCTGAAAGGAACCTGACTGCCTTGATGATAAACTTCCCTTCTGGAGTAGGAGCTTCAACTACCAGATCATGCTTAGAGAAGAGTCTTCATCATTTGGCATCAGTTTTTTTCTTTTTTGTTTTTTTTTTAATTCAACGCTATTTTATTTTCCCAATTACATGTAATATCAATTTCAACATACGTTTCCCAAAATTTAAAAATCCAAATTGTCTCCTTCCCTTTCTTCCCACCCCCCAACCCACTACCTCCTCAGAGATGGTAAACAATTTGATTTGGGTTATAAAGTCATTATCATGCAAAACATGCTTCAATATTTGGTGTTGTAAGAGAATACTCATATAAAGCCAAACCCCCAAAATAAAAATAAATTAATGTGAAACATAGCATGTTTTGATCTGCATCTGACTCCCAACAGTTCTTTCTCTGGTGGTGTACATAGCATTCTTTGTCATAAATCCCTCAGAATTGTTCCGGATCATTGTATTTCTGCAAGAAAGTAACTAAATCTTTCACAGTTGATCATCATATAGTATTGCTGTTACAATTTTCTTCTGGTTCTGCTTATTTCACTCTGCATCAGTCCATGAAGGTCTTTCTAGCTTTTTCTGAAATCATCCTGTTCATCATTCCTTGCAGCATAAATAGTATTCCATCACTATCATATTCCACAATTTTTTCAGCCATTCCTGAGTAATTGCATCAAATTTTTAGTGAAAATCCCTAAGGTCTATGAAACATGTTGATAATTTGCACTGGCTACTCCCATTCCTATAATCTCTTTCTCACCTTATAGAATCTCTCTTCCTTTAAGGCAGTGGTTCCCAAACTTTTTTAGCCTATCACCCCCTTTCCAGAAAAAATATTACTTAGTCCCCTAGAAATTAATTTTTTTTTAATTTTAATAGCAATTAATAGGAAAGATAAATGCACCTGTGGCCATCACCACCTTCCTGGATTGCTGCAGCATCCACCAGGGGGCGGTAGCACCCACTTTGGGAATCACTGTGGCTTTAAGGTATAGATTAAGAGTTATAATACTTCTTTCCTTCTGTGATTATACATATGCCTGACAAGGTGGCTGTAGGTGGTAAGGAGGGGGCATACCCTTTGTGTCAAACTTTTTGTCTGACCATCTCCTTACTAGCATCATTTTTTGTGTAGAACAGTGATGCTATGGCTACAGACCATGAGGGAGAGAGGCGTCAATGCCAGTTCTCATCCTAATGGAGATTCTGAGATTATTGTTGAAATAAAACTTTCATTTCCAAGAAGTTGGGGAACAAGAGTTCCTCCCCTTTATCCCCCAAAATATACAGCTTAGATGTTACTTAGATGCTACACAAACTTTTTTTGACCCATCTCTTCAATTGCTAGTGCCTTCTTTTCCCAACTACTTTTAGCTAATTTATATTAATTTTTTATTCTCTGTCTCTCCCAAAAACTAATTTGTATTAATTTTTTTATTCTCTCAACTATATAAATATGTATGCATATGTATCTACATGTATGTACTTTCTCATTCAAATGGAAATTTCTTTAATGTAGCAATTACTTTATTCATTGTTTTTTATCCCCCTGGCACATAGAAGACATTTAATATATGCTTACTAGTGACTAAAACATCTTCAACCATGTTCTATCATTTTTGTACCTGGCATTTTTGAACCCTTGGACATGAGAATATTTAAGATCAGCAGTATGTAAAATATTCTTTTTTCTTATTCTCCTGAAGTGTATTTTATCTCAAAATATAAACATTCTTGCATTTGGATCAGTTGTACTACCAGACGTAAGAACATAATTAATGAAACCACAATTGACCACCTTAGGTATATTGTTTCCTTTCTGTCCGAACAGCAAAACCATTGTTTGAAGCAGTGTAAAATTAGATCTTGTACAAAAAGGAAGAAATATATACAAACAATTGCCATTGTTGATACCACTTCTCCTTTTGCTTAAATTTTATCATTTACCTTTATGGCAACATGTTAGAATATTGTTAAAATACATTGTATATAGTGGAGATCTTTTTCTTTTCATTTTATAATTTGCTTGGCCTCTTTTTCATTGTAAATCAAGACTACATACTTTTCCCCCAGCTTACATTATAACATTATTGAAGCAGTTTTCCAGGATTGATACTACATTTGCCTCGTAAGGAATTGATTTTTTTTTTTTAATTTTGATGGGTAACCCTTCCCTTTTACTCTGTTGGAGAGAAAAGCTGACTTTGCCTTTTCTCTGCAGGAAATGTTGGCTGTAGATGCCCCCAGGAGACACAAGGTATCCGTTCATGTTCTTGCCAGGGAAATGGATTCCTGTAAGTATTGGATCTACTTTATGTTTTACTTATTTTTAAAAAGCACTTGTAACCATCCGTTATTTTGTAGTTCTTCTACATTAATTGCTAGGGTGGTTGCCCAAATTGCCCAAAATCCAGCAGTGATGATCTTCATTTTGTGCTAAGAAGTGAAAGGAGGGCTAGGAGTATCTGGGGGTTTCAGGCTATTAGAATGGATCTGATAGAGAATAGACTCATGTATGTTAGATTGTGATATGTCTTCATTTTACCCTCCAGGAATATGATTTTTCTAATATCAAAATACTGGCTCTTTTTAATGATTGTGGAGAACAATTTGGACTTAATTAGTATAGACTAGTTTTATACACAAGTTTATGACAGCTTTCCACCCAACAAATGACTGAGCCAAACTCCCTAGTGAAGATGCATCATGTACCAGTGAACCCTGGGAAAAATGCAGTATTGATACCCTTGAGTTAGGGTGATAAATTTCATTACAACTCTGAGTCACTAAAATTTATTCTGAAAATGCCCACTCTCTGTGTACTATGAGATTTGTTTTTGTACTTCAAATTCCAAGCTTATATGTTCATTTATGGTTTGACACTAAAACATGGTAAAAAAAAAGTCTGCAGCTTTCATTGAATAGATATTTCTGTCCTTTCCATTGGTAGAGTTTATTTTTTCCCTAAATTCATTCTTAATGGCTTCTCTAAAGGTGTGTTCTCATCTTGGAGGATTTTTAATATCTTTCACACCTGACCAGATGGATTTTCTTTACTAAGAACGCAAACGAGCATCTTTGGGGTCCTTTTAGAAAATAAGTTAGAAGTTTAAAGCTCTTAATTAATAACGCATCACTTTTGGGAACTTTTGGTTTTGATTTATTATTTTCCTGGGTGTGAGAAGTATTTTTTTTTGTTTGAAAACTCCTTTTTTATTCAAAGATATTTTTTATTTTCCCAATTGCAATAATAACAATTTCCAACATACATTTTTCAAAATTATAAGATCTAAGTTTTCTCCTTTCTCTGCTTCCCTCCCCCCTCTCAGAGATGGGGTAAGCATTTTGATCTGGGTTATACATGTATTATGCAAAATAAACTTCCAATATTGGTCATTATTGTAAGAGACTACTGTAAGAAGTATTTTTAAGGACATTTGACAACACAACTTCCTTCATCAGTTTGCCCTTTTTCACACTTAATTATCTAATTGAAGCATTTGTATGGCTCATCATGAAAAATGCCAGTGTTGTGATCTTCACTATCACAGGAAAATCAGAGGATGAGGTCTAAGGCTTTTTGCTCCCAAGCATTTATAATTATTCTGCCACGGAGAATTATAACTACCCTTATAGGAATTGCTTATATAACCTTGGGTACTCTTACCCAGGCCAAAGCTTTGACTTAGGGTAATGAGAAGAGGGTGGGCAGTTAACTGGGTAGGAAAGAAGAAAAACTATTGCAGAAACTAGTATTTGAAAGAAAAAACTAAAGAATTCCTATTGTATTCTAAAGCAATATTTTTAGCAGCAATTCTTAAAGTTATTATGGTTGTAGAGTGCATTTTTTATTTAATTGCATTTTATATTAGGGACTTGAAATTTTTTTAGAAACCTCTCTGCGTGTGCCAATAAACAACTATGTTGTACATAACTTGTTATCTTGTAGGTCCTGTTGTTGGAGAGTTTCCATGTCAGAATGATGTAAATTTGTCACAAGCACCAGCCTTACCCCAAGTAAGAAATCTGAATCCTTACTCAAAAATGTTATATTGAGATGACTTTCCAGGGAAGAAGGGCACTTGTTATTTTATGCAGCCTGCGACTGAGAGGCTTGGGGTCTCAGAGGGTTTTAGGATTTCAGTTCTATGGGCTCCAGTTCCTTCACTGACCCAGCTCAGATGTTTAGATGTTCCTTTTCCCATTTTATGGCTCCTTGGTGTTGGAAGCGTTATCTCTTGAGTATGATAAGTGAGGACTCACTGGAGGACTTCTGCCATGGTTCCTGTGCTCTTGGGAAGCATAGAAGTTCGCATAGGAGTTCTCAGGGTAGCAGAGGAATCTATACATGGTCTCTCCATGTGGGCAGTCCCTGAGGAGGAGGAGAGGCCTACCAGGGTCTGTCTTGCTGAAAGCAGCACTAACTTTATACTATGGGTTTATGGAGAAGTCTGCTTAGCCTCTACCCATTATGGAGGGAGGAGAAATCAGGCCTCTGTTATATGAGCAGTTTTGAAAATCGGAGGTCCTGTTATGTGTGCAAAAGAACAGTATTACTCTGTTGTTTCCAAGTCTGCTTGTACTTAAGTTAAAGTTACTAAGAATTGTTTTCTTTTTACCCACAACTGCAGCCAGAAGTTATTGAAAACATGACGGAATTCAAGCGGGGTCTGCCACTGTTTCCCCTTGTGAAACCACACATAAATTTCATGGCTGCAAAACTCTGAAGGACTCAACCAATGGAAAAATTGCAAATGGATCAGCATTCTCACATCTTCAGCAGGGTTCAGGATGAACACAATGTTCTTAATAGGGAAACAATCTTGCCCATTTTAGGAGTTTCTGGTTCATTCAAGATTCATACTGTATTAGAGACAGACAATTAGAAAAAGCAATGCAGTCAAATGGCATTATGTAGAGTATTAAAAATCAAAACTAATTAAAATATTAAAGTCTTGTAGATGTAGTATATTTTTAGAATGTTACATACCTATTAAAATATTTAAACTTCCCTTTAATTACTAATAGAAATCTCCCCAAACATAACATTTCTTAAAATGTTAAAACTGTTCCCACAGAATGCTCCTCTAACTCTGTAAAATAGTCATTTGTCAGAAAAAAAAAATACATTACTAAGCCTTTTCTGTAAAAAGCCTCCCAACTTGATAAAGAAGGCTTCAAAGCTTTTTGAAAGGTGACAATGTTGGGGAACACCTTTTAAGAAGAAAATTGATCCTCAAAAAAATGCTTTCTACTGGTTTGTTTAATAAGATCAATGGTGAATATAAAATTTGACAGATAATGGACAAGAAAATACCTTTTTCTTTTACTGGTGAAATCATTGAATGTGTAGGCATGGTTTTAATCTTTTTATAAATGTGAACACATTTTATATTCAAATTAGTAGACTGGCTGGAAACCCTAGTCCATCTCATTTATTTATGGTTCCAGAAACACTATCCCTTTCATCAATTTTATCCCATATTGAATTTTCTCAGGATTACTATGTGGCCATTTTCTTTCTGGTTAAAATGATTTTAATTGCAGTTCTTCTTGTTTCTGAGTGGTCTGTGGCATTCATCATTTTTACTTCTTCTCATTCACACACTGCTACCTTAGTTTAACAAGCACAGGTAGGGTTCCCCGAGGAGTGCCTGACACATTCTTCTGACCTCAAGTGACGTCGTCAAAGCACGCCCAGCGACATACACAGTGCGTCAGAGCTGGCCTCCTGGACTTGCGGCACCGAACAGAAAAGGAATACATGAGATCTGTGAGCAGTGAAACAGTTCCCATGTGGATCATGAGGGGTGAGGCAGTACCAGAGACACATTTTTTGGAGTCATAGTGGAAAACAAAACCCCAGATTATTTTTAACAGCATGGATTTTCTAAAATTCTTAAATTGTTAGTAATCTTACTATGTTGATAAATTAATGCCTTAAAATGTTGATAAATTACTTTAAAATAAATAGAAAGTAACTGGAGTGAAATAACTGAGGCTTTAGTATCCCTGAGCTTCTGTCTTTTTTTTTCCAGGTGAAGTTAATATAGTAAATTCATCTGCTTTAAAAATACTTGCCATTTTCAAAACTTAATTCAAATGAAATTGTGGAGATGTGCTGATTCTCTATGCTGGTATCTTTGACATTAGGCTGTCAAACCTGGAGCCAGTTGTAACAAATGAAATTCTCAGAACAGCCAGTCGCCTCAGTTTCAATATGACATGGCTTCCTTATGTAAAGTCACAACTTTTCACATCTAAGTTTTTATACTTGCCATTTTTCAAAACTAAAATTGGGGGCATAAAAACTGGGGCAAGAGTAATTCTATTCACAAACATGGAGGCTGCCTTTGAACACTTGGCCCCATTTCTACTTGCAGATGAGCGGTGCTAAAATGGTCTTTTTACCCTTTGCCTTCAGGACCTGACTTTCTGAAGGCTTCTGTCATCTATCAGGAGGTCTGTGTGTTTTATCATTTCCTTCTGGTTATATATATTTATATAGAATATGCAGGTTATTACCAAACTGCAGATATAAATAAAGGAGATATAAAATGGGCTGGAATATACAAACTTGCCCTGATAATAGGCCACTAAAATCCACCGGGTAAAACTTTTACATTGAAAATGAAGTGCTATGGATGCAATTTTAACTTTTTTTTAAAAAAATTGGATGAAATGCAACTATCAAATAATTTTTTGAGGAAGGTCTGTTTTTTAAGTTCTGGAAGGTAGCTCGTGTGGCATGCCAGAACTCTGTCCTCCGGCCTTTTACCCAGTTTCTGAGTTGATCTAGCAGTACAGTTTGATAACTCAGGCATATTAATGGGTCATTTCAATGGATCCAAAGCTGCAGTGTCTCTAAGCAATAACAGACTACCTAGGATGCTGTTATTTACTCTTAGTGCTTGTTAAATACAAATTGTGGAAGAAAACGTAAATTATTAGTTCCATGTAACTTTTTAAAGGCTTCTTTTGAGTAGTTGATGTGGAATTGAGAGCATGTGACAGCCAGTGTGGCCGTGTGCTGGGGTTATCCTGTTTACAAATAAATCGTCTGAATTTAACCTGCAGAGTTTGCTTTCGTATTCTTCTTAGTTCACCATATTCCAGTTGAGTTACTAATTATTCATTGATCCACCTCCTGATGTGCTATGGAATGGCTAAACGAGCCACGAGCCAGACTGGAGACTATTTAAGAATGTTTTTTCTTCATCTACTTTCTGGCAGTGTTTGGCCAGGGAAAACAAACTAGAGAAGGCAATTGTTCCTGTGTGTGTGCGGAGCAAGAGGTCTCTACACGGCGGGGCCTCACGGCAGCCCCCTAAAAGGCTGCTGGAGACAGACGTGCATTTAGCCAGGGTCCTCCAGGACTTCTCTTCCCTGGATTTCCAGCCCCGACATCTTCCCTGTCCAAAGAACCCCCCTTTGTGAGCCGCCGCCTGGCGCTCACTTAGTCAGAGCCTCCCCCTGCGATCGTTTCTAGCAAGCCTCAGCCATGCCGACGGCTCACCCAGTCAGCATTTCCTTTGACTGCTTTAGTAGCAGCATCCAGAAGAGCTCTTGAATGGGGTAGCTGACGGGGCACACGTGAACGGGGGAGCCAGTTCTTTGCCTTTAGCACGTACTTGCTCAGGACTGTTTCCTTGAGAGGTTGGTTTTTTTTCCCCCTAAGTAGGAATTTCTGCTTTTTAAGTCTCCCTATTACAGGAGATGACAGCATCAGCCTATCCGCTCTTTCCCTGTAGTTACTCCCTATGGATTGGCTTCTGGATCTTAAGAATCATTTCTCCTCACCGAGTTTCACTTTTCTTTGTGATTGGAATCATTTAATTCTATTGGCTCACTGCAGAGAAATTCAGTTAGAGTCCTACCAAATGATATCTTTTCTCTGAGGGTTGTTCCATTTTCATTTGCCTCCCATCAGGCTATCTAGCAAAAGAACTTCACTTACATCCACCCATTCTAATCATAACCCTCCCGGCTTACACATGGCAGAGATTCCCTTTCTAAAGATGAGGATGCAGGTTCTGACCCGAATCCACTCCCCCTGGCCCCAGAGCCACTTCTCAGAACGAGGACCCGGACCAGGGCTTTCCCCAGATCCCCCTCCGCTTGGTAGCCGCCCACGACGAACAGCTTACCAAGGAGCACTGACTGCCTGGCTATGGCTGTGTTCAGCAGTCACGCCGGAAATCATCTTAACATTTGTACGGCACCAGGCGGTTTTCCTGGTGTTTTCACACAGTGCGCTTTCTTTTGGCTCTCACAACCACCTATTGAGGTAAAGGCAGAACAACTGAAATAATGTACGAAAAGGACTTTGCAAGCTTTAGAAGGCTATAAAGGGGAGTGCTTACAATTATTGCTATAATGTATATAACATATAAATAAACATAATCAAATTTTATAAATAATACCATAAAAATGCACAGAGTAAGTATTCGCTGTAGTCCAGAGTCATGGAACTTAGCCTGCAGTCTGAATCTCCTGAAGCCTAGCCTGTTGCTTAGTTTATTGTTCTACGCCGTCGATGAGCTTATACTAACATCAGTGTTGCCACTGTTAGACTGTGTCTTCCCGGACCACCAGGCTCTTATTCGTGCTATCCAAACCCTCTTCAAGAATTCAAGAATAGTGAATGGTGGCTCATCTTAGAGTTATAAAGAAGAAAGACCCGAGAACTTAAACAAGGACCCTTGGCTCTAGAGAAGGATGCTCTATGATTTCCTGGGTACTGTGCCTTTAGCAAGTGCTTGGCCAAAGAAGAATGGAGAAAACGCACCCCATCCCCTGCTTTGCCAAGCTGTGGATGTTGGGGGAGGTGGGGTGGGCAATATGGGTGAGGAATACTTGCCTATGTTGTCAAAATCAGCTGATATGTTAGTTGATTTTGCAGGGTTTTTTTTTTTATGTTATAAGGAATGGCTTTCTGGGAATGGAGAGGGATGAGACATTCTGAAATGAAGGAGATATAAAAACAAAAGATTAATAAAAATCAGATTTTTTTTTTTACAAGTACATGTTTAGATTTGGTTAAGGATTTCTCTAACTAAAGTCTTGTTCCTGTGACAGCCATGTGCTTAAAAACAAAGAATTATAAACACAGTCATAAACGTTGGTCATTTCACATTTCTAGCCACCAGACATTCAATGACACACAACAGACCACTCTACATCTCTACCAGGGAAGGTTTAGTTGGCTTGGGGACAGGCGAATGCCAGCTCAATATGCTACTAATCTGACACTTTATCAGATTGTCCCATAATAGGATTGGGAATAAGCCATTGAGGATGGACTAGAAGACCCCTACAGTCCCAGAGGTGAAATTCTGATGCTATAAATGTCTCTTGTGATCCTCTGACGCCCTTTCTGAGGACATTTTGCTCCAACACTTAGCATATCAGATCTGAGAGCACAGCAGTGGGAAAAGTGCCAAGATGATCCACATTCTTGGTTTGTGAAAATTGTAATTTATTATGAATGGGCTCTTCTAAAGACTGATATCAACTCCTAGTTGAATGGTAATTTATTCTCTGATGAAAGACATTTTGAATGATTTAAATTCCTATTTGCTGTAATGGAATAATATTGTGACTTATGAATCAGAACATTAAATTATGTATGACATTACATTTTTTTCTTTCGTGTAGTTTTTTTTCTTTTTGCTACGAAAAAAAAATCCTGCACTGTAGAATGCAGAGCCTTTTTTAGCAAGCTATAATTTTCCCATGATTTTCATGCATCACTCATTTCTTTTTCCAATTTTCCCTCTTCCTTCAACTTCCAGAAATTCTTATTGGACTCATTTTCAATTTGTATTACTTTTTCCTTTGCCTCTTGTAGCTATTTTTAATGCTGTCTTCTGAATTTGTGTCTTGGCCTTTTTCCTGGCAGTAGTGACTTTATGGTCAAGTTGTTCCAGACTGTTTTCACAGCCATTTGGGGGGGATGTGTGTGTGGGGTGGTCTGCAAGTTTTCTGTATTTATAGGATGGTGTGACCACTGTTCCCCTGGTCTGTTCTCTGGTCTTTACTCAGGAAGGGCCCCAGATCTCTTGCAGTCAGAAGCTCTTGTGGCCCTCTTGGCCCTGGAACTCTTGACCCACAACTGTATATGGGCAATGCCATTTCTAAACAGCATCTGATTCTGGTCCTGTTGTTGCCTCAGAGACTCCTATAACCCTTACTATTTCTGGGCTCTCAGAACTGCTGCTCTTGCAGCCACCTCCAAGACCCACCACTGATGTTATCATTGGCTACTCTTGGGACCAGCCTCCACAGTGCATCACAGACCTCTCCTACCTACCAACATTCCAAGTTGTCTTGGGCAGGAAAAATAACTCACCCAACCTTTTGTTGACTGTGCTACTCCAGAATTTGATTTGCCATCATGACAGTTTGGCCAGGTTGCTGCCTCTACGCTGCCATCTTGGCTCACTCCCCCTACCCTCCTCTTTTTATCTAATCTGAAAAACAAATAGGTTGTATCATACTCTTCAAGGTCTTTTCCAGCTTTAAATTCTTTGAATCCCTGAGTCAAGTACTGAGTTTAAGTTCTGGCTCTGACACACACATTGCCTCCCTCTCTCCCTCCATGACTCCAGGCAAATCAGTTGATTGTTATGACTTGGTCCCCATCTAAGATGAGCTAATAAAGATGGTCATATTTCCTACCTCATAGAGTTGTGAAGAAGACACTATTAATCATGCATTGACTTTTTTAGTTGTTTTGTAGAATTCTTGGCAGATAGACCTGAGATGCTTTTTGCAGAGAATCTATAAAATTCTCTAAGCTGTGAGTCTGGTAAAATACCTGAAGGCATCCTTCACTACTCTCAAGGAGACTGAGAAATACACGCTCTTTTCTAAAATGAGAACTTGAACTCAATCCCCATTGCTAGAGAGTTCACATAGCCTCCAGATTCAACCTTTTTTTTTTTTTTTTTTAATCTTGAGTTTTGGATTCTTTTTAAGATTTAAATTTATTTAATTTTCAGTTCTAAATTGTCTCCCACCTTCCTCTCTTCTACCCATTTGAGAAAGCAAGAGGGAAAAAGCCATTTCCAATATGTATAATTAAAATAAATGTCTTTATTTCCCACCTCCCCTTACACGCATACATGGATGCTACACTGAGTCGTCTATCACTTCTCCCTTCGTAAGTGGGCAGCATATTCCCCAAGTCCTCTGGACTTAATAAGTCAGAGATCCTAAGCCTTTCCAAGTTGTAGACCAAACTTTTGAGCGCATACTTCTATCAGTATATTCTTCTACCTGCTGAGTATGCTGGAGAGTGGGAGACAAGTGCAGGAAATTTTCCCAATAACATTTACGTAGTTAATATAAGAGTTTATTTCTACCTGCCTTTGAGGGACTTATGCCCAGCTCAGAAGTGGATAGGACGGGTGCTTGCACAGCTGTAGGAGAGGATGGAGACGGGAGCATTGGTCTCTAGGAGCGTAACTGCTATTGCAGGGAAGGTCGGGGTGTGCTTCATCTGATCCCCTGGTGGGTTGATCACTCGCTTCTTGGAGTCAAATCTTGCCACAATGGCTCTTGCCATGACCCTGACCTTCATTAGACCACAGCTCTAGATTCTAGATCCTTAATCCACATAGCGCAGCCTTTTGGGCTCCACAGCATCTACTCAAAAGCAAATGGAGCCCATCAGTGAACCGCAGCTCTCTCAGTCTTTAGATTCCAGTGGTTTCCTCTCCTTGGTCCACTCTGACCATGAACTTCGCTTTCATCTTACCCTAGTGTCATGCCGCCTTTGTACTTAGAATGGTTTGAAGTCTATTTTCTGTTACTGTCAGGACTGTGAACTAGTAACTTTGGAGTCTGGGACCAACACAAAAATGGATTCAAATGTGGTGGGAGGTGGGATGGAAGGAGACCCTAGGACACTGGGAGGTTGCTACTGAGGCTCGGGGAAGGGGAAAGAATCCTCCATTTGGTAACTTCTTATTTTAATTAATTCTTGCTAACTGGATGGTGAGCTTAATTATCTTCATACTGCCGAAGGGCTCAAAATGCTGAAAGCATCCTCTCCAAATTTCAATGTATTGGCCAAAGTTCTGCTCCGCACAATTCCACCTTTGACCACGGCTGTTTCAAAAGGAAGAGCATCTAGGGGTACCCATCCTCTCTTTCCAAGCATTTGACCCTGAATCTGCCTCCTGGACCTTGTCACTGACTCAATGACATTCTTACCTTCACTTGCAACCTGACCTTTGCTTTATATATTTTCATATATATGTATATGTATATATATGTATGTATGTATGTATGACATGTTCTCCATTAGTCCGTGAGCTCCCTGAGGGCAGAGATCTTTGTCTCCCCAGCACTTAGTACAATATCTAATACATAATAAATGCAAAAGAAAATGCTTGCCGACTGATAGTATGTTGGCTTCTGACTTCAATTTGAAACTGAACTAATTGTTCTTGGCAGCCTGCTCTCCCTCTCCCCCAGCCACCTTGCTATTCCTGCTCCTTAATATCTTCCCTAGTTGTTTTTTCCCTCTGACTCCTTTCTTCTAGATTTCCTTCTATGATATTTGATGGCTTAATTGAATTGCATAGATCCTAGGATGCTGGCTCCCTGGCTGCCTTCCTCCATATGGTCTTCTTCCTTACTTGAAATGCTCCTCCTCCCTCCATAGTTATTTTAGCATTTCCTCTGCATCTGCTTCCATCTGTCCTTTACAGAACATCTGGCTCAGTGGATTGAGAGCCCAGCCTAGAGACCAAAGGTCCTGGGTTCAAATTTGATCTCAGAAACTTCTAGCTAGATGACCCTGGGCAAGTCACTTAGCCTCCATCGCCTAGCCTTTACCACTCATCTGCCTTGTAACCAATATATCCCACCAGTATAGTCTAGTATCTTGTTCTTTTGGCTCTCTTCACTTTATTCTGCATCAGTTCATGTAGATCTTTCTTGTCTGTATTCATCACTTTCATCATTCTTACAGCCAAGAAATAATTCCATTATATTTATGTACCACAATTTATTTAGCCATTCCCCAATTCATGAACATCTGTTTTGTTTCCAATTCTTTTCTATCACAAAAAGTGCTGTTATAAATAGTTCTTCTTCCAATGGATTCCTTGGGGTTTAAGCCCAAGAATGGAATCTCTGGGTCAAAGGGGATGTCCATCATGGTCACTATTTGCATAATTCCTATTAGCTTTCCAAAATGGTTATACTCATTCATAACACCATTAACATCTTTTGTGTATTTTTAAAAAATATTTTACTGATGTTCTTTTTTTCTTTTAGCATCACTACAGCACAATCTCTCTGAAACTTCTTCCTAAATAAAAATTAAAAGCCTTCCCTCACAACAAATGATTATGGTCAACATAAAAAATACACATATTAGCTGTATGTGAAAATTCATGTCTTATTCTCCAACTCTATTGCTTCACTGTGCAGAAATGGGAAACAAGACTCATGTTTTCTGGAATCACAATTGGCTAGTTGTCAAGTCAACAAACATGTATTAATTACATATTATGTG
Organism: Gracilinanus agilis; assembly: GCF_016433145.1. Taxonomy (NCBI): domain Eukaryota; kingdom Metazoa; phylum Chordata; class Mammalia; order Didelphimorphia; family Didelphidae; genus Gracilinanus; species Gracilinanus agilis. The sequence goes on along the minus strand of NC_058131.1, from coordinate 642,609,979 downwards.
CCAGACACTGTGCTGAACACCAGAGATATAAATGCATACAAAAAGACAGTCCCTCCTCTTAAGGAGCTTATATTCTTATGGGAACAGACAACATACAAAAGTGATATTTTTTTTGGAGGGGTGGAGAAATACAGTACAGTATTTACAGCATAATATTATGTGAAGTAAATTATTTAGGCAGGCCAACTTTTATTTGTTATAATATTCTCTTATGTTTATATAACATAATTTGTTGGGCTATTCCCCAATTCATGAGTACTCACTTGGTTTCCAGTTCTTTGCTACAACAAAAAGTATTACCATAAATACTTTTGTGAATATGGTCTTTTCCCTCTGATCTCTTTAGGTGCTTATGCATAGCAGTGGTATTGCTGAGTGAAACGATTTACGGTCTAGTGACTTTTGGGGTGTAGTTACAAATTACTTTGAAAAATGGTTTGACCATTTTATAATTCCACTAATGTATTATTATATTAATTCAATGTCTTCTCACAACCTTTTCAATTTAACTTTTCCTTTTTAGTAATATTTGCCAATATGGTGGGTGAGAGGTAAAACCTCAGATTTTTCATTATTATTTATCTTCCTATTAGTTGGAATACTTTTTAATACAGTTGCTGAGAGCTTGCAATTTGTTCTGTTGAGAATTAGCTGTTCATATCCTTTGACCATTTAATTTTTGGAAGAATAGGTCTTATTTTTACATATTTGTAGTTATTCCTTATATATATTAGAACTTTGTCAGATAAATTTTCAGAAGAGATTTACCCCAGCTGTTTTCTTTCTCATTCTTACTGAAGTAATTTTCGTTCATGTAAAACTTTTCAATTTTATGTAATCAAAAATATCCCATTATAAGTAACTTTTAAATGACACAATTTACACCCATAGTTCCTTTTCTGTTTTTTAAAGTCTTTTCTCCTCTTCACTACCAACAGTCCAGTAGTATCAGCTCATCCTCAGCAACTCCTTTATTTGAATTAATTGATTCTCCAAATGCTAGACTGGTTTCACACACATAGAGGAGTTTTGCTGTGCTTCTCTGCCTCCCCTGCTCCTTGCCAAAAACCTGAAATGCTACCATTAGGGATTCATTAGAGTTCTAAAGCTTTTCAATCTTCCAGGGTCTCTATTAAAATGCAAATACCTCTATTCGTCCCATGGTCTTAAATTTTTATTTGCTGTTGCTTAGGAAAGATAATGATAACTAGTGGTGTGAGGATGGGGCCCTAGAACAGATGAGGATATCAAGAGCTGGCACATACTGTAAAGCAGTGGTTCCCAAACTTTTTTGGCCTCCCACCCCCTTTCCAGAAAAAATATTACTTAGCTCCCTGGAAATTAATTTTTTAAATTTTAATAGCAATTAATAGGAAAGATAAATGCACCCGTGGCCATCACTGCCCCCCTGGATCGCTGCAGCACCCACCAGGGAGCGGTAGCGCCCACTTTGGGAATCACTGCTGTAAAAGAAGATAGGACAAGGGTTGCCTCTGCCCCAGTTTGGCAGGGGGTTGGTCTTGGCTTTGTTCACTTGGTAGGATGGGCTTTTGATCCCAGAGGGCCCTCTCAGAAATGACATTTTATCAAGACAAGGGTCAGATTAAAAAAACCAAAAACATAAATAACTAACTTTTTCTTTGAAATTTCAATTGCTCTAGCCACTTTTGTTTCTTAGTTCTACTATATTGGTATTGGCAAAAGCCAAGGTTCCATCACTGCATTGCCAACCAACATAATTTGATTCAGTGCCTTATAAAATCTTTTTTTTTTTTTTTAAACCCTTACCTTCCGTCTTGGAGTTAATACTGTGTATTGGCTCCAAGGCAGAAGAGTGGTAAAGGTAGGCAATGGGGGTCAAGTGACCTGCCCAGGGTCACACAGCTGGGAAGTGTCTGAGGCCAGATTTGAACCTAGGACCTCCCGTCTCTAGGCCTGACTCTCAATCCACTGAGCTACCCAGCTGCCCCCTCTTATAAAATCTTAATAGTTTACATTCTCTCATGGCTGGACACTAAATTACAGCTGCTCCTGCAAAAGGACACTTTGAGAGGGAGGTGATGAGAGAGAGAAAGAGAAGAGAAAAAGAGAGAGAGAAAGAAGAGAAACAGAAAGAAGAGAGGGAGACAGAGAGAGAGGAAGGAGATATTTTTCAGACCTTGGTTTAAAATTAACTTATTGGCTAGAAAGTTGTGGAAATGAAGATGGCCATTCTTAGCCCTGGGAAGCCAACTAGTGCAGTGGCTTGAGGAGCAACAGGTCTGGAGTCAAGAAGACCTAAGTTCAAACTTGTCCTCAGACAGTTTTTACCTATGTGATCCTGAACAACTTGCTTAACCTTCTTTGCCTCAGTTTCCTCATCTGTCAAATGAGCTGGAGAAGGAAATGGCAAACCATTTTAGTATCTTTACTGAAAAAAAAAAAAACAACCAAATGGAATTTCAGAGTCAGATATAACTAAAGCAACTGAACAACAATAATTCTTAGCATCTGACTAAGATCAAAGCCACAGTCACCAGCAGAGGCCACTCACTGCTCTTCTGAGAGCTGGCAGTCATCAGACCTGCGATTGTACATTAAGAGAAATAATCCCTTGGAAATACACTACAATCTGGTATTCCCCAATTCAGAGGTAATGGGCATGGATCGAATCCAAAGTTCCTATGACTGAAAAAAAAATCTGGGTTTCTACATTGCTATGCTCCTCGTCTTTCCCCAATGGCGGCCTCTATTTTTGCTACTCTCTTTGAACCCAGATTTAAAGTGCTATTAGTTTACAAATAGGCCAAAAAGTTAGCCTTTTCCTGATAATCACAGGAGCGTTCAATTTACAAAATCCATTAACCATATGTCTGAAATGGAACCCCTAAGTTTTCATTTGCATTCCTTTAGTCATGATTTGGACCATTTTTTTATATAGTCGAATTTTCATTTTTCTTTGTTGATAGCCTGGATTTCTTCTTTTGAAAACCACCCGCCCACATCATTTGACCATTTACTTCCTGGAGAATGGCTCTTATTCTTATAAGTTTGAAATAGATCCTTATATATCTTAGATAGGAGAACTTTATCAGAGAAACTAGCTGTGAAGATTTTTTTCCCCACTTGTTTCCCTTGTAATTTTTATTATGTTAGTTTTGTTTCTGTCAAATCTTTTAAATTTTATATAATCAAAATTGTCCATTTCATCTTTTGGGATCCCCACTATCACTTCTTTAGGTGTGTACTTCCCCCATCCATATATCTGAAAGATAATTTCTTCCTTGCTCCAGACTTAGCACTGTCAAAGCAATATGATCATTGCCTTTGAGATTCAACTCCAATATACTTAGCACTGAGGTCTTGTCTTGTACTCTGATCCTGCCAGTGGTCTTCTCCTCTCCCTTTTCCCCTCCCTCTCACCACTCTCCCAAGTAACGAGCTTTTTTTTTTTTTTTTTTTTAATTCTTACCTTCTGCCTTAGAATCAATACTGTGTATTAGTTCCAAGGCAGAAGGACTAGGCAGTGGGAGTTAAGTGACTTGCCCAAGGTCACAAAGCTGTCAGAGGTCAGATTTAAACCCAGGATCTCCCATCTCTGGGCTTGGCTCTTAATCCACTGAGCCACCTAACTGCCCCAGTAATATACTTTTTTTCTAACATCAGACTTTCTGATGTGTACTTCTGTGTATTCTTAGATAATCAAACAACCTCTTCCTCTCTACTTTTTTTGCTCCTTCCCAACTCTTCCATGTTTTCTGTTTACTTGTGGACTTCGGTCTTAGAGAACTGTGCCATCATGCTGGGTGGGTCCCCTGCAGAAAATTAATGGGAGGATCCAGGCCTGAGTAATGTAGGTTAAGAAGGCAGGGATGGGCCATGATCAGCAACACAGGAGGGGAAGGTTCAACCACAAAAGCCACACTACCAGACTTTTCAGCAACCGAGTACAAATTTTTTAAAAACCAGTTTTTCTTATGTGGCATACGATAACTATTAGTTTTTTAATTCAACTTCGTTGTAGACATTAGTAGACTAAATTACTTGGTCTGAAATTACTTTGTCTGGGATCTCAGATTGCCAACACTTTCCTAAGACCAGCTAAATTGAGGAAATAGCATGGTTTGCCATCAGGAGTTGGGAAAGAGCAAAAGGCACTTCAGGCTTCTGAGGCACTGCAGGGTGGGGCTTTGGATAGTCAGAAATTCTCTTTCCCTTATTTTTCTCCTCTGTACAATGAAGCAATTGAACTAAACAAACTCTAAAATTCCTAACAGCTGTTATGATTACAATGATCTCAAAAGACTGATTTTCAGGTAAGAATATGTGAGTTTATTGATTATATCAGGTTTATTGGTTAAGCCAGCATCATAACCGATAAAGTGATAGAGATCTCCGTGGATCCCTCGCTACCAGGGGATGACTCAAGCTGCATCGGACAGTCTAATAAATAGATTTTTAGGAGCTCTTGATTCAGCCTCTTCCCTTGACCATCCTAAGACATTTAATTGGTTATAGCTAATTAAGTGGTCCATCAACTTGTCTACTCTCCCCAGTCTCCATAGGTAGACAGGTGCCATAGGCTAGAAAAGAACCCTTCTTCCCTTCATCTATTAGTCTAATTTTGTTAAAAAGGAAGACATTCCTTGGGTTCCCAAGGACAAAGAAAAGGCAAAAAGCAGCAGACTAGATGATATCTCTGACCCCAAAATCCGAGAATACACAATAATTTCCCTTAATATGTAGGGATGAATACAGTATATGAGAATTAAATTCTCACACAGCTCTGAATGATCCCAGGGCCCTGGAATTGGAGGCAACTGAACCCAGGAGTAGGAGAGAGAGGCCCTTGGGAGGAAGAAAGTAGAAGAGTATGGAAAGGGAGCTGGGAAGGCACCAAAGACTAACTTCAATTACTTTGCAATATTGTGTGGCATGTGAACTCGTCACAAATTGCAATCCCAAGGGAAGAGGTTTTCACAGTGTGGTCTCCGTAAATCCAAAGCTATTTTTATAATAACACTAAGCTTATTTGTCTGCTAAAACATTCCTTCCCCTCATAAAGCTGAATTTTCTTCACAGCCTTCAGTCAAAATAATAGATTGAATGCAAAACCAGGTCTGAGAATCCAGCTATCTTTTATTAAGCCAGGCATTTAAGAGATTTGTAAAAATAAGTAAAGCAGCGCCACTCCTCATTGGATTTTTCTTATTTTGGAAAAAAGTTATTTTCATTGAAATTAGCAATTTACATTGATGTGTAATGGGGTTGTTGTTTTTAAATGAATAAGTGAAAACATCTTTTTAAAATACGTTTTCTAATATGTCTAAAATTGATAAATATAACCCATGGAAACAAGACCTCTTTGGAGGTACTCAATAATTTTTAAGAGTGTAAAGAGGCTTGGAGGCTAAAAAGTTTGAGAAGAGTGGCTAAAGAACAATGCATTTTAGAACCGTGGCCAGGACAAGGAAAACATACTAATAGATACGAAGGGAAAAACACTGAATACCACCTGCCCCTGCTGCCATTCCACCCCACTGGACAATATTTTGATGAAATGCTCTCCTGTCCTCTTTCTTCAAGATGGTGCTAGCTTCCAAATGCTAGCATCCCTTGCTTAAATATCTTGGCTGCTGCTCCTCCCTGGAGGAAGAAGTGTTCTTGCCATGCCTACAGCCCACCTGAGCTATTTTCTATGCTGAACATGCAATTTTTGGCCCTCTTTCATTTTTATTTCTCCACTGGGACATGGGTGACCATTTTTCTTGCTGAATACCTCAGAGCTGGAAATAGAATGTAATAACACAGGGGATGTTCATAAACAATGTTCATGGGTTTTTCTTTGTCTGGCCATAGGCAGATTTTGTTAAAGCCTGGCCAGAGTTGCTGTTTCAAATAGAACTATTTCTTATTTTCCTGTGGACCAAAGAAGAGTAAGAAACAATGAGTAAGGCCTTTTGTCCTACTCTCCCTTGATCTCCAGTGTTGTCAAACTGTGCTCTGCACACAAAGGTAGGCTGAGTCAGAGTTCTGCACCCTGGCATCTGGACCGGCTTTGTTCTCCATCTGTCTTGCCAGAACTACTGGCACTTTTTGTCCCCTGACAAATATGACACTGACTTCAGACTCTAGTCATGCTCTAAGAATAGGGTATGTTTATGGAAATGACCTTATTCAGTGGCTTTTTCTACCCCTTAGACATTGGGCTTTCTGGCACTGCCTTGCTGGGCAACTCTGAAGCGGTCATTTTGTTTCCCCTTCTGGAAAGTGAGAGTAATAATATTTACACTACCTAGCTCGTAGGGTCGTTGGGGAAAAAAATGCTTTGACAACCTCAGAACTCTGTGAAAATGGGAATGCTTTTATTATTCCCAGACTAGCAGTGGGCCAAGATGTGTCATAAAGAAGATAGATCTATATGTGTATATGTATGCACACATATAAATGTAAATCTATATATTGATAAATCTATATATACATATACATTTAGCTAACGATAGATTTAGATCTTTGGATATGGATTTTGATTCACAGATAGCACTGACATATTGGCAGCAATTACATGAAATTTTAACTACACCATCTAAAATAGGTAGTTAGATGGTTTAGTAGTAGTCAGGAAAACCTAAACTCAAATCTAGCCTCAGACATTTATTAGCTGTTTTACTCAAGTTATTTAACCTTTGCCTCAATTTCCTCATCTGTAAAATGGGGATAATAATAGCACTGGCAGGTCCAAGGGCAATTGTGAAGATAAAATCATACAGTATTATGAGGTTAAAATGAGATGATAAATTATTCTGAGCCTTAACACACTATGCAAATGCTAGTTGTTTTAGTATTATTAAAATTTAGTATTGTTATTACACTATACAAATGCTAGTTGTTTAGTGTAAATATTTAGTATTGTTATTTAGTATACTTTAGTATAGTGGGGGAGAATCAGGGAAGGTTTCTTGGAAGAGGTAAAATTTGCGTTGGGCTTTAAAGGAGAAGTAAGGGGTTCAATAGGTAAAGAGCGGGGAAGGAAGGCATTCCAGATATAGGAACCAGCAAGACAAATTACACAAAAATGGGGGAGCACAGTTGGGTGTTTGGAGTACTGAGATTTGTCCAGTTTGGCTGGAGTCTAGTGGATAGAAGACAATATGATGACTTCAGGTCATTAAAGAAAGGTAGTTTCAATTCTAGTTGCAGAAGTTGTTGCATACCAGAGAGAAGAATTTGCATTTTACTTAGACCAAAAAAGAGTGATATAAGAAAAATTATTTTGATAGCAGTATGAAAGAGAGGTTTGAGAGGGGAGGGAGTGGAGGTGAAAAGATCATTCAAGAAATTGCTGTGGGCAGTTAGCAATGAAGGACTCTTACTAGGATGATGGTAATAATAATAATAATAATAATAATTAACAGTAATGATAAACTGTTACGGTTCGCAAAAATATGTTAGCTCATTATATCCTCACAACAACCCTGGAATATGGGTGATCACCATTTTACAGGTGAGGAAACTGAGGCAGAAAAGAAATGAGGTGACTTGCCCAGTGTCACTCAGCTAGGGTAGGATTTGAACTTAAATCTTCCTGATTCCAAGTCCTACAATTCCAGTCCTAGCCACCAGAGGGAACCTAGAAGAGAAACCAATTCAAGAGTGTGGAAATTAAAGGTGATTGGATAAAAGAAGGGAGGGACAAGGAAGAGTCAGAGATAATCCCAAAGTTAGAAATATGAGAAACTAGATGAATGAATGATTCCACAGATGGAAATTATGAAACCAGAAGGAAAAGTAAATTTGTCTTTGAGTTTGAGGTGTCTGTGGAGAATCCAGGGAACTTCAAATACAGGAGGGTAATTAGATCTAATTAGACTTTCTCTTTAAAGAATTACATATGCAAACTGCTCATTTAAAGTAGCTCCACAGATGCCTGGACTAAGCCTGCCCTCCAAAATCCATTGAGCCTTGGTCAGGAGCCCCAAATCTCCAGTACTCGGAAGGATGTGGTAGTCATGCACTTGGCCATGGCAGCTAGCCACAATGGGCAGACAAAGGGTTGATCATCTGATTTCAAGCAAGTATGAAGGAAAGAAGAAAGTGAAGAGCAGGCTATGGTTGGGCTGTTCAGAGTACCATTCTTTCTCCTCTTCCCCTCTTCTGGTAATCTATGATCTTTCTTGGTCTCACTGTGACCTGGTTTGCCCATTGGTTAATCACACATTTCCCTTCCGTTCCACTGGGTAAAAGAACAAATACTTTGTAATATATATACATAAAGAAGCAAAACAAATCCCTCACAGGCTATCTTCGAAATGTTTACATTTACATTTTGTTCCAGGCTGATCCCCAGTCATCTCTCTGTCAGTGTGTTGGTCTTCTGGAATCATGGATGGCCATTGTGTTGGTCAGAGTTCTTAAGAGCTTTCAAAGTAATTTGTATTTGACAATCTTGTGATTGTATAAATTGTTCTGCTTCTGTTCATTTCATTCTTCATTGGCTTCTCAAATTCATTTTTATAATATTGATGTCGGAGTATTAACATTTCACCAAAGTTTAAGTTTGCTTCACTCTGCATAAGTTATACAAGTCTGTCCATGTCCCTGAAATAATCTATTTTTTTTTTCATTTCTTATTTCTTATCAAACTCCCTATAGCAAACCTTTTCCATTTTAGATCCCTTTCTCTCATAGACCAAGCCCTAAACTTGGAGTCAGAAAGACATGAGTTAAAATCTCACCTCAGATACTTACTAAACTATGACTGTAGGCAAGTCACCTAACTTTTCTGAGCTTAAGGGTTTTTTGTTTTTGTTTGCCCTCTAAAGGCCAACCTCTCCTGGTGCCCACAATTGCATCCACTCCTGCCTCCTTTGAAAATTTCCTTCACCATTCATTACTTTTCTTTCTCATTTTCAGCTTCTTCTGTTATGTGGAAGAGAGAGACCCTGTTTCTCCTTTCCAAAATTCCCTTTCATACTTCCTATCTACTAGCTCCTTCCTCATTGGTGAAAAACAGGCTAAGATCTTGGTCTTAAAAAACAATTTTCACTTGATCCTCCTTCAAGCAATAGGTAGGCATCCCTTTTACTGGTACTCCTCAAGAATAGTTCACTGTCTCCACCTCCATACACTCAATCTCTTGGAAATCCAGCTTCTGACCGCCACATCCCTTCCCTCCTTAACTCAAGTTTCTCTCTTAGAGGTTAAAAATAGTCTTGTCAATGTTAAATCTGAAGGCCTTTTCCGAAGCATTCAGTGCTATTGGCCATCTCTTTGGGCTTTGGGCATATGGCTACTTTAACTCCTTTGCGAGTCCATCGTCTTTCTGTCTTGAGTGGGCCTCTTTCCTTGGCTCCTTCTTATTCCACTCTACATCATGTGTGGTTACATGTTTATTCCCCTTTTCAGTACAACATATACTCTTTGAAAGCAAGAACACTTTTTTTTTTAAAAAGCCTGTTATTTCCCCAGCTCCTAGCATGGTGCTATAGTCATAGTAAGTAGCCCCCTAATATTTGAATAAAATCAAACAAAGTTTTGATCACATGCTTTTGCCCAAGAACCTCCCAAATGGCTGCCCATCATAGGTTCTGTGCTTCTGGGCCCACTATCCACTAAACCTAGAAATGTTCCCCCACACCCTCTTAAGAGCCCATTCCTCAAAGGCTCATTGCTTCTCTTCCCTGAAGTTCTCTCTGTCCTCATATAAGACAGTATCTAATTGAAGCATATTTATTCTACTTTGTAAAGTTTACTTCCTTATCCAAAATAATAGTTGGAATTTATGTACCACATTAGGGTTTGCAAAGTGCTCTTATCTCATTTGATTCTCATAACAAGCCTGTGAGATAGGCATTATGGGTATTTACTCCAATTATATAGATGATGAGGAAATCGACTCAGGCAGCATTTTAACCCGTGTCTCTCCTTTGTCCCTTTCCATTGTATCATGCCGCCTCTAATTTGTGCAGGTCATTTGTCCCTTCCTGGATTCATCTGGGTGTCCCGTTCTGTGCCCAGCATACTGAGGATATACACAATCATATAATAGATGTTCAAAATATCTTTATTGAATTACTAAAATACGGGCTCTAGCATTTATTTTACCAGAACACTCAAGACCTCCGGTGGAGTGATTGCACACTAGACATAGATCTTAGTGTGGAATTTGTTTTCTTTCTGTAATTTCTGATCCTTTCTAGTCCTTGTTTGGTCACAAACTGTTCCCCTAGTCAAGGACTTGAAAAGGATAGTTCTTTCCTGTTCTTCTAATTTATTTATTAAGTCATCTTACATTTAAGTCACATATTCATTTGGAACTTATCTTGATATACTGTTTATATCTAATTTCTGCCAGACTGCTTTCTAGTTCTTCAGCAGTTTTTGTAGAAGTGAGTTCTTAGCACAGTCACTTAGGTCAGCTTCATTTTGCAATTGAGGAAACGGAGGCTAAGGAGTGAAGTAACTATTGCCTACAGTCATGCAGAGATTAAGAACCTGGAGGGGGATCCAGTACCCCTGAGAAATTATGGAAAAGAGGTAGCTGTGTTCAGGCTTATGACTTTTTCCACCCTACTAATATTGCTTTTAGGAGTAGGGTAAGCAGAGGATATTGGCATAATCTGAGAGAGGTCAGAAACTCCAGATCAAATAGTTATACCCACAGGATGGTGTTACTGTAAGACCTAGTTAATGGAGAGGGGAGTTTCCTGCCCACCCACACCCTATCTATCTAGTTAGTGTTACTATCATCTTAGGAGAATAAATAGCTTTTGGAGAATGCTGTAGAGTTTTCAGGGTTGTGGCAAAGATGGTTTAGGATAATTTTTAAGATCAGATTTTATGTTCTCAGTTCCACCTTCAGATATAAAAAAGAACAAAGTTGGACATACTACATAATTATTTCACATAGTAGTTGAAAGGCAGGTTTGAAAGGGTTTAGATCTGAAGTAACTGAAATAATTTAGTTAAGCCCCGTCATTTAAAAAATTTTTCACTTAACAATTAGTTCTTCCCATTTCATCCCCTTTGGAAAAAAAAGAAAAAAGTCATAGCGGAGGCAAAAGGTTCCCACACTGGTCACATCCAAAAATATCTGAATCCATTATGTCAGAAGGTAACTAGGCTGCTTTATCATTGGTCCTGTGGAATCATGGTAGATCATTGCATTGTTAAGTTTTAGTTTCAAAATTGTTTGCTTTTACGCTATTGTTTTCTTATACATTGTCTGCTTACTTCACTCTGCATCAATTCATTCAAGTCTTCCCATGCTTCTCTGAAACCATGCATGCCATCATTTCTTACAGCACAATATTTCATAATTTGTTCACTCATCCCTCAACGGAGGGGCATTGTTTCCAGTTCTTTGCCACAAGAGCTGCTCTATTTTTGTACATATGGGTTATATTCCTTCTTTCTTACAAATGCTTAGTTTTCTGATGTAGCCTTGGCTCAAAGGGGATCCACAATATTGTGGATCCACAGCTCCTTAGTCACCAAGCCCTGCCATTTTTCCTTTTTTGTCAACTTGGCAAATAGTAGAAGGGAGGTGGAATTTGATTTGTTTTTATTTGCAATTCTCTAAGCCTTTATCAGAGCCCCAGGCTGCAAAGATTTCCCCTCATCTATTTTTAGCTACATCGGTTTTATTTGCTTTCAATTTGATGTAATCAAAATTTCCTGTTTTATCTTCTGATCCTTACTATTCCTTGTTTGGTCATAAGCTGTTCCCCCTGTCATGGATCTGAAAGGATAGTTTTCTGCTCTTCTTATTGGGCCACCTTTTAAATTTAAGTCTTATATTCTCTTGGAACTTATTTTGATATATACTGTGTATATTTGGTTTCTACCAGACTGCTTTTTAGTTCCTCAGCAGTTTTTGTGGAAGTGAGTTCTTACCCCAATAGCGGAGGCCAGCCTCATTCTGTAGATGAGAACATTGAGGCCAAGGAGTAAAGCAACTTGCCTAAAAACCCACAAAAGATTAAGAATGTGGATGGGGATCCAATGCCCCTAAAAACAGAATGGGTTGGAAGAGACCTCAGGAATCCAGTTCAAAGGTATGACACAAAGTTCTCTCTGAAATAGCTTCTACAAATGGTCCTCCAACCTCTATTTGAAGATTTCCAGTGAAAGAGGATCCAAAGCAGCTCATTTTAAATAGTTCTCATGGCTAAGCCTTTCCCCATCCAGATGGAAAACCTCCATCTGCTCTTGCAGTTTGTATTCTTTGGTTCTAGTTCTGCCCTTTGGGACCTAGCTAACATGTCTAATCACTTTTTTACATGCAAGTATTATTGAAATTAATAAAAACAATTTAAATACTTGAAGATAGCTAACCTATTTGTTATTTCTAGGCTAAGGATAGCTTAACTTTTTAAAAAAACCCAACTTGCATCTTAGAATCAATACTGCATATTGGTTTCAAGGCAAAAAAGTGGCAAGGGCTAGGCAAAGGGGTGACTTGTCCAGAAACACACCACTAGAAAGTGTCTGAGGCTAGATTTGAACTCAGGACCTCCCATCTCTAGGCCTGGCTCTTAACCTACTGAGCCACCTTGCTGCCTGATGGCTTAACTTTTGAAGATTTTTCAATCTCCCTGGGCAGCCAAATATACCATCCTACAGAGTCAAATACTTTTACGAGGTCCTCAATACAACTCAGTGATGACAATTTAGTTCTCTTTGCTTTTCATCTATTAGACATATTGCAAAGATTCCACCTACTGTTTCACATTGTGGCTTTACAGGATTCCAAAAGCAGAGAACCGCACATCAAAAGCTGGTTCCGAGCTGGGTAGCCTCACAGGAGAGTTGCAGAAATGCCCCAATGGTTAGTTGTCCAAGTCATTTTTTGGGCTATTTATTTTATTTAATGATAGTAATTCTAGAAAATCACAAAAATACCTATGAAGCCCCTTTTTCTTTTTTTGTCAGAAATTAAGGTTTATTTTAACCCTCCCCCCATCCCTTTTTTCTTTTCATTTAAGTCTCTTTAGGGGCTTTACTCTGGTTAATTCTTTGAAATTTTAGGATTATTTTGCTATCACTGCATCTTGCAAAATTTCACCTTTGCTTACCTTTTTTTCCTCTTATGATACAGCTGAACTCTGTTCTTTGGCAGGAGTCTGAACCGTTTAATATGAAATCTTAAATGTCACACGAGACATGGTTTGGATATTAATTTTCAACACTGATTATACTACTAATACAAGATTCAACTCCAACTACAGTCAGGACTGAACCAATTCTTTTATTTCTTAATAAATAGGTATCAAATGCCTACTCTTTGCTAGGTGTGCTCAGGAGGTCTGGTTTATACTTGCATTATTAAGAGACCCAGAAATGTATTTTCAAAATAATGATTTTCTTACTGGCAAGATAAAAACATCACAAACAATATAAAACTTAAAAAAGAAAATAAACAACAAACTCATCTGGTTTAGCAACAAAGTGATGCTGAACCTTAGCAAAATGAAGAGTTTCCTACACACGGATGAATGCCTAGGCCCAAATTTCTCTAACCCCTCCTTCTCTGTCTCATAAACACAACCCATCCACCTGAGAATCAGAGACCCAGACCAAGCAATATCTATCACTCTAACAGATGAGAAAAAAATTAAGATCCATATCATAACTAATGGAAAAAATTGAGTACAGCAGTGCTATTTTCTGCCACAATATGGAAAAAAACCAAAACCATTCAACTTAATTCAGCCAGTATTGAGATTAAATACCATATTAAAAAACAAGGGTTTTGAAAAAATTACAGCAAGGTAATAATTTAAGGCACTGAATCTTAATTATACACTCGTTAGTTTTCATTGTGTTTTGTAAAAAACGTTTAAAACTAATAACTAGAAATAGAGCAACTGACAAACAACAAAAGCTGTTCACCAACTCCCAGCTCACTGATCAGTCTTCCTCATGCTTTTCTCTCACTTTTACTTTTTGACCTTTCACCTTACCTTGTTCATGTTCTCTGGGAGCACTTCCAAGAGCCTACTCAGAAAAGACCACTGTGACCTCAAGAAGATATTGAAATTTGGAAATGCCATTGTTCCCCAAGGTAACTGCCACATTTCTCTGACTACTGATAGAAGACCTATTTCTGGTTGCTTATGACTGTTCTGAAATCCGTGCTGGAGCCGAGTGTACAGAAGAATACCTAGGGTCCACTGCTGCCCTCCCAATGCCAAGTTCTCAGGGCTGCTTTTCCCACACAACTCAAAGGAGCCTCAGTCCCCATTACCTAGTCAGGCACCATCCTAGATATAGAGAGTAAGTGGGTAGGGTAGCTTGGTGGCTCAGTGAATGGCATGCCAGGCCCAGAGGCAGGAGGACCTGGGTTCAAATGTGACCCCTATTTGCCTAGTCTTTGCCCTTCTGCTTTAGAGTTGTTGCTACTAAGACAAATGGTTTAAAAAGTGGTTGATTCTTTATTTTTTTTATCTTTAAAGGCCACTGACAACATATTATTTATGAAGGATATTTACATACTTTTTCTATTACTTTTTTTGTTGAAACTCAAAAGGAGTCAGTATTTGTCAAAAGTTTCATCTGTATAATCTAAATTATTTTCCAGTCAGAAATTTTTTAATCGTCCTCCTGAATTTCACTATTAGTTCATTTTCTTTACCTTCTTTCCTTTCGTAACTATAGCTTTTCAATATGCAATGGCCATTATTTGTATATCTATCTATCTCTATATATATATACACACACACCATATTTCTATGTATTTTATATTTCCTCAATATTTATTATATTCATACTATAGAAAAGGTACCAGTCTTTAATTACTAAAATTAATGTACATTATTCACTCCAACACGGTTCACGCTATGGCCAATCTATTTCTGAAAGGAAAATATCTACTGTTTTACATGCATTAGAGATGCTACTATGAACAAGAAAATACATAAAAATAGTTTTTAATGGATAGTTTTTTAAAGCATTTAATTTTATTCAGTAAAAACAACAAAATTCCATTTTGAATGGCAGAATGATATAATAGCCATTCTTAACTGTTTGAAAGAGGCTCAAAATAAACAATTTTCTTTGGAAAATGGTTATGTTAACCAATAAAATAAAGTGATCTTCAAAGTGTTAGCCTCAATCACAAGATGACTAGTGACTAAACTCTACAACTATCACTCTTTATCTTCCACAGCCCCTCAGTTTATGCTCAAAGCATTGATCTTCATGTCTCCTGGAGACTCAGTATCGATGCTTGGCAGTCACATCTGTAATGACCATCTTCTCATTGCTGACCCAGAGATAGCTGGCTTCAAGCCTCTCCTGAATATGCTCCCTGCTCATCTCCAAACAAACCACTCTCATTACTTCTTGGCAGAGAGTAAAGGGAAAAGTGTAACTTGGCAGTTCCTTCTCTGTAGACCTGTAACTCCAATTCCATTGCAATTTCTAGAATTAAGTATTTAAAAATCTACTGCAGGTTTTCATGTTACAAGGAGCTGAGGATATAATGTAATTTAGACTGCTGAACAGTCAGAACTCTAGAATGAACTATGAGATGCCAACATTGTATAGATTTAGTAGCAATAAAATGAACTGGAAGCTCTGTGAATTTTCATATATTTTAGAGGATATTATATATTGTTTGAAAAGTACTCAACAAAATCTAGGTTGCTCAGATAAGCAACTGAGTGGGCTCGTACATTTTTGGTTTCATATCTATTTCATAACTCAAAGTGAATTTCTATTTTCTCCATGTTAACATTTCTATTCTCTCCATATTAACATATATTCTTGTTCAGCAGTTAAGATAAATCATTTTCTGAAGAAATCCTCCTATGGTATCCTTATTATCGAGTTGATGGTTCTGTGTAAGAAAATAGTGAACATACAAATGTACAAAAAAGGAATTTGCATACAATAGTCTCTGCCCTCTTTAATAACTGTACAATTTAATCTTTACACTTCTGTCCGGGGAAAACACAAATAAAACCCAGTATTTATCATGCTAAGAAAATGGTTCAGATGACTGCCATAAAGGAAGTACATATAAAACAATGAAAACAAATCACATTCTTAGGTTCCGTGATTACTGAGAGGATCTCCCCTGCCATAAGTGCTTTATTATATGTCTTAAAAATATAGGAGCAGCAGCTTATCACAAGTCTCCACTACTGTGCAATAATGATGGTATCAGAACACCACAACAGACTCTCAGATGAGGCAGTTGAACAGTGGGATGTCACACCTTTATGCTTCTTCTTGCTCTGGATAATTAAGAATTTTGCGGTGTGCTTGACGCAAATATTGCTGCTGTTTGAAGTAAACCTTAAATGCTCCTTTTATGGCAACAAAAGCAATTCCACCCTAAAATGCAAGCAAAGGAGAATCTTTCAAAGTTAATAGAACAGGTTTATTATCTATTCTTTTTTTTTTTTTTTTTTTTTTTTTTTTTTTTTTTTTTTTTTGCTAAACAACACAGATAAAAGAAATGTATATCAGGAAAAGGAATTCTATTCAGGTAAAGTGGGCCTGGCTTAGATAATAGATTAGGTCAGATGACTACAAATTAATCTGCCTCTTTCCCTGAGAGGCTGGGGGCCCCTTAGGATGTGTCTCACCACACTCTAGCTTATTCTTGTTCCTCTTTCCTACCTTCAGTTCTAAGTCTATACCAGAGAAGAGAGTAGAGTCTTGGGATACTCCACTGTCAGCAGAGTTCATGCAGACTGGAGGGAGGGAATGTACACTGGAGAAAGAGTTTTGTTGGTGCATTCTTCTTTGGAGTAAACTGTCTGCAACGTACACCATAGTTCTTGAAAAGCAGTATCAGGGTAATGATTCCTTCCTAAGCTATCTGAGGGCAGTGGGGCCTTGACAGACACAAGTATAGCAATAACACATAATGCTACAGCCTGCATATATATACTGTGCAGCCCTGGTTGACTCACATATAATATGTATATGTGCGTACCCATATAAATTTGGTTTTCTAGAGACACCCTTTTGCTTTGATAATTCTGACAAAGCATTATTAAAGCAATCTTACCAAGATTGTCCTTTGTAGGTTAGAATTAACACTACTGAACATCAGTTTTCCAACTATCGTAGCAATAGTGGGAAAGACAAGAGCTCCACACAAAATTCGAGTAGCAGAGACATGATCTGCCAAAGGATTTGCCTCAGCTGGAATACGAGGAACAGGACATCCAATCCCTAGGGAAATAAACTGAAATATATCAATACTAACAATTTAAAGAGAGGAAATCCAAATAACCTTTAACCACCATTATCTATTTTAAATATTCTGATATTTTGAGCTGCTTCCTGGGTAATCTTATTTTTAACAACCTCCTCCTCCCTCCCCGATACTGTTAAATAACTTCCATTATATTTCAAAATATAAAAGTACATTTTAAAATTTCAAACACAGAATGTCATATTCTTCCATGAGATTATTCTAACACTTTAAAAATTGTACTCTCCCACAAGCATACAGTCAGGGGTATTATACCTGGAAATATACTGTTCAAAATCTGTAGTTTATTAGAGTATTTGCGCCACAATCTAAGAACGTAGTCTTCCCAGCGAATCATCTTGCCTAATATCAGCATAACAGGAATAGTGGGAAGTCCAATTAAAAGGAATAAAGGATCGGCTCTTTCCATAACATCCAAACCTTCTTTATGGCCTACCACCTGTGAAAATAAGAATATTTGCTATTAAATAACTTAAGAAAAAGAACAGATATAATTAGTGTTTCAGACTAAACTGACATCTATAAGTCAAATTAATTTTATAGTGAATAATTTTCAAAATCATAAAGGAAATTAAAGTTTTTAAAGGAAGCTAAAAAGAATGAGTATAGTGCATGAGCAGCTGAAAAAACTAGGAAGAGGGGAAAAAAATCAATATGTGACATAGACATAAAAGCAAAAACTGTATAAAAACCCTTTCTACCTCCTCTAGACCTTAGTCCCATATTTATGTATATTCTCCCTCTAAGAGCTTCAATTACTCCCTTTCTATGGCTCGTTAAATACCCTGGAATCCAGCATCTGCCTACTCCCCCCATCCCCCAAAAATGTTTCCTAGGATCACCAATGACCAACCAACACTTCTCACCCTAAGTCAGCAGCTTCTCTAAAATGCTATCATTCCTTGCAGCTGTTATTGCAGGTTGGTGCTCTTGTTATCTCTTGAGTTTGAAAAAGGCTTTCAACCAAGCTGTAGGACAAGCTCAGAAAAGTATACCTGGGTACAGCAGAATTGTGGTTTGTGTGTTTTTAGGGGAAGTACAAAAGAGGGAAGGATTTCTTACCAGTTTTTCTGACTCAAAGGCCCAGAAAGTCAATCAACAAGCATTTACTATGCTAAGTGCTGGGAGATACAAAGAAAGTTAAAAACACTCCCTACCCTCAAAGAATCCACAGTTTAAGTGGGGGAGAGAACAATAAATAACTAGGTACATAAAAAGACATACAAAATATATAAAAAGTAATCTCATAGGGGAAAAGTATGATCAGCTAGGGGGAATTGAGAGAAGCTTCTTGCAGATGACAGATTTGAGCTGAGTCTTAAGGAAGCCAAGGGAACAAAGAGACAAAGTCAATGAGGGAGAATATTCTAGGTGTGAGGGGCAGCCACCACAAAGGTATGGAGGTAGTTGTGTGCAAGGGACAATACAGCTAAGTTAGAGAATATGTCAATGATACTTTATAAAATACTTATACTTTGTAAAAAGCCTGGGAAGGCAGAAGGGGGATAGGTTTTGAAGAACCTTAAAAACCCCAAAGGTATTTCTATCTGATTTAGATGCAATAAGCAGCCATTATAGTTTATTCAGTAGTGAGATGACACTTATGCTTTAGGCAGATCACTGTGGAAGCTGAATAGAGAGCATAAACCAGTTAAAAGTAAACCAGGTTTAGAATTCATTACCCGGATCTAAAAGAAGCAGCCTGTAACTGTCACCTGGGATATGTTTTTAGGGAAACAAACTTATGAATAATAAGAATTTGTACAGAGATAGAAAGGAATATTGCTCTTGTCTATTACAGAATGTGATTTTGAATCTGAACTATCAAAAGGGGAAAGTGAGGCCAAACCCCAAATAGCCATTGTATTACTGTAAAGCTGAAATGAGATTTTTGGTAGAGTGGCAGGTTCAAGTAATAGTTGTTTTAAAATATGTTTGGGTCCTGGGGACAGCTAGGTAGCTCAGTGATTGAGAGCTACATTCTAGGTTCAAATATGGCCTCAGACACTTCCTAGCTGTGTGACTCTGGTCAAGTCACTTAACCCCCATTGCCTACCCTTATTGCTCTTCTGCCTTGGAACCAAAACACAGTATTGATTCTAAGATGGAAGGTAAGGGTTTAACGAAATAAATGTTTGGTTCTGTGGAAGATAAAGTAGTAACCCTACTAGTTTCAAAGAGAGAAATGTCCCAAGTGAGTGGGCTATTAACTACAGAGGCCTTGAGACGAAACTTTCTTCTAACAAAAGGAAACATATCTGTCAGCTAGATAGAAAGGATTTTCTTTCCCAGACAGGTTGGATCATAAACTTTAGGCCAAAGGAAAAGAACAACTCTTGATGTTAATGAATGTTCTCCAGTCTCTCCAAGTAGAAATGTAAAGGTTCTTTCCACCATGGGGCTGGACTAAAATTCCTTCCAATGCTGAATTCTATCTTCTCAGGTATATGCAGCAATGCCTTGAGGAAAGGAAAGGTTTAAGAAAGGAAGAGGGAACAGGTGACATCAAAATCAAGCATTTGGATAAGTCTCAAGAAAAGCCTGCCATTTAAGAAGCTAGGATTAAGTAAGCAGGCCTTATCCTTCCTGGCAGACATGATTTAGTAGAAAGAAACTATCTGAAGAACGATCTTTGAGGGGGCATAAAAACATAAGATGCCAGGATGGCTAAAAGTTGCCTAAGGGTCATATTAATGTCTCACTGGAGAGAGAAGGTTTTTGAAGAATCCATTCAAGAAATGAAAAACTTAAAGAGACTGATGGAAACTTTAATCTGATTGGTCTAATAATAATGAAGTCCTTAAGATGCAGAAGCTATCAAAGCCAGGGGGATTAATGTCTTGGGAACCTCATCTGATCTCAAAATGATTCCTTTCTGATGGTTGATAGATACACAGAAGGAAGTCTTTCGACATGACTTCTTCTATAGAATGACTATAAAGAATTGTCCAATACTGGAGTTAAAAGTGGCCTATTGTAGAGCTAAGAAAATGTGAGGAAGTGAGAAAAGGAATAGGGATTATGGTTATCCTTTGCTTCAAGAGATTCTTATGGCCAGGCATGATTCCTTTTCAATCTTTGGTATTGCTTGTTATTCATACAAAACCTGTATTACTCAAAACTTCTCTTAACAAAAATATTAAGAATTTGCAACTGTAGCTGGGCTTCTAGTGTTTTCCCTCCCTAAGATAAATGATCTTAAAAAAAAAAAAAAAAGCAGCTAGACATGGTAGCATGTGCCTGTAAGGCTACCTACTAAGGGTTATGAATCTCTTGAGATGGGGAATTCTGAGCCTGGTGTCAATATGGTTGAGGCCATAGGAGTGGGGGAGGACACCTCTTTAGTTGAGGAGTGGCAAACTGGCCATGAGTAGGTCAAAGTTCCTACGTCAGTAAAAACCCAAAGTAGCCCTTATACTTTTAGCGTAGGCTAAATGGAGAGACCCAGTATCTGGTAAAAAAGAGAAAAAAAAAAGAAAAAGAAAAAGGAAGGAAGGAAGGAAGGAAGGAAGGAAGGAAGGAAGGAAGAAAGGAAGAAAGGAAGAAAGGAAGAAAGGAAGAAAGAAAGAAAAAGAAAAAGAAAAACCAAGGAAAATCCTTTTATTCCAGTATAATCTCTGCCACTACACCAAGGACTAGTATTTTTTCCCTGTCAGGATTATTGATGATGAACTCAGGTCAAATATAATTTCTCCTCTTTCAATCCCTAAGTTCTCAGGAGAATATTGCAACTTAAAGAAGAATGAGAAAAATCTATGATGAAGTATCAAAAAAGGAGAAAAACTCTTTGTATTCTTAGGTATGTTACTGAAAATGGGGAGAGTGTGCTTAAGAGTGTGTTGAGAATTTTGGTAAGATGAGGACAATGGGAGACCTTTTCCTCAGAAAAGCATGTTGACATGTTTATACATATAAATATATTCATATTTCTCAGTAATGTGGGAGAGTGTGCATATGGACAGCTGAGTATAACCAGAATCTCATGCTATTATGAATTTACTATATTTTACAACAATTATTTTTGTTCCTTACTTCATATTCCCTTTGTTGGAAGATAGAAAAGGAAATATTTGCAACAACTCGATTTTTGAATACCAGGCTAGAATCACAGGGCCAGATAGCTGCTTCACCACTAATTTAGACTAAGTTAAAGGCTAATACACTGTAATTTGTAAATATAGAAACCTTAAATCTTAAGAATTAGAAGGGATCTTAGAATCCAGTCTTCCACCCAAATCTTTTCAAGATACCTGGTAAACTGTCACCTGTCCTTTGAATTCAATATGTAAATATATGTTTGAATCCAAATATGTAAAGTTTCTTAATAGCTGAGCCATTATTCTTTCACTTAGACACCTCTAGAAGAAGTTCCAGTCTGGACTTCTAATATTTCACATATGTGATCTTATTACTGATAATACAAAGTAAACTTCAGACGAGAAACAGATGTGCTGTTTAAGGTGGAGAAGGAATAACCACAAAGAACACAGCAAAGGTGCCAAAAGAGAAAGGAAAAAAACATGGCAGTGCAGTTTCAAAAGGACTGAAGGATGGAATGATGAGTTGAAGTTGCCAAGATTAAATTTAATAGGGGTAAGTGTACAGTCTTAAGTCTTCACAAATAAAAGATGGGAGTAGCATTAATGACAGAGTTTCACTTAAAGATGATCTAGACCTTTCAAGTGGATCCCCAAGCTCAGAGAGTCAGCAGTATGCTATGGCAGCAAAGAAAGTTAAGGTGATTTTAGACTGTATTAAGGGATAATGCCCAGTCCAAGGCAACAGTTTTGCTGAACCAGAGTTAAAAAAGGTCATACCTGGGTTGTGTTCAGATCCAGAAATCCCTTGTTTGGAAGGTCAACAATAAAGAAAAGAAAATCCAGAAGGGCAACCAGTAGGGTGAATTCAAGCTAAACATTCAAAGAACTAGGGAGGTTTAGCAAGGGGGAAAAAAAGGCTTGAGGAAAAAGGATAGTTGTTTTAAAATATCTGAAGATCATATTGAAGAAAGGTCAAATATGTTCTACCCAGGGGCAGCTGGGTAGATCAGTGGATTGAGAGCCAGGCCTAGAGACGGGAGATCCTAGGTTCAAACCCGGCCTCAGCCACTTCCCAGCTGTGTGACCCTGGGCAAGTCACCTGACCCCCATTGCCTACCCTTACCAATCTTCCACCTATGAGTCAATGCACAGAAGTTAAGGGTTTTAAAAAAAAAAATTAAAAAAAAAAATGTTCTACCCAGTCCCAGAAGGCAGGAACAAAATGAAGTTGAAAAGAGGTAGATTTAGACTTGCAGTGAGGCAAAACTCTAATAATCAGAGCTATCCAAAAGTGGGTTCCCCTTACACCAAGAAAGCCTTCTGTGTAAATAGAATTAGCTCATCTTCATTCATTGTTAAGACTCTAGCCATCAGAAATAATGTCATCCCATCCAACTTAGTGGGGAGATTAGTTACCCACACGTGACAATAAGTAACAAATCAAGAACAAGGGACTGCCCAAAACAGTGTTGAGGCCGCCATTTGTCCACTTGAAATTAGGGGTGGATGCAGGAAGTGACGGGGTAACTTCCTGTGGAGGCAGTTGGTGCTTTGAACTTGGTGTGGAAGGATCTCTGCTGAGACCTCAGGCTGCTTCCCCTCTGAATTGTCACATGGGTAAAGTTAGGCTGACACCCTTTCGCCTCCCTTGGCGTTTCTAGAGCCTCTACCCTCAAGGAGGCTTCTTTGCCTCTCTAATCGTCAAGGCCTTGCAGCTAGTAGCCTCGTTTAATTAATCTCTATGCTCCTCTCATCCCGTCCGGACTCAGGTCCAGGGCCAGTCTCTGTCTCTCTCTGTCTCTCTGTCTCTCTCTTCCATAAAGCCAACCTGACTTGGGTCTATTTTAATTATGGAATTGAGCTAATCGATTCCTGGCAACCACACCTTAAACATAAATATCTAATTTCCCCTTTTACACTTCAAGAAAAAGTTGTATAACAACTCAAGGAGTGGTCCTCTACAGAAAACTGGAATATTTTATAAGTTCTAGAAAAGTTATAAATCTTGGATATGAGGGGCCTAAAATATCAAGGGAAGATAATAAAAGGGTCAAGGCATGAATGTCTGAACTACCTCTAAAATTCACTAAATCCTGAAATAGATGAGAAGTCTTGATTTTATTTTTCTTTAAGGAAAAAAAAACCCCTGATTTATGTTGGGTAGGTTTTAATTTTACATATTTTTTATTATGCATTTGATGAGAGTTGAACTATTAAGGGATTGTCATTGCCCTCTTCTACTATATCATTTGATATACAAAGCTCTCTTCCCTTGACTAACTTTAAGAACAATTTTACTGAGTTCTTCAACTGAATTTGGAATTGAAAGTGACCAATTTTACCTCTCCATTTAGCAGTGGGATCAACTTGCCAGAACTTTACAACAAAGTCCTGATTTTATTCATCCATCCACTTTATTATCATTTTTCTCTTGCCTATGCCTAGTTCATAACTGTCTTTTTTATAAAGTAGCATAATATTTTATTATACCTCTCCTTGAGCTTAAAATACAATTAGGGGGAAAAGGCCAAAAAATACAAGAGCTAAACAATATAAGAAATGTCATAAATATGGGCAATTACCTGCTAAGTGAATAATATATAAGAGCTATGAATTTTCATAAGTCACTCTTCTAGAACTATTTCAGAAGGCTTCATAAAAGAGGACCTCACTGGGTTTTAAAGGATAGGTGTGATTTAAGTAAACGAAGTAAAGGCAGTGGAAGGGGAGAAAGATACAGAAATATATGATAAATCAATTTGTCAAAACAGAGAAAGGGGAGAAAGGTAGGTGAGAATCAGATTTCAGAAAACTTTAAATATCAGAATAAGAAATCAAAATGCATCTGGTTGGCAATGAGGGACCACTAAAAGTTCTGGGACAAGGAAGTGTGAAAGTGTTACTTTAGGAAGATTAATCTCATAGTAATGCAGAGGGCTAGAGGGAAGGGACTATAATAGCCAGGGAAATATACTAGGAGGTTTTTGTAGTGTGCAGACATGAAATTATTCTGTAGGTGATTGCCATAGGAATAGGAAGTAATGGATGGGTGTGAGAGATTTAGAGAGAAAAACTGACTGGAATTTGTGACAATGGATGAAGTGGGGGGGGTGGTTAGGATGCCAGGCATTAATGTTATTCTAGAATATTGACTAGGAAAATGGTGTTACCATTAAAAGAGGCAAGACATCAGGCTTTGAGGTGAGACAATAAAACAAATTTTAGTGATGTTGAATCTGAAGTGATAGTAGGACATCCACATAGAAGTATCTAGAGGCAATTAAGAAATCTAAGACTTTTGAAAAAGAGTTTTGGGTAGAAGTTGTAAATTTGGGAGTTATCCCAATAGAGATGATAGTTGAAGCTATTAAAGCAAATGAACTTTCAAAGAATAAAACAACAAAGGGCTGAAGCCTGAGCCTTAGGGACTTCCATAGTCAAGAAAAATAATTTGAGACTGCTGACTTATGCTATTGAAAACATCTTAACAACAATAAAAAAAAATCTATTAAATCTTAAGACAGCAAAAGGAATACTATAGAAAACTGAATAAAATGGTGAACCTGCATCACTGTCACAGCTCCATAAGTCACAGCAGTCCAATAGATAGAGCCAACCATTATTCCTGCTGCAGCAAATGGACAGGCTTTTGAGATCAGTCTATCTGCAAGATCCAAGACGTAAACAACTGGACCTATAATAAGAAGGAAAACAAACAAAGCTTCAAAATAAAAAAGGATCTTAAAGAGTACAAAGGGAAATATAATAATTTTGATTTAATATTTTCTACAGGTCCAAATCCATTTTAGGAACAGTGTTTTAAGACATTAGAAGTAATATGGTAACCCTGATAGGAAGACAGATTTGAACATAGTATCAGAAATTCTCAATCACGCAATTATTCATTTCTCTGTACAACTAAATTTTATGCCAAATTTCTAATTAATGGTTGCTTTAGATTCTACTTTGAAAAAAAAAATCAACATCTGACGGACTATAGGGTCTCTGCCACAAAGTATACTTCCTTTTCTCTATTTTCTAATTACTCTGGTATTTCTACCAAGTAGGAATGGCAACTTAGCTTACTCTCTCTCTCCCTTCCTAGTTTCTGATGATACTTAAGATTCTCTAGAATTCTCATTCTGATTAAACCCAGTATTTTCCTGACTATAAAGTTGGAAAGTAGTTAATCTGGAAGGTAAACGTTTCTGATAGTTGCAAAGCCAATTTCTCTTATTTTTAGGATTGCTGTACTTCATGATAAAAGTTTGCAGGAGAAAATACAGTTATGTGGAACACAAATTATTCTACAAAACACTGCCTTGTTTTCTTGATGATGATATAAGTACTTATCATACTCTAATACACTATAATTCAATATAAATATAAATCCAATTATGCCTTTCATTATGTCCTTAATTTGAACATTCAAGGACTACTTCCCTTGAAAAGTTACACAAAAGGCTAGATGCTAGACTTAGAGGTACACTCCTGCCCAAGTGGACCCAACTGAGTTTCTAGATCACATATTACTGAAAAGTTCCAGGCTAGGTCTAGAGGTGGTAATACAGAATATACTTAAGAATATATATTTTTAACTCCTTAAAGTTTATGCCAAGAAACATGGTGAAGTTTAATAATAATCATGTTTATTAAGTACCTACTGTGTGAAAAACCTGGTACTTGGGAAATTTCAAAGGATAATATTAATATGTAGGACCCACCCACTTGGAGTTTACAAATTAAAGGTGAAATCTATCAGAAAAAACTTAACCAGTAAAATGAAGAGACTTAATACAGTAATAACATGTCAATAAAACATAGATTGATAGAGCATTTCAGAGACAATTTATAGAATTTATAGGTCAAATCCCTGAGCCTTGGGAGCCAGAAACATAGCTAGTTTCTCTACAAAGAAATGTAGCAATATGCAAGGAAAAGAACATTAGATTAGGAATCAGTAGATTTGGTACCTGTCCTTTTAAGCTATGCGATCCTGTCACAACTTCTTTGAGTCCTAGTTTTCTCATCTATAAATTTGGTATAATAATATCTGTGCTGAACAGATAAAAACTGAGTCAACTGTCATAACAGAACTATTGTGAGGATAAAATGAAGTAATAATATAAATGAAAACATTCTGAAATCTACAAAATTCTATATACAAAAGGTGGTGTTAGGATTTTAATAGATTGGACTAACTGGGCTTATTCCCTTGAGACTTCTTTTCTGGGTCCCAAGTAACATGTGCCTGCATTTGACTGAAGAAGCTGCTAAAATTGCAAGCTATGACCTACAAAGCAACTCTTAAAAAGGGCATTCAATATTGGAATTCTGAGCTATTGCCAATTTTTGATGTTTTCAAGAAAATTTATTCCCAATTACCAAAAATAATTTATATGTACAATTAAAATTATTAAAGAAAATCACACTTAAAACAACGAAATCTAAAGTGAATTTAAAATTAAAGTACAGCTGGCAATTAAATTTGAGTACTGGGCACTAATATTTTTGTATTACTTTTTAAAAATTAATATTTTAAACATTCTTTTCTTTACAAAATTTGAGTTCTAAACCCCTTCCTTCCTCCTATCTCTCCCCCTACAGACTGAGAAGGCATGCAAAATGATATGAATGAAACATGTGAAATCATGCAAAATATACTTCCATATTAGCCATGTTGTCAATAGCCCACCACCAAATAAAGCAAGATTATACTTCAATTTATATTCAGAGTTTGTCAGTTCTCCCCATGGAGGTGGATATGGTTTCATCTTAAGTCTTTTGGAATTGTTTTGGATCATTGTATTGAAGTATTAATAACAGTAGTCAAGTCTTTCACAGTTGATCATCATTACAACCTTGCTGTTACTGTGCACAGTGATTGACTGGTTTTTCTCACTTCCTTTGCATCAGTTCACATAGGTCTTCCCGGGTGTTTTTTTCTGAAACCACCCCTCATCATTTCTTACAGCACAATAGTACTTCATCCCAATTATATGCCACAACTTGCTCAGCTATTCTCCAAATGAATTACATTCCTTCAATTTCCAATTCTTTACCCCACCCCCAAAAGGGCTGTTATAGATATTTTCATACTTGTGGATTCTTTTCCTTTTCTTTGACTTCTTTGGGGTTCAGACCAAATATTGATACTGCTGGGTCAAAGCATATACACAGTAGGCACAGTTCCAAATTATTTTTCAGAATGATTAGAGCAGTTCATAACTCCAGAAACCATTTTAGTGTATTTATTTTCCCATAACTCTTCCAGCAATGATCATTTCTGCTAGGTGAAATAGTATGTAAGAATTGTTTTAATTTGCATTTCTTGAATCAACAGTGATTTGGAGCATTTTTTTTGTACTATAGTTTTGATTTCTTTTAAAAGCTGTCCATATTCTTTGGCCATTTATCAATTAGGGAAAGGCTCTTATTTTTAGAAAGTTGAGTTGGTCCCCTATATATTTGAGAAATGAAGCCTTATTAAGAGAAATAATGTAAAATTTTTTGGTATCACTTCATTGTGTATGGTACACTTCTTAGTAAAATGTATTTTCCCTGATTATCTTTTAAAATGAGGTCTATTTTTGCTTTGTCTGAGATTATGATTACTACTGCTACCTTTTTTACTTCAGTGGAGAAGTATGATAGTTCCTGATTTAGCCCTTTAACTGTGTGTGTCTTTCTGTTTCAAAATGTATCTCTTATAAAAAATATATCCTACGAATCTAGTTTCTAATCCATTCTATCCATTTCTGTTTTATGGGCACAGATGATTTACATTCATGGTTATGATCACTTAACTATATTTCCCTTCATCTTATTTTCTTCTGTTTATCATCTTTCTCTATTTTTATCCTGTCCCTGGCTCAAAAGTGTTTTGCTTCTGACCACTGTTCTCCCCTTAATCTTCCTCCTCTTTTATCATCCCTATCCTAATATTTCTTTTTCCCTTTCCCATCTATTTTCCTATTGAAGATAAGAGTTCTATATCCAAGTGAATGTTTACATAATCTTCACTTTTGGAACCAATTACAATAAGTATGAGGTTCCAGAATTACCTGCCATTCCCGAACCCAACCTCCTCTATTCCCTTCAAATGAAAGAGTTCTTTCTTACATGTTTTTTTTTTTGTGTGTGTGTGTAAGGAAATTTCCCCATTCTACCTAGTTCTTCCTCTACCAGAACATCCCTCTTTTTTGAGGGGTGGGGTAGAGCAGAAATCATCCCAACATAACTAACTTATACTCATGCCCTCTATGTAGATCTCTTCTAATTATTAGGAGTTAAAAGTATCATCTTCCCATATAGGAATATAAATATTTAGACATAATCAATTCCTTATGACTTTTCTTTCATGGTTATCTTTTTATGGTTCCCTTGAGTCCTATTGTCAAGGTCAAATTTTCTATTCAGTTCTGGACTTTTCACTAGGAATACTTGAAAGTCCTCTATTTCATCAAATATCACATTCTTTCACTTGGAGGATTATAGTTAATTTTGCTGGATAGGTTTTTCTTGGTCGAAGTCCTCCTTTCTTTCCTCCAGAATGCTGTATTCAAAGCTGCTTCTTTAATGTGAAAGCTGCTAAATCTTGTGTGATCCCTAACTAGGCTCCAAGATAATCGAATTGATTTTGTTTGTTTTTTTTCCTGGCTGATTGCAATATTATCTCCTTGAACTGGGAGCTCTAGAATTTGGCTATGTTGCTGGGAGTTTTCCTTTTGGAATCGCTTTCAGGAGGTGATCAGTGGATTCTTTCAATTTCTATTTTACCCTCTAAATCTAAAATATTGGGACAGTTTTCCTTAATAGTTTCTTGAAATATATGTATCCATTTAAAAAAAATCTTGGCCTTCAAGTAGTCCAATAATTCTTAAATTGCCTCTCCTTGATCTATTTTCTACATCAGTTATTTTTCTGATGAGCTAGTTCACATTTCCTTCTGTTTTTTCATTCTTTTGACTTCATTTTATTGTTTCTTGATATTTCAGGAAGTCATTAATTTCCAGTTGCCCAATTCTAATTTTTAAGGAATACTTTCCTTTAGTGAACAGGGCAGCTACATGGTGCAATTGTTAAGAGTGCTGGGACTAGTCAGGAATACTTATCTTTCCCAGGTCAAATTCAGCTTCAGACACAGCTATGCGACTCTGGGCAAGTCACTAAACGATGTTTATCTCTCAGAAATGGCAAACTACTGCAATATCTTTGCAAGAAAACACTGAATAGGTTCACAAAGTGTTGGACACAACTGAAAACTACTGAACATTTTCTTCAGGCAATTTTTATGCCTCTTAATTTACCATTAGTAAAACACTTTTAAAATGTTACATTCTTCAATATTTTTTGTGTTTCTTTAACCAAGCTGTTCATTCTTTTCATAATTTTCTTGCTTCCTGTATTTCTTTTACCAAAATTTCCTCTACTACTCTTATTTCTTTAATTATTCTAGTAATCTTTGCTGAGCTTGGGTCTAATTAGCATTTTTCTTTAGGCTTTGGTTGTAGTAGTTTTCACACTGTTGTCTTCTTCTGAATTTATTTCTCAGTCTTCCCTGTCACGGTAGTAGCTTTTTATGGTCATTTTTATTTCCCAGACTATTTCTTGACTTTGAACTTTATATTAAAAGTTAGGTTCTGCTCACCTTGGGAAGGGGAGGCACTGTTCCACCTTCAGGATTTTTCATGCTCCTTTTTTCAGAACTAGTTCTAGTGTCTTCAAGTTTTCTGTACTTCCAAGGTGGTGTGATGTGGGAGAGGTATGCTCACAACTATCATGTTATGAGTGCTGATCTTTATCCAGGAAGGGCCCCTATTTCTTTGCAGTCACAAGTGCTAATACTTCTCTTGGCCCTGGAACTGTAATTAGGGTCCTTGTTCCTTGAGACCAACCATAATCATTCTTCTCTACCCTGGAATTGTGACCCAGAACTACTTATGAGCAACAAAATTGTCAATAAGCACATGCCGTACTAGGTGTCAGCAAGAGTCACCTATAATGTCTTTCCAACAAGTCTGTCCAACCCCCTTATTATCTCTAGACTTAGACTTCCTGAAGCTGCTGTTGCTTCATTAATACTTTTACAGACACAGACACAGACACAGACACATACACACTCTACCCCTATATATCACAGATCTCTCCTTCTGACTTCCTAAGTTTTCTTAGTCTGAAAGAATATCTCACCCAAACTTTTTGTTGGCTTTGCTTCTCCAAAATTTGAACTGAGGAAATATTTAAAAGTTGTTTGGAGGTGAATATTGGGAGAGTACAACTGGGTTGTTAGTCCACTGTCATCTTGACTCTGCCCTAATATTATTTCTTCCAACAGAATCTTGCTCTAATGATGCTAACTGTTGCAGAAGTAGATTTAGATTCTCAAATGCTATTATAATATATCAGCAAAGCTCAAGCTTTAGCAGATTCTATCCATCTGGAAAAGCTCTGAGACACTGTTGACAGAAAACCAACTAATTTAATTGGGATTGGCTGACCAGGAGAAATATGGCCACCAGCTCATGAATTCTTTTGGCCAGTGATGGGCAAACTTTTTAAAGATGGGGCCAAAGGAAAGGAAATGCTCATCTGTCAGTCTGTTTCTAAGGCAACTCTTTTGAAGTTTCATTGTATTGTATTCGTCAGATTAGGAATAATGTCAAGCAGCCAGATAGAACATTTCAAGGGGCTGCATTTGGCCCATATGAAGATCATCAAAAAACTGTGAGGTGGATTGGTGGAAGGAGTACTCACACTAATGAACCCTTGCATTTTGGAAAGTAATAATGGTAACTTAAGGCTTACTTAATAACAATTGGGAAAAAAACTCTTCTGGTTTTTACTATATGCTGTCTCACTCTGTAGAGATCTACTAGATTTTGACTAACAGTACTTTCCCATTGACTTCATTACTTCTTGTTTTGTTTTGTTTTTTTAAACCCTTACCTTCCATCTCGGAGTCAATACTGTGTATTGGCTCCAAGGCAGAAGAGTGGTAAGGGCTAAACAGTGGGGGTCAAGTGACTTGCCCAGGGTCACACAGCTAGGAAGTGGCTGAGGCCAGATTTGAACCTAGGATCTCCTGTCTCTAGGACTGGTTCTCAATCCACTGAGCCACCCAGCTGCCCCCCTCCCCCACTTCTCATTAAAGCATAATCCCAGAGTTCACTTTCCGAAAGCCTATTCATTGCTTTTAACAAGAAAAACTTTTGAACAATTTATAACTTAAATCTAATCTTTCCATATCATGTTTTTAACCAAAGACAAAGTATAATTTCCCCAGAGGATATTAAATTTCCCTCAAATATTTGAACATTTCTGTCAAATTAGTTGATTATTTTAAGCCTAGAATATGGATAAGTGAACTGAACA
This sequence comes from Gracilinanus agilis, assembly GCF_016433145.1. Taxonomy (NCBI): domain Eukaryota; kingdom Metazoa; phylum Chordata; class Mammalia; order Didelphimorphia; family Didelphidae; genus Gracilinanus; species Gracilinanus agilis. The sequence goes on along the minus strand of NC_058131.1, from coordinate 642,578,353 downwards.
TCTCAGTGACTTGTGGCATCACATTTACAGAATTAATGACAATGACCAATTCAAAGAATTTAGAGATAAACTGAGTAAAATCTTAATCTTAAAAAATATAAAGTTGCAAATATCTGTCAAATTGTTCTAATATTTTTAACCCAAATAAAGATCTTATTATGTGAATACTATCTTTGTTTTATTTAATTATCTGTGTAAGGATAATCTCTGAGCTACTAGGTTCACCATTGCTAAGTAGGGCTAAAGGTAGCTTTCTCATTATAATTCTAAATTATCCTAAAAAAAATTCCTAAAATTAAAATACCTTTTCTTCAGAATAATTTAGAAGGCTCTAACAAATTGAGCTCAAATACCTGTTGGCACAAGCAAGAGGCCCACCTGAAAACAAAGGAGAGAAAACATGCCACTTCCTTGTCTCAGTTATTTTTTCTTCACTTTTTTAAAGAATAGCTTCTTTAAAAAACAAAACAAGAAACTAGAAGTAACAGAGTACTATGTAAAGGGCATAAGACATAAGTCAAGGAAGGCCTGGGTTCAAATCTTGACTTTTTCACATTTATTAGTTATAGTGCCTTGGGCAAAACCCTTAAAGACTCAGATTTCTCAGCTATAAAATGCAGATAATAATCTGGAGTATCTCTTTCACAGGATTATGAGAATGAAATGAGATAATACATAAGGTACTCTGTAAACCCTAAAGCACTCTATAATTTTTATTACTTATTCCTCTCAGGACATAGACAATGTAATAGGAGAGAATCCGTCTTGCTATCTTTCTTTTTAGACCAAGTCTAAGTTTATCATATACACCCCACATCCTGACATCCATTATACACCCCACCATGACATACTTCTTTCTGTTCTTAGATAAACTAAATAATGTAAGAATAAGCTAACATTTAAAAGGAGGACTGACTGCTTATTATTGCATCCAAAAAGTGGTATGGGTTGTTTGTTCTAGCTCTCCTAGATAGGCTCTCCAACCTTGCCATTTGCTGAGTCAATCAGCAGCATCCTACTGGCAATTTTGGAAGGAAAAGTCCTTATCTTCCAAAACTTAGAACCTTATGGGGTTGAGAAGCACAAATAAATTCATCTACAACTTAGTGATAGAGATACGTAGAAACAAAGTGGCATAATAGAGATGGGGTTCAGGGCGAGGAAGGTCTGGGAAGGGGGGGGGGTCTGTGTTCAAGTTCTGCTGACACATCCTGGCTATGTGACTATGGGCAAGTCACTTAGCCTCAGTGACCCAAACAATTAAAAAAAACCAAACCTAAAGAGAAGGTGCTGCTTTCAATTATAATAGGAAATTCCTTGCTAGGAGTTCCCTACACCAATGAGATCAAAGGTCTAGCCCCAAAAGATAAACATTTTCAGTGTTTATGAATTTTATTACTGAATCACTTAATGTTCAAATAGTTTCCCCATTTATGTTTATAGGAACACATGACTTTACCACCCATATATAGTATTCATGAAGAAATTATGTGGAAATACAATGTTTGTACATTTAACAGTTTAAAATGTACTAAGGAAGCCAACTGTTTATAAAGCAAATAAACCACAATTACCTAATTTATATTTTGTATAAATCTCAATTTTTAGATTTGCTCAAGAGAAAAATCATTTGACTCAATCCATTTGATAAGCTGTTTTGTCTGCTAGGGACTGCAATAAGTATAGTGGCAGTTTTAAATTTAAAGCCAATATAATTCCAAATGAGATTCACAGTTGTCTTTAGCATCACACAACGGAGTCCTGATAGTCTGTTAGGTGAGGATGCATAATTAAGAATAGCAATATAATAGAGAAGAAAGAGTGCTGGACTGGATAGGAGGAAGTCTGGATTCTGTTTTTGGCTCTGCACTAAATAGATGGGTAACTGTGAGCAAGGTACCTCTCTGGGTTTCAGTTTCCTTGAATATAAAAAGCACTAGAGGTCATTTCTAAGGGTCCCCTCCCACTCTCACCCCCCCCAACAACCTCCAGCTCTTAAAATAATAGTGATAGTCTATGGTTGAGCTGTCTAGTGTAACTTACTGGCTTTTTTGAGAAAAGAAAAATTCCTGGAGTGGAACTTAATTCAATGAGCACACAAGTGCCTCACAAAATAATAATGAATGAAATTATTCTGGTCCCCAAATAGGGTTTAGTAATTCTTTTGAACATTCCAAGTTCTTGCTAGGAGACCAATGACTAAAGGAGACACAAGTCCTCAAGCTATTACAATTATTATTATTGCTATTACAATCCCTAATCTCTCTTTGAATATTAACCAGTTCCAAAGTGTATAAGTGAGTTAATGCTCACATTCCTAATGCTTGAATGACCTCAGAACTGCCTAGAAGTTAAAGCTTTTCTCCCTTCATTTGCTTCTTCTGAGTTTTCTATCTAAGCTGGGAATACTCTTCCCTCAGTGTGCTAAGCCCTTTCAACATCATGTCCAACCTGAAATTCTATTTTTTTTAAATGAAGCCCTAACTTAATAAGGTAGACTACTCCAGCCTCACTCTGTCTGAACAAGCAAATGCTACTATTGTCCCTTTACACACTACCCCCGCCATAATGCACTTACCCCTCGGCTTGTACATAATGTTAGTACTTTATGTTCTTGTTCAGTGTTTGCTCAGTTGTCTGAATATCCTTTATGGCTGTCCAAGTCAGCATCATCTTAGATTGTAAGCTCCCAGAGGGCAGGGGTCATGTCTGTTTAACTTGCTTTGTACAGTGCCTAGGACAGAACCATGTACAGATAGGTGCTTAATAAATGCTTTCTGATGATTATGATTTGGCATGATTGGTTGGGGGCCCCTCCAGAACACAGCTACTTCAGCACTTGGCATTTTATCAGGACCTACAGGCACTCTCTACTGAGTACTGATTGTTAGTTCAATGACAAAGTGCAATAGTGCTCTGTGTTAAGTATTTTACGATCAAAATGGATTTTAAAAAAGGCAATAGCAATAAAATTCTAAGCCAATAAAATATGGGTTTTATTTTAAAAAAATTATCTCAAAAACCAATTAGGTTGACATCTAATGTTATGGAGGAAACTCATCATGAGATTTATTCTTAGGTACAAAAATAGTTTCACCTCTTTCTTCTGCATTCTTCACCATATAACTACTAGATCTTTTGAAACTGAGGTACAAGAACTAATAAAAGTTTCAACTTTAATCATAATGCTTGCATCAATGCAATGCATCTTTCTGCAAGGACAAGGATCTACTTTGCCCTCTGTATTCATGGTCAAACATTAAGAAATTTTTTCTTAACAACTGGGAACTGAATCATCAGATTATAAACATGGCAAGAGGGGCTAAATTCTTAACCAGAGTACAGAAAACTGTTTCATGGTTAACAATATTGAAAAGGAGACCTATAATCCTCAAAGGGAATGAAAAATCTGCTGTTTGTTGAGACAGCAAAGCTAAAGATTTAACTAAGCTAACAATACAAAGGCTCCAGGACAAAGCACAATGTCACCAACTCCACTTGTCCAAGCAGCTACATCTTCATAGTAACTACAGCATAGATATAATATCCCTTTACGAAATTGATAAGGGTAGAACTGTGTCCAATTAAAATTCCCGAAATATTCGATTATACCACCAACTCAACTCAAGTACTTATTAAGCGCCTATTGTTTGCATGGCATTATACAAGGTATAATGTATAGGAAATACAAATGAAGTAGAAAACACTGGTCTCTGCCCTTGAGGAGCCTACAATCTAAGTTGGAGAAAAAAAGACAAACACAAACAAAACTAGAGCATAGTTCACAGGCAATAATTAAGAAAAGTACAATGACTGCACAATACAATTCATAAACAAGGAAGGCATCTTAGAAGAAATCATAATTTAAACCTTGGAATGTGCTGTTATTGTAAAAAGAATTCCAGATGGCATGACAAGATATTGGTAAAGCAAAGCTAAAGAGTATGTTGAAAGGAGGATATTTATGAATAGTGAAAAATTAAATAATCAGGGCAGGTAAAGGAGAGGCAGAAGATGGATGCCAGGCTTTTAAATGAATCTGGCAACATGATAAGCATTAGATAGCTGTTTTGTAGGTTATTAAGAAAATGGAAGGATATCTTTGACTTCTCCCTCCCCTTCATATCCCCATTGGTAATCAAGTCCTGCCATGGATTTCAATGCATTTTCCACATCCATCTCTAATCCTATGCATCTGAACTACTTTAATGATGTCCTACCTGATGGGTTAATGCACATAGCCTCCTTCACCTGATTAATCTTTTATTCTACTTCCAGAATAATCTTTCTCCTACAAAGATCTGATCATATGACTCTATAGCTAAAAATCTTCAGTAGTTCAACTGTTGACTGAATTAAAGTTCAACTTCTGGCACTCCAAGCCCTGCACAATGGATGCTAACCTGTTTTTAGAGCTTCATCTCCTATTATTCTCCTGTAAGTATTTTGTACTTGAACCAAACAGGTCTCTTCTTTGTTCCTCTAAATGCACCATGTACCTTCATGCCTATATGCTACTGTGCTGATTTTATCTATTCTTGTCTGGGATGCTTTTTGTGACTTAATGCTTATCCATCTTTGAAAATCCCAAATAAATGTCACCACTTCCATGAAAGAGCCTTGGATTCTCTCCTGGGTCAATAAGGACTTTTCTATTAGAACTCACACAGTACTTTTGCAATTCTATTATGCATTCATCACGCAATTGCATATATTACACTAGTGAATATTTGGGCACGATTTTTAATGTCTGATTAGTAAATGAATAAAAATAGTATTTTAAGCAAGCAAATCTGTTTTGTGTACAAGATGAGATGAAGTAAAAGAAACCAACAAATATTTAGTACTTGAAGTTGGTCACCTGTCTGCCTCAGTTTCTTCATCTATAAAATGGGGATAATAACAGCATATTTCCCATGGATGTTGTGAAAATAAAATCAGATGATACTTGTTAAATGCTTTGCTATATAAATAAGTTATATTTTTATTACTTGTGTATCTAGGAATATAAAAAACACAAGAGGATCAAAAAACATGACACAGTCCCTACCCTGGAGGCACTTTCTTGTAAAGGGATGATAGAAACCACTTTCTTTCACTCTTCAATCATAGATCAGGCAGAAATGTACTCCCCATTTACCTGTTCTTTATTTATGTACCTCTCTGATCCACTCCCGCAAAACACACAAATTTACTTCTAGAGGAGTGAGAGTAATGGTATTTCATTTCTGCTCTACCTACCTTCACTTCTCTTTAAATTCTGCTTATATCTTTACCCTTTTGTGTCCTTTTAAATTATGTGCACCCTTTTTGTTTTTTCTTTGCAGGGTGGACTTCTCCTATAACTTTCATTTAAGGAGGGTGTCCAGGCTACCATCTCTTTAATTTCCCATCAGACTGCACTCACTTTTCTAGATTTCTCCATACCTGTCTGTCCCACCTCCATCCCCCCAATTCCTTGTGTGTTCTTTTCCTCAGTATAATATAAACTCCTTGAGGGCATCTTTTTAACATGTATTTATAAGTCCAGTGCTTAGCACAGTGCCTGGCACATAAAAAAAAAACCCACACACAAAAAAACTTTAATAAAAGCTTCCCAACTGAAAAACAAATACAATAAAAAACAAAACCTTTAAACGTGAGTTAATTGATTCATTAATCATTCTTTCCTGCTAATTGCAATTATTCACCTATTTTCTGTTTCTATGGATGTTTATAAATCAAATAGTCAGCTAGGGTCTATTTTTGGGTGGGGCAGGAATACTTCAAATTCCCTTCTTTGAGTATTTCTATTTTTCACTGATGACCAGGCTCAGGTTTGCTGGGTGTATCATTTTGGGTTATAATTTGAATTTTGGAATGTACTATTCCATTCAGTATAGGATTTATAGCATAGTAGGTTGTACTGGACTTAGAGTGAGAAAGATCTGAGTTCAAATTCTGTTTTAGACCTAATAGCTGTGTGACCCTGGGGCAAACCACTTAGGTTTTTAGCCTGTTTCCACATCTGTAAAATGGGGATAATTATGGTAAATATCATGAGATTATTGTGAAGATCAAAAGTGGTAACATGTAAAGGGGCTTTGCAAATCTTAAAATGCTATATAAATGCTGATTATTATTAGTAGTATTCTTATTTTGTCAGACCTATAATCCTCAGATTCTCTCTACACCTTTCAAGATATTGACTTATATAGAATTCACGTGGTTTGTTTGTTTTTTTAAACATTATTATTGCCATTTGTTTAACTTTTTGCCAGATTTTCCTTCATGGCGGTATTACCACTTTCCAAATTTGTTATTCTTAATCTTTTTCTAAATCTAACTAAACTTAATTTTGTATTATGAGCACCAAATTCTGACTTACATTATTTCAGTGCTTATTTATTTCTTTTGTGGATATCTATTTTGAACCATTTTCATGTTTCTTGTTACTATTCTATGGTCTTTTGGAATTCAGAGTATTCTATATAAGACATTAATTCCCTTTCCTTTGTATTATAAAATTTGCTAAGAGAGCTTTATATTCTCTTTGAGGATTTGTTCATCTTTCTAGCTTTATCTATTTTTCCACTGGGCTTTATCTCCTGAAATCTTTAGTGTCTGAGTATTAAAATATTTTTTTCTTAAATATTCCTATCATTCATTTTTAGTCCTTTACCCTTTGCTGGTAGAAATATGCTGGAAGATTAACCTGCAACACTGCCTCACTTTCTTTTATTGGGTAGATAAAGATTTTGTCTGCCTGAGTCCCTGCCTGGAGTACCCTCTGTGGGAACAAGACTAGCCCCCTGCTAGGTTTCTGTCCTCTTTTCTTTAGGTCCAATGTTTAGTTCCCATTCCTGGCATCCTGCCTGTTCCAATCTTCCTTCTGCTTTCTCTTCATATTTGGCTGGGCTGAATTGGCATCTACTGCTTTTCTTAGGATGGGCAGAGTACAAAGTGAAATGTTCCAGACAGTTTCTGCAATAGATACCATAATGGGCACTGTAAAAACTTGTACCTGTTAATTTATGATGCTACCAATCAAAGAAGCTGGTGGAGGAGGAGTGATAAATGATGCTTACTGCGTTTCTGTACTTTTTCCCCTGTGGATTTAGCTTTAATTTCTCTTTATCTGGTTCATAATTGATTATTCTGGAAGAGAAGTTGGAGCATTTTGGGAGAAGCTGACTAATTTCCATCTTGCTGGTTTCATGACCTCAGTGTTAGAGATCATCCAATCTAACCTCATTTTACCAAAGATGATGCTAGACCCAGAGAAGTTAAATCATTGGATCAAGGTCAAATAGCAAGTCAAGTAGCTAAGCCTGGACTAGAAAAAAAGACATAAAACAGGTAGTGGACTAGGCCCAGAGTCTCCCTAGGAGCTAAGAATGTTTTTTTTTTACAAGTTTTTGCATTGTTAAGTAAAATGAAGTTTTATTTATAAAAATAAAAGCCATTCTTAACTTGCAAGCCATACAAAATCCATCTGCTGCTGGACAAGATAGTCTCTAGGATTCTTTCCATTTTTAAAATGAAAATTCAATGCTCCTGCTTCCCAGTCCTGTGTGCCTTTCATTATATCATAAAGAATTAAGGAGAGGTCAGTACAAGATATTCTTGGAGTTAGAAACCAATAGATAAAAAAATAGCTGGAGGTATATCAAAGGACTTTAGAGAGAGATGCTTTGAAAATCCAGGGGGGTTAGAGTTGAAGAACAGCTAAGGCTACCTTTAGCTCTCCTAAAAGGCAGGAGGTAGTTTTGAGAGAAAAGGGAGTGAAAGCCATTAAGTGGCTTGACCAAGAAGTTTAACAGGAAGAACTAAGAAGAAAAAGATGTGTTAAAATTATATTCTGTAAGGAAAGGACAATACTAGGTTAGAGAATGCTCACTTTATTTTTTCCTAGGAGATAATTCTTGCTGAAAACAAATAGCACTGAAAAATGCTTAGATATAATAATGGATGACATGAATAATGGGTTTATTAAGGGAAATTAGTTGGGGTGTTTTTTTTGAAATGGGACTGATGGAGTGTCTATCTTTAAATGAACAAAATGATTCTTAAGTAGAATACAGTATGGATGGCAGGTGTGGCCCATTATACCTACTCTCATGTTCTCTTACTTGATACAAGACTGAAATGCAAAGAAAATGCAAGAGATGGAGGTGTAAATTTGCCTTCAGTTGAAATGAACCACAAGACAGAATGAATACTAAGGGAATAAACTTTGAGAAAAATTAAGAACATTCACGTTTTGGACAGAAAGAAGAAGAATCAAGAGAAAAGGATGGAACAGCAAAAAACCAGAATGATTAAGATAGCATAATGCAGCATTGGCAAGCCTTTTCAAGATTGCGTGCCCAAACACCAACTTCAAACTGCCTGTGAGCCCCCCCAATATTATCGCAGGCAGTGGAGGAAAGAAGTGCTCACATTGGGCCTGTATTGGATAGAGGGGCAGGACATGTGAAAATTGTCCTCAGGGCCCTGCACAGTGGAGAGGGAGAATGGAGCAGAGCAGCTCCATCTGGGGCATGTGTTTTGTCAGCTCAAGTCTAGGAGGATGTTTACCCCAACCATGTGAAGACTTCCCTTAGTAGAGTGGAATGTGCAGATGAGGACAATTTGTGCCAATGCCCATGAAGGCCACTGAAGCATGTACCATGCAGCAGTTAGAACTTGGTCAGACATCAAAGACACCAAAGTCATTCACTGCATCTTGGGCCACTGCCAGTCATCCTGACTTTTGTCTTGCTATTGGACCTTAATGACTATGGAATAAAGAGGGAGACTGACAACTTTGTGCAATGCCTCTGGACTTAAAGCCAATTCACTCCATGATGCTATTGGTCCTTTATGAAGCAAAGGACAAACAACAACTGTATCCATATTAAGATATGTACTACACAAGACCTATCTACAAAAGACATGATGACAATCAGATGATAATATGGATTAATGGGACAAACAGTGCAGACCTATTAGCTTTGGAGATGAGAAGAGAAATTTATTTCTCTGAGATTTCAGGAAAGGATGAAAGGAGAGATGCCAAGATAGAGACAGGCTGATGTCTTGATTTTCTCAATGAAATATGACATAAAGCTATCAATTTTAAATGTTAAGTTGAGAGAATGATAATGAGTAGCTGAATCCTCAGGAAAAATGCTTGGGTCAATTGACTGCTATGCAGGTGCACTAAAAAGCAATAATATTAAAGTCATTAAGGTTAAGAAATAAGGTAGGGGAGGCAGCTAGATGGCTCAGGGGATAAAGCCAGGTCTGGAAATGGGGAGAGGGGCATGGGTTCAAATTTAACCTCAGATACTTCCTAGCTATGTGATTCTGAGCAAATCACTTAACCATCATTGCCTAATTGCCTAGCCCTTACTACTCTTCTGCCTTGGAACCAATATACAGAGTTGATTCTATTCAGAAAGAAGGGTTAAGTGTTTAAAAAAAAAAAAAAGTAGGCCCATAGTATCATTAGAACACTAATCACTTCAAACTCCACTGTAACATTTAGAGAAGTTTATATTGGTGAAATGAGTTTAGAAGTAACTAGAGATAGTGGGTCACGCTGATGTGACTGACAGTAAACCCATGAAACCAAAAGCATTAAAGTGTACTAAAAAATAATGAAAAGTTAAGGTATATTAGAAAGACAAAATACATTATACTGAGTACACTAATTCATGAAGTTTTAAGAAAGCACTAATGATGTTTAACTGGGTCAAGAAGCACCAAGATTATTTCCTAAGACACTTGGCACCCAGGACAAATTATATTATACCCATCACTTCTTATTGCAAAATTTTTCATAGAGGTGAAATCAGATTCAAATGAACATTAACAGCAATCTTCACTATCATCTAGAATTTTGAAGATGAGAAACGATACTGCAGGAGAGGCCACACAACAAAACAAGAAGTCAACTAAATCACTAGCAACAGAAGAAAGAGAACTGTATGCTAATACTATTTTATAGCTAGATACATGGAAGTCAGAACTCTCACTAATTGTATAAATGGTTATGGTCCCAGGTTATTCTACAGATACCTAATTAATCAATGATGGGCCATATGCGTTCATTTGGTAGAAGACAAAGGAGGAAGAAAATAATGTTTTCCTAATTTCCTACAGACGACCTAAAAAAATTCTGAAATAGACAAAGCTTATTTTTGGTATTCTTTCATCTAGTACTATTCTCTCCTAAATCCTAAGCAACCAGTGTTACTATTTTAGGCTGGCATCTCAACTCATGCCTTCTTTTACCTTCCCCTAAATGCTTCATGATCTAAGATTACCTATTATTCTTATCTCATAAGTGAAAGCCTCATTTCCTTAGGAAAGCTGATCTCAGTTAGATTTTAAGAAAAAGGGAATATTTGAATCTGAACAGACATTAAAGAGAATATCTTCATCAAGTTTTGTCAACTTTTGAATACTGGAACCTAGAAAGCAGAATCCCCATAATCCTCATAGCCTCAATCAACACTATAATAACTCAAATTTATGTAATACTTTATAATTTAATAAAGCATTTTCCTCACAACAATTTTACGAGGTAGATTCGACAAGGTTACCTGACTTGCCTGAGATCTCATGGCTAATAATGGCAGAGCCTGAATTCAAATCTGGGGCCTCTTTACTACTAATTCAGTATCTTTCCACTGTGTGTTTCTTCTACTCAAGAAAACAGCTGCATAAATATTCAAGTCCATGCTAGTCTTGGAACAAATAGTATTACTTTGATATAGCGCACTGTCTTCTTTCTCTTTTTCACTACCAAACTCAGGGCCCAAGAACTTAATTCCTAATTTTCTCAGCAATTAGCACAAATGGGTGAAGGAAGAAGGAAAAGAAGGCAGCATTAGGTTTTCATTGTCACTAGGCTTTAGCCATTCTGCTTCATGGTAAACACTCAATGTTGACAAAATGCTGATGTATTTTAGAAGTAAAAAAAAGTAAAGTATGTCTCATAGTTTGCAAATGAATCCTATATATTTATTAAAAACAAGCTCATATGAATGCAGAGTGTGGAGGATGTTCCTAGGTTCATGGAACATCTAGCCTTCACTCTACCCAGGGCTATAATCGGGACACTTCTAGGTCTGTAAACAAGCACAATTCCTATGACATTAATAAATATGGTGAGACTTTTTTTTTTTATATGAAGATGTTTGCAGATGGTGGCTTAAAAATTTGTGCTAGAGTTTCCGGGTTAAGATGGCGGCAGAGTAAGAAGCAGCTCTTAACCTCTCCTGACCGAAACATACAAAACTCCTCAAGGGGACATAAAAACAAGTCCAGACGAACGGAGGAACCCCACAACAGGGCACAGCGTGGAAGGTACGTGGAATCGAGACATTTCCAAGCTAAAAAGGGCTCTCACTCACTCAATCGCGAGCTGAGCAACCGCCCCACCCCCACCCCCTCCACACTCACCTATAGCTCCGAACCCAGCTAAAAAGAAATAGAGCAAGTTTGGGGCACCCATCGAGTCATCAGCAGCTCCGGGACCTGTTCCTGAGAGCAGCAAGACTTAGGACCCCATTAAGTCAAAAAAAGCACGCGAAATCTGAGCGCGCGCTCCGGAGCAGGACGCTGGGCGCACAGAGTGCCGGCTGAGTAGAGGCGTGGGTGGAGGCAGAACTAAGCCTAAGTGGGGAACCAGTGCAGACGGGTATACGACTGTGGAAGCAGCGCCCTGAGACTTGTAAAGAAACCTCCAGCAGAGGATCAAACAAGAGGGCCCACCAGGGGGCTTGACCTTGGAAAAAACCAGAATTCAGACCTCAGGAGCCAATAGATTGGGAACAGACACTGAGCCCGAGGATAAAGCTGAGAAGCTGCTGGGCTAATGATGGCTACTCAGCATCAGGAGGTTCAGAAGAGAAAGAATAATAACAAAAAGAAGAAGTCTTTAACACTCGACAGCTTTTACACAGAGAAAATCCAGACAACCGAGCAAACAGAGGAGGAGAACAAACAAGCATCCGGACCCTCCTCAAATAAGGAAAACTCCTCACAAGCTATGGAAGAGTTCAAAACTGAGATT